>NC_041227.1:115580244-115581292 GCF_002837175.3 Physeter macrocephalus
TTG
The DNA here is from genome assembly GCF_002837175.3 of Physeter macrocephalus. Classification (NCBI taxonomy): domain Eukaryota; kingdom Metazoa; phylum Chordata; class Mammalia; order Artiodactyla; family Physeteridae; genus Physeter; species Physeter macrocephalus. Next base: position 115,580,248 of record NC_041227.1, read on the forward strand.
TTTATGGTTTCCTTTGCTGTGCAAAAGCTTTTAAGTTTCATTAGGTCCCATTTGTTTATTTTTGTTTTTATTTCCATTTCTCTAGGAAGTGGGTCAAAAAGGATCTTGCTGTGATTTATGTCATAGAGTGTTCTGCCTATGTTTTCCCCTAAGAGTTTTATAGTGTTTGGCCTTACATTTAGGTCTTTAATCCATTTTGAGTTTATTTTTGTGTACAGTGTTAGGAAGTGTTCTAATTTCGTTCTTTTAACTTTTCATTGCCGTGCGCAGACTTCTCAGTGCGGTGGCTTCTCTTTTTGCGGAGCATGAGCTCTAGGCGCGCAGGCCTCAGTAGTTGTGGCTCGCGGGCTTCAGTAGTTGTGGCACGCAGGGTCTAGAGCGCAGGCTCAGTAGTTGTGGCGCACGGGCTTAGTTGCTCTGCGGCATGTGGGATCTTCCCGGACCAGGGCTCAAACCCATGTCCCCTGAATTGGCAGGCAGATCCTTAACCACTGCACCACCAGGGAAGTCCCCTTCTGTTCATTTTAAATAGGGTTGTTTGTCTCTTCAGTGTTGATTTTTAAGAGTTCTTTATATACAGTTGGCCCTTGAACAACAACACAGGTTTGAACTGCATGGGTCCACTTATATGTGGATTTTTTAAAGTACATAATACAGTACTACATGATCCAAGGTTGATTGAATCTATAGATGGAAACTGGATAGGGAGGGCTGGCTGTAAAGTTATACTCAGATTTTCAACTGCTCAGGGGTCGTCGGTGCCCCTAACCCCTGTATTGTTCAGGGGTCAATCCTATTCTGGATACAAAGTCCGTAATCAAATATACGACTTGCAATTATTTTCCTCCAGTCTTCCACAGGTTTTTTTTTTTTTAATTTTCTTTTTAAAAAAATTTATTTCTTTTATTTATTTACTTTGGGCTGTGTTGGGTCTTCGTTGCTGCGTGTGGGCTTTCTCTAGTTGTGTTGACGGGCTTCTTGTTGCAGTAGCTTCTCTTGTTGTGGAGCATGGGCTCTAGGCATGCAGGCTTCAGTAGTTGCAGCA
>NC_041227.1:115581438-115632017 GCF_002837175.3 Physeter macrocephalus
TGCGGGCCCTAGAGCGCAGGCTCAGTAGTTGTAGCCCCCGGGCCTAGCTGCTCTGCAGCATGTGGGATCTTCCCGGACCAGGGCTCGAACCCGTGTCCCCTGCATTGGCAGGTGGATTCTTAACCGCTGCGCCACCAGGGAAGCCCTAATTTTCTTAATGGTGTCTTTTGAGGTGCACTATTTAAAAATTTTGGTAAAGTATAATTTATCAATTTTTTCTTTTGTCGTTTGTGCTTTTGCTGTTGCATCTGAGATCTCTGCCTAATCCAAGGTAGGAAGATTTTCCTGCATAATTTCTTCTAGAAGTTTTATAGTTTTAGCTCTTACATTTAGGTCTATGGCCTATTTTGAGTTAATATTTGTACATCGTATAAAGGAAGTATCTAAATACATCTTTTGGCATGTGGATATTCAGTTGTCCCAGAACCATTTATCAAAAAGACTATCGTTTTCCCCATTGAATTGTCTTGTCACCTTTGTCAAAAATCAATGACCAGGGACTTCCCTGGTGGTCCCGTGGTTAAGAATCCGCCTTCCAAACCAGGGGACTTGGGTTCGATCCCTGGTCGGGGAACTAAGATCCCACATGCTGCAGGGCAAGTGAGCCCGCGCACCACAACTAGAGAGAAGCTCGTGTTCTGCAAGGAAGAGCATGCGTGCCACAACTAAGACCCAACACAGCCAAAAATAAATAAATAAATAAGTAAATAAATATAAAGAGTTGATATTAAGAAAAAAAAAAATCAATTGACCAGAAATGTAAGGGGTTTTATTTGGACTCTTGATTCTGTTCTACTGATCTATAAATCTATTCTTTTTTGTTGTTGTTTCTTTTTTTATTTAAGAAATTCAGATATAATGTATACACAGTAATACACATCCTCTTGAGTGTACAGTTCTGTGAGTCCTGTTGTACATCCACCCGCGATACACACATCTCCATTACCTCCTCATAAGCTCCTCTGCTGTCAACCCCTCTCCCTCCTCCCCAACTCCAGATCTGCTTTCTGTCCTTAGTATTCTGCCCCCTCCAGAAAGTCATATAAATGGAATCCTATAGCCCTCAGCCCTCCGAGTCTGGCTTCCCTCTCCAACCTATCCCTCAACATCCAGAGTGATTTTTCCAAAATATAAATCTGCCTGCTCCTCTGTGCCTCTACTTCAGCCCAGATGGACCCTGCAGGGTCTGGCCTCTGCCCACAGTTCCTGCTGGTCTGGACAGACAGGATGGATGGCTCTTAAACCCGGTTTACAGAACAACCACCCGAGGGCTTGTCAGTACCACACATTCCTGGGTCTTGGCCCCAGAGACCGAGATTCAGTAGTTGGGGAGGGGCCCAGGGATCTGTTTTTTTATACAAACCTAGGGAGATTTGGAGGCCGTGGTCACAGGCCACGCTTTGAGAAACAGAGCTGAGTACAAAGCCTTTCCCCACACCTTCCACACCTGCTCAGCTGCACCTGTGTGGCCTCCTCTCCTTCCTTCTCCACCCCACTCTGCCTCCGCATGCTCTGTCCCGTTTAGTCAAGGGCTTTGGCACTTGTTCCATCATCATGAAAGTTGCTCCCCACCACCACTTCCCATCCACCAATCCAAATCTCTCTACCCCAGACAACTTCCCCTCTGCTAAGTTGTCACTTCTACAGAGAAGTCTTCCCTAACTCCCTGGGTAAGCCATTCTCCCAGCATAGTTGTCTCCTGTCATTTCTTTCTTTCTTTTTTTAAAGTTAATTAATTAATTTATTTTTGGCTGCGTTGGGTCTTCGTTGCTGTGCACAGGCTTTCTCTAGTTACGGCGAGCAGGGGTTACTCTTTGTTGCTGTGCGTGGGCTTCTCATTGCGGTGGTTTCTCTTGTTGCGGAGCACGGGCTCTACGTGCACAGGCTTCATAGTTGTGGCTCGTGAGCTCAGTAGTTGTGGCTCGGGGGCTCTAAAGCACAGGCTCAGTAGTTGTGGCACACAGGCTCAGTAGTTGTGGTTCGCGGGCTCTAGAGTGCAGGCTCAGTAGTTGTGGCGCACGGGCTTAGTTGCTCCGCGGCATGTGGGATCTTCCCGGACCAGGGCTCGAACCCGTGTCTCCTGCATTGGAAGGCGGATTCTTAATGACTGCGCCACCAGGGAAGCCCGCTCCTGTCATTTCTTATTATTTGTGTGATTCTTTGATTAACACCAGTCTCCCTGATTGGGCTGTATGAAGATAAGGGTGGGGTCTGTCTTGTTGCTCACTGTGTCCCCAGTGCCAAGCATGGGGTTGGCATATACTAGGTACTTAACAAGTATTAGTTGAATGGATGAAGGAATGATTGAATGAGTTGTCTACTGTGTTTTGCACAAGGTGTCCAGTGGCCCGGGTGACCGTGCCCCCTCCCCCACATCTTTGTTTAGTCCGCGCATACTGGTTTTTCCAAGGAAAACACAGTTTGGAGAAAGTTGAGCCTGGAGCCACTCCTTCTTGGTCCCCCAGGGCAGACCTCTTATCACCCCTATGAATTGTTGGTTAACCCACTGTCACCCACTTGGGCTGGGAGGCGGCTGCTACCTTTGATCTCAGCCTTCCAGGACCTCTCTCCACGCTTGTGTTTGCCTAGTGCTGAAGGAGAGTGCTAAGGGGAGTCCCCTGGCACCTGGCCAGAGCTTTCCCCAAATCACTCCTCCCGCTATGAGACCTTGCCTAACCCCTTCGATTTTAGAAGGGGAAGCTGAGACCCTGCACTTCGCTTAGAAAGGAAGATATATGCTGGGTGCCTCTGAGGGGCCAGGGTGCAGCCTGGGTGGCCAGACTGTGGCTGGAGGTCAAGGAGCAGGCCATGTTGCTGGACTCCCTCTGGCTGGCTTCCCTCTTTCACAGAGGGCCCTTTGCTCCAGGGGGTAGGACCCTGAGCAGCAGACAGGCCCCCTAAATTGGCCAATGAACAGACCAGGTTTGTGGAGGGGCATGGGGAAGAGTGGGCGGGGCCGTTTCCCCTGACTTTCCAGGCCCCAGCCCCTCCCTCCCAGGTCATGAGGATCCTAGATCTTCGCTCTCGAGGCTGTTCAGTTCGACTGTCTCTCCCCTGGCACCTGCTAAGAAGGACAAAAACAATCCCAGCCAGCGTAGAGTGTCAGGGAGTCCCCGCCCCTCCTCCTGTGCTTCCTCCTCCCCTGCCCCTCCTTCAGGCCCCGCCCCCACCTGCCCAAGATAACTTGTTTCCTTGGGCCAGGAGCCTGGACAACAGAGCTCAGCCTGCCCCCACTTCGGCGTCCAAAGTCAGGACACCCTCCTACCACCTGTAGAGAAGAGGGAGCAGATCTGAAATCAAGTCCAGGAATCTGATGTTCCTAGACAGAGCCGGACTTCGAACCCTGTGTCCTGCTACTCCTGGTGGGGCTCCTCCAGGTAAGGGGACCTGCTCCCACCCCCAGCCGCACCAGGGCACCAGGGCCCCAGGCTGTGCCAGTCTCAGGGCCAAGAGCTGGCTGGCCGGATGCCCAGGTGGACAGGACGGGCGGCCGCCTGGCTCCCCCTCCCCTTCCCCCCTCAGTGATGTCAGGCCAAGGGCGGGGACAGGAGGGGGACAGGTAATTGAGGGCTTGGAGTCTCCCTCGCTAAACTGGTGGCCCCAGCCAGGTGCACCAACACCCAGGGTCCAGGTAAGGGCCCGAGCGGGCACTTCGTCTTGGGGGCGGGGAGCACCGGCAGATGCATGATCAGTAAGGACCCGGCCCCCTGCTGTGCTGCTTTGGCGGCCTCGCTTTCTCTTTTCCTCCAGTCTCCCATCCCGCCCCTCCTCACCGTCTACCCCCAGTCTCTCCCTATTCTCATTTCCCGCTCTGCCTATTCCTTCGTCCTTCTCCGCATCTCCCCCTCCCTAACCTCCCCTACCCCAGACACACTCAGGAACCAGCTGATGGGGTCGGGGACGCAAGATACCAGATTCTCTCCCCCTGGAGACGCGGCTTTCCCGCTGAAACTAGCCTCTCCCCACATTCCCAGAAAGAGAGCTAGGAGAGCAGTCCGAATGCCGAGGGAGCTTCCCCAAGTCTCTCCCTAGCTCAGTCTGACTTGACCCCAGTTTGAGTTCCCCCAAGTCTTTATTAAAGACAGACGTCTCCGCGGGGGCAGCGGGGCACCCTCCAATTTGGAGGGCAGTAAAGGAGAGGGATTCTCTTAATTGCTAGACCTCCGTCTCTCTGGATTGTATCCTGACTCAGGAACACAGGGTCCTGCCCTCGGGTGGGACGGTGGGGGTGGGGCAGGCCCGGGGGGCGGGGGGTGGTCTCTTCTGGCTTCAGAAAGAAGTGGTCTCGGCAGGCTGGAGGGCTAGATGCTGGGGGATCTGCAGCTCGGGGGGGCCTGGGGAGAGTGTGTGTGCGTGCGGGGCGGGGAGGGCTGCCTCGTCTGTCTGAATAGGCTGAGGAAAGACCCTGTCCGAGTCTGGGTCTCCCTGGCACGTTGGGGATGGAGAATGCACCTGCCCGCCATTGTCAGGCCTTGCAACCCCACTGCCCCTCAAGAATGCCCCCTCTTGGTCTGCCTGTCCTGGACTCTGCTCTCCCCTCTCCCCCGATATCCTGCTGGGGAGGCCGCCCGTGAAGGTTAGCAGCCTGTAATGATTAACTCCACAGACACTCCAGCATTCTTCCCAAATTAAACTTTAAAAGAGCTGCCCCCCTGACTCCCATTGGGCGTTTTTTCCCTAGTTAGGGAGTGGGCGGGGCCTCAGGGTCCGGGGCCCTCCCCCCAGCTCCGGGTCATCTAGGGGTTTCCCGCCTCCTCACCTGGGCCCTCACCCTAAGGGCTCCCCCACGGGTAAAGCCTTTACCCCCCCCCCCCCACACACACACTAAAACCCGATGGGGGCGGGGGGGGGTCCTGGGCCAGGCCGGGGCCTTCCCGCCCCCTCCCGGCGCTTCCAGCCCCTCCCCCCACCCTGGGAGGTACCGAAGGTGGCCTTGTTTTCTACGGGCCTCTTACACTGGGCCCTGCCACCCGCCCTCGGGGCCAGCCAGGTGGGGCAAGATTCAGGAAGTAAACAAGGAGGCTGAAGGCCTGGAGGACGGGAAGGAGGGTGGGGCCGGAGCCGCCAGGGCAGGAGAGGCTACTGGGGGAGCCGCAGCTGGGATTCGCAGTAATCAGGGGACAGACTGATTTGGGGGGCCGATTTCTTCAATGTAACCTTCCCAGGGCCCCAGTTTGAAAGCTTCAGATCTCTTGGCGATGGGGGTGGAGGCTGCCCAAGCGGGACAGCTAGGACCCCGTTCCTGCTCCCTCTTCTCTTTGGCCCCGACTGCCCCATTCCTGTCTTGCCTTAGAAGGGTCTGGAGAGCAGGGTGGAGGGATCTGAAGGCTAAACCCATCTTGAGTCAGCCTTCCTGCCCACAGAGGCCAGACTCTAGTCTGACTTAAATCTACCCTCTTCCCTTCCAAATGCTGCCCAGATTCCTCTTCCCTCTGTGATGGGGGAGGACCCAGTCCTCTGGGCCCCAGAGCACCCCACTGTTGGTCTCTGGCTTCCCGGTGGAGGTAGCTCCTGCAGCCCCTCCCCTAGTCCTCCTCGGAACGAAGTCACCGGGGCTGTCTGCCAGAGGTTAGACAGGGGCGCCAGTGGAGTGTTGATGTGCTGGTGTCTCCTGATGGTCGATGGTGGGTGTGTCTTCCCCTTCCTGGCAGGACCCTCCCTGGCTCTCTCTCTCCTGGCCTTTCCCTGTCTGCCTGTCTGTGTCTGTCCTCTTGTGTGTCTTGACGTTCTACTCCTGTTCCCGAGTACACTTCTGGCCAGGACACCCAGGAGAGTGTATTAATTAGAAGGACCCTCATCCCCCAGGGGTGATGAGGATGGGCCCCATGGGCCATGTGAGTCCTGGGTGCTAAGGGTGGGCCCCAGACAGGAGAAGGAGCGCTGAATGTTTCTTTGGGTTACTTTGGGTGCACTAGGGGCATCCCTGAGAGGTCAGCTCCACTCCAGATGGGCTTCTGAATCCAGGCCAGGTCTTTCTTCTCTTCCTCCTGGGTGAGGGGGCTCCTGGGCTGGGTGGTGGCTACTGGGGCCCATTGCAGGTGCCACCTGTGCTGGAGGAGGTGGAGTTAGGCCAAGGGTGGGGAAGAGGAGATGATGTAAGAGGAGCCTCAGTGCCCCCCCCAACATCCTCCTCCTCCCCCATCCTGTTCCCGGCCCCTCCCCCATTCCTCCCAGGCCAGTAGGCTGGGGGCGGGAGTGGAGGGGGTGGGTAGAGGCAAGGTTGTTTGTGTTTCTCCTAAGCCAGGAAGTTGTGCAGATGAGTCAAGGTTTAATGGAGAGCCCCAGGCAGTGCTGTCCCACCCCACCCTGACTCACCTGTCCCCCAAATCTCCTCATGCCCTCACTTAAGGGTTGGGGACCTGCCTCATCCTGGGAGGGTCAATCCCAGGTACCTTAGGCACCTAACAGCACTGGCCCAGTGTCTGGAGAGCAAGCAGGGGGCTGAAGTGTGTGTCCTCCCAGGTCCTCCCAGGTCTCAGCCCAGCCAAAAAGGTCTTGGTTCCTGTGGAGGAGGGGCCTGCAATGCCTCTACCCCCTAGTGGGCACCTTTGCCCCGTCTCTTCTCTCCTTACTCGTCCTGGATGCCTGTGGGTGATAAGACATGGGTAAGACCCTGGCCTTGCCTGGGGTGGCCGGGCATCTTCAGACCAGTGGGTGGATAAGACAGGTGCACAGTAATTGGCGCAGAGGCCCCAGCACAGTGCGGAGAGGGAGCCCTTCAGTCTGAATGTGGAAAATCCAGGAAGGCTTCTCAGAGGAAGTAGCTCGGCATTGAGGCCTTAAGAAAGTGAGGCAGGAGGAGGGGCCTGGGGAAGGCACACAAGGTTTGGGGGCTGCTAGGGCGAGGGCCCCCAGGCTAGCTTTCTCCCTCCCACAGCAGCTGAGCCCGCCTCCTGCCCTCCTGGTTCCTGTCCTTCCGCACCTCCTTCTCCCCCTCGTGCGTCACTCAGCACTTGGGCAGGCGCTGCCACGACAGGCTCTGACAACAAAGCGCTGGAAAAACCTGGGGCAGAGCCCAGAGGAGTGAGTGCCCCACGTTCAGAAAGGGTGACACCGAGACCCTGAGCCCCAGACCGTCTGTGCGTCATGGAGTCTGTTGCTGCTGCCAGGCTTGTGGTGGGGGACCCTCACGGCTCTTCCCCTGGGCAACCTGGGCCTAAGGAAGAGCACTGGGCTTGGAGCCCAAACACCGGGTTCCACTCCCTGGCTCACCTGTGATGGGGCAACAATGCTTCCTTCTCGGGAACTCAGTGTCCCCTGTGGTAAAATGGGCACAGTCTACCTTTTCTCAAAGGCTCCAGGGAATGCCAGTTAGGGGGGAGCAAGGAGTAAACTCTGGGGGGCACCTTGACAGCGGGGTGAAGTCAGGAGGTCTGGGTCCTCTTGGCCCCTCTCCCCAGGACAAGGGCACAAGAGCAGCTGTGTCAGCCCCCTCTTCTCCCTCAGATGTCATGGAGCTGGGTCTGTCTCCACCTCATCTCAGCAGCTCCTCAGAAGACCTGTACCTGGCCCCTGGGACCCCTCCTGGGACGCCCCCGCCTCCCGATGTTCCTCTGTCTGGGGAGGTGAAGAGGTCCCAGCCTCTGCCCATTCCGACCAGCAGGTAAAATGGGGTGACGGCTGAGGGGGGCCGGGGGGACGTGGTCAGCGCCGGGGTAACGCACAGAAGCTTGGAGTCAACTCCTCACTCCCCACTCCTTCCCCCCACACCGCCCAGGAAACTTCTTCGACAGGAGGAGCTGCGGTCAACCTCTCTACCCTCCATCCCCAACCCCTTCCCCGAGCTCTGCAGTCCTCCTTCACAGACCCCCATTCTTGGGGGGCCCTCCAGTGCAAGGGGGCTGCTCCCTCGAGACACCAGCTGCCCCCATGTGAGTCGTCCTGGGAAAGAGAAGGCAGGGAGCGTGGGGTGCTATGGGACAGGGGTGGACACAGTGCCGCCTCGGAGGAGGTGGGGGGATTTGGTCAGGGATCCCTGAGGGTAGAGCAGACGAGGGACGGGGAAGAACCATCCTTTGCCCTTCCCTGAGTCTTCTGCCGTTCCTGGGGCACAGGTCATAAAGGTGTACAGCGAAGATGGGGCCTGCCGGTCAGTGGAGGTGGCAGCGGGCGCCACGGCTCGCTACGTGTGTGAGATGCTGGTGCAGCGATCTCATGCCCTGAGTGACGAGAACTGGGGGCTGGTGGAGGGCCACCCCCACCTAGCACTGGGTGAGTTGGGGTGCAGGGGCCTGCCTGGCCCGGGACTCAATGCTTCACACCTTGGGCTAGGCCGGTGGCCCATCCGGGAGGCCTCGTTGGTCTCCACTGACCTCTGCTCTTTGCCCTTGACCCTAGAGCGGGTCTTGGAGGACCACGAGTCGGTGGCGGAAGTGCAGGCTGCCTGGCCCATCGGTGGAGACAGCCGCTTTCTCTTCCGGAAAAACTTTGCCAAGTACGAGCTGTTCAAGAGCACCCCAGTGAGTGTGTGTGAGGGCGGGTCTGGGCACCGGGACACCCTGATCCTCACCCCGGACCCTCAGTGCCTGACTCCTGGCTCCTTTCTCCCCCAGCGCTCCCTGTTCCCAGAAAAGATGGTTTCCAGCTGTCTGGACGCACACACGGGCATATCCCACGAAGACCTCATCCAGGTGAGGGGACACCCCCATTTCACGGCGTGTCCATGACTCCACAGGAATGCCCGGTGCTTCTTGGCCCTTAAGCCTGTGCCTTCCCTCTTTGGGGTGGAAAGCCCAGCGCAGCCCTAAGTGACTGTGGACAAGTCACTTTCTCTGCCTGAGCATCAGTTTCTTTGTTAAATGAAGACAATAAATGTATGTGGTGCGCCTCCTGCCATAAAGGCAGGTCCTGGGAGGCCCTCTCTGTGTGTGTGTGTGTGTGTGTGTGTGTGGCCACCTCTAGGCCTCTCACCCTGCTCTCCTCTGGCCTCAGAACTTCCTGAATGCAGGCAGCTTCCCAGAGATCCAGGGCTTCCTGCAGCTACGGGGGTCAGGACGCAAGCTTTGGAAACGCTTCTTCTGCTTCCTACGCCGGTCTGGCCTCTATTACTCCACCAAGGGCACCTCCAAGGTGAGGTCTTGAGGGTGACAGCCCCAGCCCCTCAGATACCCCATCCCTGGTCCTTCTAGGAGCCGCCCCTTCTCTGTTGGAACTCCTGGACCTTTCACCCTCTAGGCCCTGAGACCCACAGCTGCTCCTCTTTCCCTCCCAGCTTACCTGCCTCAGGAGTTAGCAGTGGGAGAGGCAGGTGAACTGAGTTCAAGTCCTGGCTCTACTTCTACATGCTGTGTGACCGGGGGCACTTCTCTGCTCCTCTCTGGGCCTGAATTCTCCCCAGCTGGCTTAGGCGGGCAGTGAGTGGGGATAGGGTCTGCCTTTACCAAGTCTTGCTCGCTTGTGCTGTGCAGGATCCGAGGCACCTGCAGTATGTAGCAGACGTGAATGAGTCCAACGTGTACGTGGTGACCCAGGGCCGCAAGCTCTACGGGATGCCCACGGACTTTGGCTTCTGTATCAAGGTGAAGAGCCTGGCCTGGTCTGGGAGAGAGCAGGAGCTGCTCAGGCACCAGGATCCTACCTGGGGCTTCTATGCTCCCTCTGGGACCCCCAGACTCCTCTCCCTGCACCCTGCCCTGCCCCACGGAGACGGGAGACGGGAGAAGATCTCTGGTCCTAAAGGCAGATAGAGGACCAGCCAGTTTCCTCTCCCCGCAGCCAAACAAGCTTCGAAACGGCCACAAGGGGCTTCGCATCTTCTGCAGTGAGGATGAACAGAGCCGCACCTGCTGGTTAGCCGCCTTCCGCCTCTTCAAGGTGAGGTCCTGGCACCGGGCCAGCCCTGGGGATCCCTGGTGTGAGGGAGGAGTTATAGCTCTGCCCTCAGGAAGTCTCCAGAATGAGGGGGCATCACAACGTTGCTCTCTCAGAATCCTTGGTCCAAGGCTGGAGTCTCAGCTCCGGCTTCAGGAAAGCCCCTTATCCAGGGGCAGAGATGTAGCCCTGCTCTTGGGGAGCTCTGGTCTGGGTAGTGGGGGGGTGCCACTGCCCAGCTCCCAGCACCTGCTTGACCTCCGGCCTTCTTTCTCTCTCCACCTCCCAGTATGGGGTGCAGCTGTATAAGAATTATCAGCAGGCACTGTGCCGCCACCTGCGCCCACCGTGTGTGGGTTCCCCGCCCTTGGTGAGTGTGCCCGGGGGTGTTAGTGTGGGGAGACGGGGGAGGCATCCAGGCCCCGTGCCGGGGATACTTGGGTCCTGCTTTGACCCATCCCCCCATCCTGTCCAATCTGCAGAGGAGTGTCTCAGACAACACCCTGGTGGCCATGGACTTCTCTGGCCATGCCGGGCGTGTCATCGAGAACCCCCGGGAAGCTCTGAGTGCTGCCCTGGAGGAGGCCCAGGCCTGGAGGGTTTGTACTGGGGACCTACTCTCCACATGGGTTTCCATGGAGCCGGAAAAGGAAAGCGAGGGGAGAGGGGAGGCCTCTAGCTGCGGAAAGAGGCTCTGTATTCTTCAGGGGCTGGTAATACCCCAGCCGTGCCCTGACCCCCCGTGTCCCCCACTGCTCTGCAGAAGAAGACGAACCACCGTCTCAGCCTGCCCACCCCGAGCTCGGGCACGAGCCTCAGCGCAGGTGGGTGAGGGCCCGCCGTCCCCAGGGGTGGGGGACTGCCATGGCTTCTCTGCGCATTCCTCACGGGGTGGAGGTTAGAATGAGGGTCACCACCCTGGAGTGACCGCCCCTCTGCCTCCCCTCACCCCAGCCATCCACCGCACCCAACCCTGGTTCCACGGACGCATTTCCCGCGAGGAGAGCCAGCGGCTCATCGGGCAGCAGGGCCTGGTAGACGGGTAAGGGGCAGGGCTGGGCAGGGCAGCAGCGCCGGGGACAAGAGACCCGGGTCAAGGTGGCAGCCGTGTGTCCTCGGGTAATATTGCCCTGTCTCCTGGCAGCGTGTTCCTCGTGCGAGAGAGTCAGCGGAACCCGCAGGGCTTTGTCCTCTCGCTGTGCCATGTGCAGAAAGTCAAACATTACCTCATCCTGCCGGTGAGTAGTCCCAGGTTCCTGCCGCAGTGGAGATGCAGGGCTCCCAGCAACCTGTCCTCCTCACCAGGCCCCCAGTGTGCCTGGGGTCTCCTGCTCTTTCCTTCCTCCTGCTCAAGCTGTGGGGACCTCAGCCCTGGCCCAGGAGGGAGCTCATTTGGCCCCGGGCCCCTCCCTGAACTCCACCCCCTCTGGCCACACCCCAGAGCGAGGAGGAGGGGCGCCTGTACTTCAGCATGGACGAGGGCCAGACTCGCTTCACCGACCTGCTGCAGCTTGTGGAGTTCCACCAGCTGAACCGCGGCATCCTGCCCTGCTTGCTGCGCCACTGCTGCACCCGCGTGGCCCTCTGACCACCACACAGGCAGGCCTGCGTCTCAGCCCACTCTGGGCCGCCCACCCACCTCCGCTCCTAGGGTGGACTCGGAGGGGGCAGGAAGTGGGGCCAGGGTCATCGTGAATGGCTGGGGGCTCCCCCACTCCGGTTTCCTCCTCGCCTCCTGGCCTCTCTCTGGCCGAAAGTGCTCCCCGCCCGGTCCACCCTTAACTTCTCCTTCAGGGAAGGCACTTGGGTGGGCATCTCCCCTTCATGGCGCTGCTCTGGGCCAGGGCATTATGGGAGAAATGGGGGCAGCCCAGGTGGTCTTTTTTTTTTTGTTCTTTTTTGGGTTTTTTTTTGTTTTTGATGTTTTGCAGTACGCGGGCCTCTCACTGTCGTGGCCTCTCCCGCTGCGGAGCACAGGCTCCGGACGCGCAGGCTCAGCGGCCATGGCTCACGGGCCCAGCCGCTCCACGGCATGTGGGATCTTCCCGGACCGGGGCACGAACCCGCGTCCCCTGCATCGGCAGGCGGACTCTCAACCACTGCGCCACCAGGGAAGCCCCCAGGTGGTCTTTACACTCCACACTTTGTACAGACTGAGGCCAGTTGATCTCTGTTTTATACTAGTGACAATAAAGATTATTTTTTGGTACTCACGGGTGAGTTCTGTCTGGCAAGGCACGGTTAGGTGGAGTAGAGAGGAGAGGTGGGCACCAGTCAAGGCCTTGAGAATGTGTCGGATGGATCGAGGCCACATGCTGGCCAAGCCTGGATGTTTCTCAAGGTCCTCTTTTGGTCATCTGAGAGTTTCCCGTGCCCAGCATGGAGCCTGGCCCATAGTGGGTGCCCAAGGATTGCTTGTTAAATGAATGAATGGACAGGGGACTGTCATCCAGGTGAGGTTTCCTGACAGAACCTAAAGCTATGGAGGTCACTCTAACAGGGCCTGGGAGCTGGAGATGAGTCAGACAGCATCCGTGTCCTTGGCAAGTCCTGGGCTACCTGGCGAGATAAGGAGTCCTGAGAAACGCACGATCTACCACCACCAAGTCACACAATGGCTCTGTTACCTTACCTCCAACAGGTCCCTGTCACGCACCCCCCACCCCCCGCCCTGTCAACCCTCTCCCTCCTCCCCAACCCCAGGTCTGCTGCCTGTCCTTACAGTTGGTTCTACGCCCTCCAGAAAGTTCTATAAATGGAATCCCACAGCACTCAGCCCTCTGAGTCTGGCTTCCCTCTCCAGTCTGTCCTTCAACATCCAGAGTGATCTTTCCACAATATCACTCTGCCTGTTCCCCCATGCCTCCACTTCAGCCCAGATGGACCCTGCAGGGTCTGGCCTCTGCCCACTGCCCATACCAGTACATGTTTTTGTCTAAGAGTTTTCTAGTTTCAGCTCTTACATGATGGGGGAGCTTTGTAAGAAAGGTATCAGACTGGTAACACCTGAACTGCTGCTCAATCTTCAGATCACAAAGAGATAGACCCTCCCTCCACACATGTGAACCTCAACGGGGCATTGTTATTATTATTATTATTATTTTTTTTTTTTTCTTCTGTACGCGGGCCTCTCACTGTTGTGGCCTCTCCCGTTGCGGAGCACAGGCTCCGGACGTGCAGGCTCAGCGGCCATGACCCACGGGCCCAGCCGCTCCGTGGCATGTGGGATCTTCCCGGACCGGGGCACGAACCCGTGTCCCCTGCATCGGCAGGCGGACTCTCAACCACTGCACCACCAGGGAAGCCCCGGGGCATTATCTTTGCCAAGAAATCAAGCTCCCTGAATCCAATGACTAGTTTATCGGAAATAAAAGGAACAGAGGAACACGTGAAATGACACATGGGGATACAATTACCAAAATCCAGATTGGGAAACTACAGAACAGATAACCCAGTTTCTTCTTCAACAACAAAAAATTACAAGAAAAGATGGGGACTCTCTAGGTTTCAAGAACTTTAGACATCTATCAAGCAGATGTAATGTGTTGACCTATTTGATTCAAATCCAAACTAGAGAACTGTAAGAAGCATTTATGAGCAATTGGGGGAAATTTGAACTCTGATGAGATGTTTGATAATATTAAGGAATTATGGTTAACTTTTTAAGGGGTGATAGTGGTATTGTGGTTTGTTGTTTCTTTTTTAAGTCTATACGTTTAAGAGATTCATTCTGAAGTATTTATGGGTGAAATGATGTCTCAGTGACAGCTTTGTTTTTAAAATAACCCAGAGTTTAGGGGAGAGAGTGTGAGTATGGTCATAGGCTTGACCATGAGTTGACATTGAAGCTGGGTAATGGGTACATGCGATTCATGAAATTATTTAATTTTGTATAAGCTTGAAAATCTAGAATAATTAAAAAAAATTTAATGTAGGATCTCTCCCCAAATCTTTGAGATTGGTTGGGCATGAGGTGGTGGGATCCCATTTTGTAGGTGAGGAAACTGACTCCTCCTCGAGGAGAACTGCCCCAAATCAGTTAGTGGGAGAGCCAGGTCTGGGCCGGTCCCCTGCCCCTGCCTGGCTGACTTCCAGCTGGAATTCCCAAGCCTGTAGGGGGTCCTCCCCTAGAGAGCCCCCTCCCTTCTCTGCAGCCCTCTGGCTGATGGGAGGTGTTGTCCTGAGGTGACCTTGAGAAGGACCAACATCTACAGCCAGCCCTTGGGGCCAGGCTTGGCAGCTCCAGCAGCCACTTGTGACCGAAGCATCCCCAACCCTGGCTAATCCCAGGCTGGGGAGCCAGGCCTGTCAGACAGAGGTGGGCAGAAAGGCCTCAGCCATCCTCAGCCTGGAACCTTCCAGAGTTTACCCTGAAGAACTTAGATTTTGTTTCTTTTTAGCAGGATTTAAGGAGGCAGGGACCAGTGCAACCTGCTGCCTGCCACCTGCTACCTGCCACGGTTCCCAGAAGCATCCTATCAGTGGCAGCCCCTCGGGCTCGAGCTGGCTGGTACTGGCTGTGTGCTGACCATGGATGCCCAGGGCCACTTCCGAAGCATGGGTGCAAGAGGTCCCGGCCGGGGTGAGAGTAAAGGGGTTACCATGAGTCACCTCTTAAGCAAGTCCAGGGATTTAGGCTGCATAAAAACAGGACACAGGGCTTCCCTGGTGGCACAGTGGTTAAGAATCCGCCTGCCAATGTAGGGGACACGGATTCGATCCCTGGTCTGGGAAGATCCCACATGCCGCGAAGCAACTAAGTCCGTGTGCCACAACTACTGAGCCTGTGCTCTAGAGCCCACGAGCCACAACTACCGAAGCCCACATGCCACAACTACTGAAGCCCGCATGCCTAGAGCCCGTGCTCCACAACAAAAGAAGCCACCGCAACGAGAAGCCCGAGAACCACAACGAAGAGTACCCCCCACTCGCTGCAACTAGACAAAGCCCGGTGCAGCAATGAAGACCCAGCACAGCCAGAAAATAAATAAATAAATGTTAAAAAAAAAAAAAAAAAAAAAAAAGCTCTATTTAAAAACAAACCAAAAAACAGGACACAGTGTCCTCTCACAGCCTAAGACACAGGGCAGGAGACAAAGCCTTCCTATGTCAATCAGCTAATTGGAGTATGTGAGACAGAGATCATTCCCATTTTGTAAATGGGAAACTGACGTTCAAAGAGAGTCCCCCCCGAGGTCACAGATACAGTTAGGGACAGAGGTCAGACTCAGCCCATCTTCCGAGTGGTGAACACAGTCCTTCCTTGCCCTGTCCTTTTTTCTCTGCCCCCTTCCTTCTCAGTGCCACTATGAGGGACCTGGACTGCTGGGGGCCTTTAGGGGTAGCAGCTGGCTCAGCCCTGAGCTGGATACTGGAAATCGGCAGCTGGACATCCTTGGTGAGTGGCTGAGATTGCTGGCTTCCTGGAGGAGAGGCAGCAGTTGAGAGGGTGAGAGACAAGGGCCCCTCAGCTCACAGAGAGACCAGGGCAAGATTCCCCAGCTCTGAGGATGCAGCATGACCCACAGAGGCCAGACAGCAGAAGGGACTGCCAAGGAGAGCTGCAGTGCTAGATAGCGGAGGCCTGTGGTTATGAGGAAGTCTGGGCTGGTGGGAGGAGGCGAGGCAGGTGGAGGAAGTAGGGGCTAGTGCCTCAGATAATGTCTTTTCAATATTAAGTTATTGGGTTTGATTATCTTAAAAAATGTGCTTGTTAAAGAAAATTTCAGAAACCGGAAAAAGACTCTGGGAAAGAAAAGGAAATTCCCCATATCTCCCCCTGCTGAGGAGGATGCAAGCATTGAGAGAGGGTGATGCAGGGGCATATGCAGGGAGCTGGCCCTAAAAGGCCTGTAGTACGTCATAGACACCAGCTCCTGGGGCTAGTGTGGCTGCTGTGAGCCTGGCGCCAAGGTGCAGAGCTGTCCTGGGCAGCAACTAGGCCTGTAGGAGGGTGTGGCCACAGGGTTGGCCTCCCTGCCTGCTCAGGTATGGAGGGCAGGGAGGGCTGGTGCCAACTTTCTGGACTCTGGGAAAAGGTGGGCATGATTCTAGGGGAGCCCGTCTCTCCTAGGATGTCCAGGGAGGGTCATCCAGACAGACAAAACTCTGGCCAGTTCATTCTCTCTCCCTGCTCCCCAGACATCCTGGTCAATGAAATCTGTGCAGGCCTCCAAGTTCATGAGTGGAGGACCTCCTGGCGCAGGCCTGAGGGTTCCACCTGAGGTCAGTGACCCTGCCTGGCTCCTTCCTCTTGCTCCAGGGCCAGACACACCGAGGAGGGAGGGAAGGAGGAAAGGAGAGAGGCAGGGGAGCCCAAGGACACTCAGAAAGATCCTTTCTTCTGAACTGTCTACATGAGCACTTTTCAAGGGTTCCAGCAGGGGTTTGGGGGCAGGTTGGGGAGCTCTGGAGGGAGCACGGCCTTTGTTTCTGGGAGTTCGGCTTCATGGTGTATTTGGAAAAAAAAAAAAAAAGGCTAACACTACTGAACCACCTATCTGGTCCAGCAGGCAGAAAAGAGGAGCCAGAGAGGTCAGGGGTTGGTCCAACTTGCACAGAGGTCGGGGAGTGGTGGGGGTCTGTAGCAGAACCTCAGCTTTGGGGCTTGGGCTTGAGGTGTGCAGTAGTCTCTTCAGACAGAGCTTTCAGCTGGGGTAGGGAGTTGGGAGAGGAGGCAAAAGAGAGAATCGGATCTTGGGGAAGTTTGATGTTGCAGACTGGCATCAAAACCCACAGGGGAGGGCTTCCCTGGTGGCGCAGTGGTTGGGAGTCCGCCTGCCGATGCGGGGGACGCGGGTTCGTGCCCCGGTCCGGGAGGATCCCACGTGCCGCGGAGCGGCTGGGCCCGTGGGCCATGGCCGCTGGGCCTGCGCGTCTGGAGCCTGTGCTCCGCGACGGGAGAGGCCGCAGCGGTGAGAGGCCCGCGTACCGCAAAAAAAAAAAAAAACCCACAGGGGAGTGGGTGATCCTGGGGGCTGAGGCTGGTGCTCAGGGGTCCCTCGTGATCTCCATACAGGAAGGGGTGTTGGGAAGTGGTACCATTTGGGCTGAGAAGGGTTGTGCTGTACCAGGCCCTAATGAGGCCTGAAATTCAATCTCATGGCGGTTGAGCTCCGAAGGCTTCTAGCGTCCTCTTGCAGGGCCGCGTCTACCCCAAGGAAGGGGCAGGTTTTTCTTTCCCAGGCACCTGGAGGGCTATTTAGCCAGAGCTGTGATTTCAAGGTAAGCAGTTTCTTTTTACTCGGATTGGGTTTATCTTGAGGTGGTTCTGGAGAGACTGAGGGAGAGTGGGAAGCCAATGCCACTCTGTTAGGGCCACCACGTGGATCCCTCTAAGGTCTCTGTAGTGGCGCTGGGCCCTGTGACCTTGGAGTGTGAGGGGAAGCTGTACGCGGGGACAGAACGGGCCACCTGTACCCCCACAGACCCGCAGCCGATGGACGTGTTCCTCTGCATCTACCTGCCCAACGCACGCCCTGAGTTAGATCCAAGACAGGGTAGAAGTGCACATTCCTACCAGACATACCCCATTTTCCAAAAGATTCCAGGGTATCTCCTTTCTCCCCTTTCCTCTTACATCCATCAGTCCGATACAGGTTCCCACCTTTTGGTTCCCTTCTCCCAGGCTGAGCCATCCGTCCCAGACATCTAAGGGATGAGCTGGGGGTGGGAAGGGGCAGCTGGGTGAGTAGGAGTGAGGATGCAAGCCGGGGACCCATCCCACAGTCGCTCTGGCTCCGCAACACGTGCGCAAGGTGACCTGCACCCTCTGCAAGGCCCCCCCCCCACAACAACCCGGCCTGCACGCGGTTGCCGGAGAAGCCGACGGGCTCGAGCTGTCGCGGAGCTGCGGGCACCTGTCTCGACAGAGCCCCCCTTCCGCCTCTGAGGCTGAAAGGCCCTCCGGCTTCGCCAGGGGGTGCGCTTGCGGGGGCGGTGCCAGACTTTCAGCTGACCCGTCCCCGCCGAGGCCGCCGAAGATGCGCCGTCGATCCCTGGGCCAGCGGGAGTAGGCGTGCGCGACGCCACAGGGGCAAGGGGATTAGTTTGCTCTTCATTGCGAGTCGGTGGGCTGGGTGAAGGCCTCTAGAGACCAGGCGGGTGGAGGGAGGTCTGGGCGCCGCATCCAAGCACCGCGGGGCCTCCGGGGGCGAAGGCCAGGGAGGACCTCGCGGCCGCGACGGCCCAGCTCCCTGGGACCCTCTCCCCCGCCTCCCGACCGGCCCGAGCCGGCTCAGCCGCGCGGCTGCAGTGACACCCAGTGGCGGTGGCGGGAAGTGCAAACGCCTCTCCCTTGGCTCCCGTTGTTAAGGTCCGCGCCTCTCGAGGTTCCCACTCGTGGTGACGAGCGGGCACCCCCAGGGGAGAAGGCCTCGCTTTGCAGACTGCCCGGCGGGGCACTTCCCCTTCCCCTCCCCCAGTTTCCTCCCCTGCAGTCGCCCGAGCGCTGGGAGATCCTGCAAGGCTTCAGTGCCCGGAAGGGCGGGGCGGGGCGCAGCGGCGGCGCTGGGCTGTGACCCTGAGCAGTTTCACTTCTGGATCCTGCTCGGGGTGTGTTGGGAGAGTACCTGGGCTGGGGGAGGAGGGGGGACACACGGCTCGCCGAGGTCCAGCGCTCAGGACCCCGAGTAAAGGATGGGTTTTTACTCCTGGGGTGTCACGCGACCCACGCCTTCCTCTATTTTCCATCCCCCCTCCCCGCCCCATGGGTTCCACTCCGCTGTCCCCGGAGCTACCGCTCCTCCCCAGCAGCCGCCGCCTCCGCGGGGGCTGCCGACCCCCGGAGAGGCCCCGAGCGGCGTGGGCGGCAGGAGGAGCGAGCTGTGAAGCCGCAGGCAAGGGTTAGGCTGCGGGCTGCTGAGACGCCGAGCTGTTTCTCAGAAGTGCCGCTGGCCCTCCCCTCACACCCTACTCAGCTCCCACCTCGCACCGCGCTCCTTCCCCCTCCACCCGGCCTTCGCGTTCCTCTCCCAGGCACCCCCAACCTGGGAATCTGGCGTCCGAGTCCACGAAGAGCTAAGAGAACGTCCTGACAGAGGACAGGGCCCCGGGGTTCAGACCCAACCTCACTGCCCATATTCAGAGTCTCCCACCATTCCACTGTCCGTCCCTGTCCCCACTCCCCACCCCCAGCTTGTGGGCCGGGATTGGAATTTTATAGGACGGTTTTCTACGACCCCTTGGGAAAATCATAGGCCGCCATCACCCTGGCTCCAGCGCCCCACCTCCCTCCCAAAGAGGGAAGGAAGAGGGGACAGAACCTTCTTTCTCTCCTATTCTTGTTTCTGGATGATGGGAAAGGCCTGGCTGGAGCAGTGGGGTTGAGGCCAGGCTGTCTCTGTTGGAAAGAACTTTAGAAATCCCTGACTCCAGGGAAAAAAATCAAGGCGCAGAGAGGGAAAGCAAAGTGCCCAGGGTCACCCAGAGAGTGGCAGGTCTGGGACTGGCACCCAGGAGTCCACAAGTACTCAGCTGGAGTCTGCACAAGGCCAACACACGCGCGCACACACGCGCACACACACGCACACACACGCATACCCAGGAGTCTAGGGGAGGGCAGGTAAGGTTTGTGAGTGAGAGGGAGGTGGAGGTGCTGAGAATGTGATTCCAGTGGGGGTAGCACAGGGACTGAGCCAACGGAAGGATGAGCCTGGGGGAGGAGGCAGCATCTGCCCCCCTAGTTCCCATCCACCCCCGGGCTGTGGTTTATTTGACTAGGCTGTTCTTCTGGGCCAGGGGGCCTGGGGGGCTGGGGGTTGAGGGGAAAGGCGAGGTGATGGGAAAAGGCTGCTCTGGGGCTTCCTGCCCCCTCAGTCCTGGGGAAGGGGGGCAATTGACATCACCCGCAGGCCCTCTAACCTCCATTCTTTCCACTGCAGGCTCTTTCCTTGGGTATGTTCCTGTTATTCTGGGGGAAGCTCTGTTATTTGGGGGGAAGGGAGGCAGCTGCCTACTTCACAGGTCAAGACAGAGTTAAAAACAAAACCGCAGCAAATTCAACACCCCGTGTCCTTCAGGGACTTTCCATGACACCCTCCTTCCCCCCTCTCCCCTAAGCCAGGGAGTACCTCCCCAGAGGGCCTCCCCACCCCAGGTGCAGTGGCTTTTGGCTTTTATGCAAACAACTGTCTGACCGGGAATGCTCTGCAGCCTGACCTTGTGTCTGTCCTGGCTGCAGGAGCTTCTCTACCAGTCCTCAGCCGTCCTGGCCTTCCCAGAACTCTCACACACACACCCCCCGCCCCCACCCCCCCCCCCCCCCCCCCCGCTCTTCCCCAGACTCTGGATTCTAGGGGATGGGAGGAAGGGAAGGGAGCTAGGTCTTGTGCCCCTGCCTGCCCTCGGGTGGAAGTTGCCTGCAGGTGGAGGTTTGCACCGCAGCCTCGGTGAATGGCCTGCTTGTGTTGAGGGATGGGGGAGGGGGAGGGTGCAGGTGCCGCCCCCGCCCCCCCCCCCCCCGACTGCTATTCCTCAGACTCTGGATTCTAGGGGATGGGAGGAAGGGAAGGGAGCTAGGTCTTGTGCCCCTGCCTGCCCTCGGGTGGAAGTTGCCTGCAGGTGGAGGTTTGCACCGCAGCCTCGGTGAATGGCCTGCTTGTGTTGAGGGATGGGGGAGGGGGAGGGTGCAGGTGTAGGGAGGCCTCCAACGCCAGGCCCCCCCCCACCCCAAAGCATCAACTTAGTTGCCAAGAAATAGTAAAGGAAGCTATCATCAAGCTGGAAGGAAGTCCGTTCAGCCCCAATCCCAGACCCAGCCAGCTGCCGAGAGCTCTCTTCTCAGCAGAGGAGTCTCCCTGCTTTGCTTCCCTCTTTTCTGAGCTGCTTCTGCTTTGGGAAAGGAGTGAGGATGGGGAAGGCCACAGACCATCCTCTCCAAGGCTGAAAATCAGCTCCTGAGGGGCTATTTTTGAATGTATTTAATGCTCCAGTACACAGGCAGGCTGCAAAGCCATTCCTCTCTCCCTGGCCTTAGCGCTGAGGCTGGAAAACCTGCTGGAGAGTCTCAGGGCGGTCTAGTGGTGCTGAAGGGAGGGGGATGGTGCTGAAGACAGAGCCAGTGAAAGCTGCCACGGACCTGGCCCCGCGTTTGCTAGCCCCTAACTTCAGGAACGTCTTCCTCCTGTCTCTTCCACAGAGGAGGGGAAAGGTAAGGTGTTCTGGATGAGGCTAAGCAGGCCAGACCACCCCTCAGACTCTTTTCCGACCTCTTCTGAGAGAGAACAAAGGATATCAAGACAGGAAGAGAGCCACGTGTTCCGATGCCATTCTCCTAGGAGTTTCCCCCAGCGCCTGAGGCTTGGGCCTCCAAGTATCTACAGACTACATTTCAACGTGGCCGAGTTCAACTGCAAGTTGAGTTTCCCAGCGTGGATGTTTCCGAGACCCCAGAGATGGAAAAATCAGGACTTGCGTATCTTTTAGGAAGGATCCCTGCTGGGAGGGCGGGCGGGCTGGTGTCTTGGAACTGGGAGACACCATGCCAAATCTGTCAAGTTTGTCGCGTCCAGGCCCCGACCTCCTCGGATCCCCTTGGTGAACTAAGGGCCAGTGGAACCAGAACCCCACCATGGGGACATACGTGGGGGCCAGCGGCAGGATACCAACGGCAGGTTCAGCAAGGCATCAGGCAAGATGTTTTATTTCAATGATAGTTCTGTTTATCTAGGTATCTGAACTTTAAGAAAGAGCCAGAGGGGCTAAATTAAGAAAATATTCCTAGGGGCAGAATTAATTCCATTTTCTGACAGCAGCAACGACAAATGATAGGCATGCACAATGACTAATTTTAAACACACCAGTTTTTTTTTTTATTTTTCAGTGTAAAAATCAAACATAATAAAGAAACTTTGAAAACTATCAGCAGGGCTGTTTCTGGCGAGGTTAGCATTGCTACATTTCAGAAGCTGATTCTTTACACAGTCTTTACAGAGGAGTAGGGCACTACGGGGCTCCAAGGGCTCAGACTCCAGGTAAAATCCGAGAGGAGTCAAGAGAGAAGGTCACTGCTGGGCAGGGAGGGCATTTCTGAGAAACCCAGATGAGCGTGCTGTGAGCACAGGCTGTGTCAAAACCACTCGGCAAGTTCTCTCTCCCTCACTCCTGGTGGGAAGGCCACCCTGAGCCCCAAACCATGTTCCCTTCTCTGCCCCGCCCCCACCCCGTCATTCTGCAGACAAGGGTCATCCACAGACCACACGTGTGGTGGCTTTGGCAACCAGAAATTTAAAATAAACTATGGTTTTTCCAGTAGCCAAAATGATCTCTCACCAAAGCTCACAGACTGAGAACTTGAGCATGCAAAACCACAGTCTGGGTGAAGGGATGTCTGCTTTTCAAATGACCTGCTAATTCTTTGCAACCCACAGTAATTTGGTTTCTGTGAACCCACAGAAGCAGGCCCACCGAAAAGGACCTTGTCTGCTAACCTGGAAAAGTCCTTGTGTAAATGAGTCATTGACAATGGGATCAGTCATTTTTAAGGCTGCCCCATTTTCCTAACATGTCAAAATGTCTGTTCTCAGTCTTTTTAGGAGAGGAAGAAGCACAGCTGCACCCGTATGCAGAAAATGAAGTAGGCCCCCCAGATGCACGGCATGGGCTTGGGAGAAGGTGGGTGACATCATGGGACTGCTCTCCAGACTTTCTAGAGTGGGGTCGATGGAGAGGTGGACACTGAGGACCATTTGAGGAAACTCTAAATCGCTCGAAGAATTAATGGTTGAGGGGCTCGTAAGACGGTGAGGGAGCAAAGCTAGGCTACTTCCCTGGCTTCAAAGCCATGAAGTATCTGTACCATGTGGTTCACGCACATTGGTTCTAAGGTTCAGCATATTCTTTACTCTTAGGCATTAAAACAACATGAAGGAAACGTGTGTTAGAGATCCGTTGCCTTCACTGGCAAGTGACTTACTATCACGGTCCTAGTATGGTCTTTGAATATTTTCCATGTCTTTAAATCCAGATACAGTACATATAGTGGAAAATTTGCAACCATCCAACATAATCCGCCCCCACGCCCACAAAAGACAGAGTAACTTTACCTACCTAATAGACAAAATTACATGAAACCTCACAATGTCCTTGGGAGGTAGATATTGTTATGTCCTTACATTTTTAAAAATCAAAACATTAACATTCCAGTTTCAAATAACAACTCAATATCAGCATATGAGACAGTCCAATATTGTAATATTCAGAGGAAACTTGCCTCCAGCTTCTTCAAAGTGCAAAGACCTGTTTCTCATGTTTTTTAAAAAAATTTTTAAAAATTTATTATTTATTTACTTATTTATTTATTTTTGGCTGCATTGGGTCTTCGTTGCTGCGTGCGGGCTTCCTTCCTCTAGTTGCAGCGAGCGGGGGCTACTCTTCGTTACAGTGCGCAGGCTTCTCATTGCAGTGGCTTCTCTTGTTGTGGAACATGGGCTCTAGGCGCGCGGGCTTCGGTAGTTGTGGCACGCAGTCTCAGTAGTTGTGGCGTGCGGACTCAGTAGTTGTGGCACACGGGCTTAGTTGCTCCGCGGCATGTGGAATCTTCCCGGACCAGGGCTCGAGCCCGTGTCCCCTGCATTGGCAGGCGGATCCTCAACGACTGCGCCACCAGGGTAGCCCCTGTTTCTCATGTTGCTGGCATGATGTGGGACACGCTATATACAGCTTGGGTAAACAGAGGTACAGTCTTGTGCTGTGAGCTCATACAAGTCGAAAGCCTACACCTGTCTTCTAGGCTCTTCCAAGTCCACAGTCTCCGACCCTGGGTTCACTCATCATTCTCAGAACTGTTCAGTCTGTTAGGCTTAGAGAACAGAGTCCTTTCCCTGGGATGACCCAGGTTTAGCATTTGGTTTCAGGTCAAAATTGTCCCCTTTACAGGCACTTAAATCCCAGATCATTCTGCTTTTCTGAACTCTGCCTATAGAGATTCTCTGAACTATACTTTCTGTCTGAGCACAAAAATAGCTCCTAATTCTTTAAAAGATAAGAGAGATCACTGTGTATCTCTTGTCTTCTGCACAGCCTAATTCTATTTTCTAGGACAAAAGTTTCATCACTCCACTCTCTTTCCTCTTCTTGAGCTCAAACTCCTAATTCTGAGTCTTTGTCAAAGAGCCTGGACACTCTGAGAACTCAAATCTTAAGTATCACAGAGTTTCCAAATCTGCACTAGAGACCAACGTACCTACTCATAGTGGAGTACACTTTAAAGTTAGGACTTCAAACACTAAACATTTAAAATTTCCATTACAGTCTTACTGGCTGTCCTGGGATATATATCAGAAGTACTGCTTTTTTCCCCTGAAAACATTCTAAATCTCACATTTAGCAGGAGGAAAAAAGCAGAGGATAAGAACAGTGATACAGAGGCTACTTGGAAAAAATGTTATGTTGACGTGGGATTTGTTAATAACACAGTGTTTCAACTGAGTAAAATTTTGTGTTTTTAAACATTTCTCTTTGCAAAAGAAATCTGAGGTCGCTTTACTTCTGGGTCTGGCAAAATGTTAAGCCTTGCATTTAAAAGGTGAGCCATTTTGTCACTGACAAAGTCAGAAGCTGAGTCAGGAACAGTTCAGAATGGGTAACAAAGCATATGATTAGCTAGCTTATCTGTGTCAAGGCTAATACATCTTTTTGGGAGAATGACTTAGGGAATCTAAAGCCTGGTGGATTTATTAACATCTCTCCTTTTCCTGGTGGTGTTGGTGGAGGGTAATGGGGGAGACACCTCTGTTTAGTTCTCTGCCAGGAGGAACACCTATGCAACAACTCAAATAGCAATAAGGAACATTTGGAGAGCCAGCTCTCGGCCTTTTCCACCCTCATCCCAATTCCGCCACCTTGGCTGTAAGGGAGCTTCTCACGGGTTTGGTTGTTCCTCAGATTTCGGCCTCCTGGGTGTGTGGTGGGGGCCTGGCTGATAAGAGGGTTGGTGGGAAATGGAGAGAGAAGACCTATGAGGCTCACGTTCACAGGGACTCTGGCTGAGAAAGGAAACGTGCTGTCGGAAGCTGCCAGGGGGCCTCACCGTCCAGCAGGGTCAGATGTGAATCTTGCTGAGTCCTCCTTTCTAGGCATCTTGCTAAGGTTCTCCTTTACCTTCTTTCCCACCCCCGGCAAGGGAGGGGGTGAAGTAGAATAAGGAGTGCCTGCAGAAGTAAGTGTTTACCTGTGTTGCGGTAACCACTACATACCACCTGGTTCAACTTCAAGATTTAAGAATGTGGAGTTTCCACATATACATTTTCTCTGGACTTGACGTGTCCCAGTCCAGGCTCAGAATGCGACAACGAAAGTGCAGCCTGTGTGAGTGGTCGCCCCACTCAGAAAACTGACCTCAGAAGAATGGAAATCTTTCAGAAAATCCATTACTCACAGAGAAAATGAGGGTTCTACTTACAGAGGCCCCAGGTTGATGGGATGGGCCTTAGTTTCACTATCTTAAGGTGCAGGAGTTGGTCTCTTCACTAAAGACTTTCCCACTAATCTGGTGGAAATGCTCGCTTTCCCTAGCTTTCTCTCCTACTAATCCTTGCTCCCAAATGCTCTTTCTCTAGTCCCCTGAAGAGTCAACATGATGTGTGATATTTCAAGAATATAATAAGCAGCTCTTCTTTCACAATGGGTATAAGCAACCTGGTGTAGCTTGGAGTCCAGGATTACGGAAATACAGTGAGGTACTGAAGGCTACACACCGAGATACATCTAGTCTTTTAGCTGAAATCTCAAACATGCTGGGACTGTTGCCATGGAATTTCACAGAATCTTTTTTCCTGAGACAGACGCCATGCTACAAAGAAGGATAAACCATTTGTGCAGTCTGAGGTGGAACATTTTAATTACTGGCAGCACATAAACGAGTTGAGTTTGAGCCTAATGCATAAAGCCCTTTCGAAATATCAAGGCAGATACATAGAACGCTAATCCACCAGGAATTGTGGATTCTTGGCTCTGGTAGAAATGTTCACACAGCTGACTCTTAATTTGTAAATAGGCTCCATGAAGTTGTCCCTGGAAGCAGAATTTATTTTCCCTAACGTAGGTTCTTTAAAAGGAGAAAAAAAAAAAAAAGGCTTTGGCAAGCAGCTGCAGGTGCCCGTTTGTATGTACACTCTGGGGCAAGATCAAAATACCTTCCTGTTTTTTGTTCCTCCTCACCATCCTCTTGACACCACAACTCAGTGGTTAAAGGAAAAACTTAACAATACTTCCATTTTCACACCAAAGAAATGTGAAACATATATTCATATACATACTCTTCTGCTTAATACCCATACATTAAGAGGTTTAAAAAAATAATTGTGGTTACTGCATAATCACATAAATTTAAAGCTGTAAAGGAACTTCGAGAACATCTAAATCCCATTCCTAATTCTATGGTTGAAGAAACTTAGTTTTAAGAGTTAAATGATTTGCCCAAAGTCATCTGGCTAAGTAGTGGCAAATATGGAATCAGCAAACAGATTTTGTGACCCTCATTCCAGTGCTAATTTTACAATTATTACATCACTTTTCCTTGATAGCATGTCTCCCATAATTAACGATAAAGATGACCGACACATCTGCAGAACCGAGATCAGACTTCCAGGAATCTTTGTGGAATACAACAGCTCCATTTAAAATGGCGGGCTGGGACCCCCCCGACCTGCCTGATCGAGGATATCCTGCCAGCAGAGGTGCCCCCCTCCTCACTCCATTCTGAAGTTCAGCTCTGATCATGGGCATCCTCGGTTCCTTTCCTGTGGGGAGGGGGAGGCTAAGTCATACTTGCAGGATTCTTTGGTATTTTTTTTTTTTTTTGTCAAAAAATCATTGGCAAGTGTGCTTTGGGTTTGTACACCAATATTCCATGAAGGAGATGAAAAACTTTCAGGTGGTTGTTCCTCCTTCCCTGCATCCCCGGTGGTGCTGCTAAACAATCTCCCCCCTCAGAACCAAGCCTGCCAATCGAGACAGTAGGAAATGGATGCCATCACCCACAGTGGACAACCTCCTGGAATTCCCATGACAGTCTATATTTAAACCATTAGTTCTTCTGAGATAGAGTTTCTCCTATGCATGAATGGTTTAACCCAAAGCAGCTTTTTTTTTTTTTTTTTTTTTTGTTTGTTTGTTTGTTTTGCGGTACGCGGGCCTCTCACTGCCGTGGCCTCTCCCGTTGCGGAGCACAGGCTCCGGACGCGCAGGCTCAGCGGCCACGGCTCACGGGCCCAGCCGCTCCGCGGCATGCGGGATCTTCCCGGACCGGGGCACGAACCCGTGTCCGCTGCGTCGGCAGGCGGACTCTCAACCACTGCGCCACCAGGGAAGCCCCCAAAGCAGCTCTTAATTGGAGACGGGAGGATAAAGAGTAGAAGCAGAAGTGCCATCGGAAAACTTGGGTTGTTTTTGCTTGTGTGATAAGAAGTGGACCTGATGCTTGGAGACTAGGGCCTTCAGTTATTGGTAACATTTCATGGCTGTTCTTTTCCTTATTGTTAGACTATAATTTGCGATGGAAGGTTTATATCCTAACCCTTTAGTCTTGTGTGAAGTGCAGAAGGGCACGGCTTCCCAGCAAGGTCAGCTGGTCAGCAGTTCTTCTCTGTGGACCTGGGCATATGGCTAAAAGTCTTTTCCACATATGGCTGATGTATCTCAGAAACAATGTCTCATGCAGCACAACCAGGGGACTCTTCTGGCTGGCAACAGACTCCAAAGAATGCCTGTCTATTGCTGCAAAAGATAATGACCAGATGCTTCATTGGCTTTTAAATATCATAAAATTCAAGTCCCTGATGGGAAAACAAAGGTTTCACAAAAGTAGTAACGTGATATATCTGCAAACAATTTCTGAATGGGGACAGCATGTCTCTGCTGCCCATGTGAACGTGATCCTTTGGACACGAAAATGGCATGGAAAGGGGATTGGAACTGAGTTTGCTTTGAGAGTGATTTGCTAGGCGAGGGGTATTATCAGCTTTTAAAAATGTTGTTGAATGCTCAGGTGCGAATCACCTCTGGGCCCAGCTCTTCACTTCAGCATGGCTCTGTGTTCTCCTCTGGCTATGTGAGATGAGAACTCATAGCGATCGTGGCTTCGATAGCCACACATGTTACACTCAAAAGGGTCACGAAAGCCGTGGCAACCCATGTGAATGGTGAACATCACGTAATCCAGGAAGAGGACTCGACAGTGGTCACACCGGTACACATCCATCACCTCCCCTTCTTTGTTGATCACCTTGATGGAGTCTCTTGGGCAGATGGGTGGGGGCTTGAGGAGTTCATAAGAGCGGGGGACCTCCTTCAGAAGTGGCATCCCATTGTGGGCCCGAGGAGGGACCATGTGATTTTGCTGGTAGATGTGATTCTGGCGTTCCTCATGGTTGCTGTCAGTGTCCGTGGAGTCGTGGCCACTGTTGTTGGGGGAGAGGCCTCTTTCAGAAGGCAGGCTCTTCTCTGGCAGCTGGACGTTCTTCTTTTCCAGGTCCTGGGGGGCACCATTCGGCATCTCGGCACGGGTGAGGGCTATGGGATACATGCTGCTGATAACTGGGACCATCTCTGAGGTGGGAGCAGGCGGTGTCTGGACCAAGGGACGCAGGGCTTCGGCACCAAGATAGCTGATGGCATTATTGATGGCCTGGTCCATCATTCGGGTCTGGATCATCTCACTCTCTTTCTCATACATATAGCTGGGATTATAGCTGACGTCAAAGCAGTGGCGCTTCTCACCTAGAACAAGGGAAAGAAAGAGTGACAAAAGGAACAACACCAAGGCAGAGAGTTTGTAAAATTATTATTTTCTGGAGTCCGTGAAAAGTGAGGAAGGACAAGTGGCCTGTTCAAGAACACGCAGCCCAGGCAGAATGGTCCCACACGGGTGTTGAAGTCTCAGGGGACAGTGGTTGACAGCACATGATTGGACAGTCAAAATAACTGAAACCAGCAGGCAAAAGGGAGAGTCAGAGATGTCACTAAGTTGAGGCTACAATGTGAGTTGTTTCCACTGCTCATGCCAGAAGGGAACCCTGGAGAAAAGAAGCAAGAGAACAGCAGGAGGGGGCTTAAGAGGGGGAAAGGCAGCTGTCAGCGTGCAGGAGCATATGGGGACCTCTGCACTTCTATTGTTCATGAACTCTGAAGACACAGTCAATCCCCGAACTCTTAGTTGGCTTGTTCTTTTCTGCTTGTAATACTAGGGAGCCGGGGGCCGGAAGTGCTGCAAAAAGTGGGGATGCTCTGGCCTCGGCAGCTTTTTAAATAGCTGCAGAGGCAGAAAAAATAGCCCCCAAAACTCCAACTTACCACTTCCCAAACACGTCAGTTATCAGACTGACTGAGATTTAAATAAAAGAGCTTCAAATGTAGAGAGTTTTAGAAAGGCTTTCTTGATGAAAGATCATGATGATCTTTGTCCTCTTCATAAAGAGTGTTGGTCTGCTTTTGCTTGAAAAGATGTATCATTGATACATATGTGATCATTAGGACTTATCTCACACTTAACTGAAAAATTTACTTGTGGTCACCCTCTCCCACTTCACATGTCACACTGCTGAGAAATTTTGAAAACAGAGTTTAGCCACCTTCAGGGCGTGTGGGTGTTGTGTGTTAGAAAACAGAGGCTCTAAGGCCACAGGGAAGGCAGGAGCGGGATCTTCAGTGATGGCAGATGTGCTCAATGGTGAGTGGCTGGTAGAGGCAAGAGAAAGTGGGGAAGATGTGTCAAGGGCTGGAGGTGAGGCTGACGTTTATTGCTGATGCTTTTTCATTCCATAGACATTGGGTTCTGAGAGATTTGCTAAACCATATTCTCTCTTCCCTAACATTGCCTAGGCATGTTGTGGTTCCAGAACGTGTCACTGCCATACAGCAAAGGCTTCAGGGAAGACAAAACACAAGAAAACAAAAAGGATTGGAAGAACCAGTTTCTGTTCTTGAGGTATCTCCAACCTAGGGGGAGAGAAATAAGACTTGGCTAGGTGGAATTGGAGAAAAATAAATGTTAAAAGTTGAGAAAGGGCTGCCTTGCTCTATGGAAGCTTTTGATTTTATTTTAAGTGCCATGTTTGAGGCGTTTAAGCAGGGTGGGTGACGTGTCTTCTGTAGAAAGAATTAAAAGGGAAGGGCAGGGTGGTTTGTAAATATACAAACTGTATATTTAAGCGTTATGGGAACGCAAAAAATTCAGGAGTACTTGTGCAAGGGAAAGCATTCTTGGAAAACCTAAAGTTTGAGAAGGGTCTTGATGAGCTGGTAGGATTTCGATTTTCAGAGCGGTAGAAGAGATATCCTAATTGAAGGAGGAGCATGAAGCAAGACAGACACGTGGGACCATCCAAGACATGGGCAGGGAGGAGTAAGAGAGTCTGGTTAGAGCAATATCAAGAAGTGTGGAAGAACGTATTTCTCAAACTTCACTTAGTCCTCCACATTCCGCAAGATTCATACCCCAGGGTGGTGCGGTGGTTGAGAGCACGAACTCTAGAGTCAGATGGTGTGGATTCGATGCTGCCTCATCATGACTAGCTGTGTGACCTTGGGTAAGTCACTTAACCTGTCTATGGCTCCATGTCCTCACGTAAAATGGGGGTAAATAATTGTACCGACCTCAATTGGTAAGCGCTTAGAACAGTGCCTGGCACATGGAAAGCACTTGGTAAATGTTAGGGTTTTAAATTTTGTTTGAATCGGCTCGCATTTCCTTCCTTTCTTTTTTTGCTGAAGAAATTTGTTTTTTAAGGAAACTTTATATCACTAACATAAACAGAAAAACAGAATCACTTGCCACAAATGGAAGGTAACTATGAAAAATAAAGACAACGAAACATAGCAATTTATTAAAGTTTGATCAGATACTGTAAGTACCTGGAGACAAAGATCCCCTCTCTCTTTGCTAAAAATAGAGATTACCAAGTGTGTGATTAGTGTTGAAGACAATTAACATCTAGTTACATCTAAATCTTTCTCCTTGGTGTAATCAGGAAGACTGAAAGAGAACTAAAAAGAAAATAACTTTCTTGCCATGTGGATCAAGGTTTTCAAATGCTCTGTGAGCCTCCTGGCACTTTGCCTCCAACTTTTTTTTTTTTTTTTTGCGTTACGCGGGCCTCTCACTGTCGTGGCCTCTCCCGTTGCGGAGCACAGGCTCCGGACGCGCAGGCCCAGCGGCCATGGCTCACGGGCCCAGCCGCTCCGCGGCACGTGGGATCTTCCCGGACCGGGGCACGAACCCGCGTCCCCTGCATCGGCAGGCGGACTCTCAACCCCTGCGCCACCAGGGAAGCCCTGCCTCCAACATTTTAGGAGATACTGAAAAAAGATAACACGTGGTGGGACCAAATGATGGGCATTCTGAATAACCAACCGTAGGGTTTAGATTTGGACAAACGGCAAACCTCTACAAACCGCATTGAGCAAGAGATGCTTGTGGTCAAAATGTTATTTTCAGGATATTAATGTAACAGCAATGTGTCAGATGGACCAGAACAGTGAGAAATTGGAGACAAAAAGACCTGCTAAAAGATCCGATCTAATCAGATGGATTTGTCCTGTATCCCCACTACCTTAAGGCCAACCTGACAGTTTCCAGACAAATACCTGAGAGAAAAAATATGCACAGAAAATCACCGTACCTTGGCAACTCAATAAAAAGGAACAGAAACGTAGACCTTTGCCAAAGTAATCAACGGTTCTACTTTTCAACTGCCAGATTGGATAAGTCTCTGATTAGAGCTGTTTGGAAGAACGAGACTGAGAACATGAAAGCTGTCGAAAGTCACAAATATTCATTCCCCTGAAAGTGACACAGAAATGATGAACTTTGGTTTCCTGGCCTTTTCAAGGTTAGTGATGATTTTCCAGTGTGGCTGGCTCTACTCAGTTCCCCAAATACCAGGGGTCCCTGGAAATCTTTTTATCTTTTCGCCTAACAGAGAGGCTCCCATAAAGCTTCCGAGGTGGGGCAGACACATCACAAACTCTGTTTTTATCTCTTCTCCCGAGAGTTGGTTTTACTTAACTAGGCCTACAATTTCATAATCTATACCACCTGCAGCACATGTCAGAAAACAGCTGAGTGCTGAAGTTGTAAGAGGCAAAACAATAAGAGGAAAATCAACCCCGGGATGAGTGGAAATATGTGACTGAGTTCTGTGGTTAACGCAGACCATTGTTCATTGTTAAGAAGATGGGAGAGCCTCAGATCTTCACGTGCACGCAACCTGCACTCATCAGATCCCCTCATCTCCGAGTTACGGTAACTTGATTAGTGCAGATGATTATCGGTCACCTGTAGACACGATGACTCAATGTGTATGAAACTCAGAAGG
The DNA here is from genome assembly GCF_002837175.3 of Physeter macrocephalus. Classification (NCBI taxonomy): domain Eukaryota; kingdom Metazoa; phylum Chordata; class Mammalia; order Artiodactyla; family Physeteridae; genus Physeter; species Physeter macrocephalus. The sequence continues at coordinate 115,613,562 of NC_041227.1, forward strand.
GGTAAGCTACAGTAATTGAAAAGCCAACAGCTCACGTTTCTTTAGTGATACACTCATAAAAAAGGTTACTCAAACCACAAGAGTGTAACTGCTCCCAAACCTGCACAGAGCTTCTAGTCAAAATCGTACCACACACGTTTGAGTGATTAATGAGAGAAGCTTCGGGCTGAATTAGAGGTTTTCTTCCAATGATAATACAAATGGCAACAAGTCCTAAGTTTAGAAACCAAGGCTACTTGGTTGGGCCGTTCCTCACCTGTGATCCCTTTCAAAGGTGTCAATCCCTACCATCTAGGCTTTGGGAACTCTGAACTGAGCAACTGCCTGACCTGAATTGCTGCGATGTGGTGAGGGCATATGGTTGTTGGCTTCTAAGTGCCAACTTGAAAGTACAGAATCATAGCCTAAAGCTAAAAGGGACCTTAGCTGAGCATGTGGATTTAGACCTCTGCCTTCGGGATGGAGGGACAAGATCCACTACTCTAACCTGTTTGCTTCTCTACTTCACAGTACCGAGCACTGTGCCGTATCTATAATACTAAGAAGAATGGCTACTAGTTATTGAGCCACTACTATATACCCAGTGCTGTCCTAGGTACTTTGCATATTGTCTCATTTTACCTAAGATGAATTATCATCTCTTAGTCAGATGAAGGACCTAAAGCACAAACGGGTTGATTAACTTGCTCAGGTTGCTCAGCTGGTAAATGGAAAACCAGGATGTGATCCAAGGGCCCATATACCTCAGTACATGTTTGAGCATTAACTGCTGTTTCCTGGCTGCTACCTCGCCGATGGCTGCACAACCCCACCACTAGCAATGACTTCAGACTCTCTGCTGGGATGGTTCCCACAGGCAGTAGAAAAGCAACTGTGCTTTGTTCCTTATGGACCAGTAGCATGCATTCAAGAAATATCTTTGATGAACAGAGCTGTCATGATGTCCATAAAGTGCTTAACAGAGTACTGGCACATGTAAGCACTCAATAAGTGGTAGATCTATTATTATTATTATTATTGTTATTATTATTGTTATTTGCCTCACAGCATGTTAAGTGTTTTGAAGAATACAAACTTAATTGCAATCCAGGAGGAGATGTAGTATGTACACAATTTCATTACAAATTAGTATCCTTAATACTATGTGGTGGAACAAAGTATAGAGTAGCCAAGAGAGAGGAGAGAGAAAAATACGGACCATGTCTCAAATATGCCACGTAACATGGGACAAATATTAATCTATTCTCCCCTCTAAGGTCTCCTTGAAATCTGAGGTGTGGTAGTAGTGGTGGTGGTGGAGACAGTTACACACATCACAAAAAGCAGACTGTTAGGACATGGAAGCAACCTAAGTGTCCATCAACAGATGAATGGATAAAGAAGATGTGGCACATACATACAATGGAATATTACTCAGCCATAAAAGGAAATGAAACTGAGTTATTTGTAATGAGGTGGATAGACCTGGAGTCTGTCATACAGAGTGAAGTAAGTCAGAAGGAGAAAAACAAATACCGTATGCTAACACATATATATGGAATCTAAGAAAAAAAAATGCCATGAAGAGATTAGTGGTAGGACGGGAATAAAACACAGACCTACTAGAGCATGGACTTGAGGACATGGGGAGGGGGAAGGGTAAGCTGTGACGAAGTGAGAGAGTGGCAGGGACATATATGCACTACCAAATGTAAATTAGATAGCTAGTGGGAAGCTGCCGCATAGCACAGGGAGATCACCTCTGTGCTTTGTGACCACGAGAGGGGTGGGATAGGAAGGGTGGGAGGGAGGGAGACGCAAGAGGGAAGAGATATGGGAACATATGTATATGTATAACTGATTCACTTTGTTGTAAAGCAGAAACTAACACACCGTTGTAAAACAGTTATACTCCAATAAAGATGTTAAAATAAATAAATAAATAAATAAAAATCAAGGGAAAAAGAGAAATCAAAAAAAGCAGACTGTTAAACTTGCCTTGAGTGCAAAGGAAGAACAGAGAAGAGAGAGAATTCAGGCAAGTATGGGAATGTAGACCACGTGGAGGTTTAGGGGGCAGATGGGAGGGAGGGCATTCCAGACAGTGACCATGGAGAGAAGGATTCCAAAGAAGTGGGAGTAGTTCATTACGGCTGAATTAAAAGACTAGTCGGCTGAAATGATACATTTAGAAAAGATAACTTAGAGACAGATTGTGAAAGACTCAGAACGCCTGGGTGGTTTGGATTTTATTCTGATGGGGAGCCATTGAAAGATTTTTTGAAGAGGAGGAGAAATGATTTGAACATTAGAAAAATAACAATTCTGAGGTTACAGTCATCGTGATGGGGTAATGTGAAATACTGGGGTTTTCTTTAAGCCTTTAAGAGTCTTCAAGTCACTTAACTGTACCTGCTGATGCCTTCATACAATTTCCCAAGTGTATCATCGATTACTCGTACTCCAAGCACATATCCTCCCCCCAAAAAAGGGCAGGTAAGTAGGGTAAATGGAATATCTGATGATGATGATGATGGCTCTGATCTCAATCTAAATGAGACTGAAGTGGCTAACACCTCTTCCAGGAGGAGGAAGGCAGAGGGTAGGAAGCCACAGAACGAGAAGCAGGAAGGAGGAGAGAGAACAGAGAGACCCATGGGGGTGGCAGTGAGGAAAACTGAGCTGGAAACCACGTTTTGTTGCTGCAGAAGCCTTTGTCCTCTGTGAGTCACCGTGAAGTGCTATTTGGTTGTCATCTGCCCTGATGGAGTCACTACAGATCTCTTCTCAAGAAAACACACCCTTAAGAGAGAATGACTACCCTTCGTCAAGGCTTTTTCTTCCACCAGCTTTCAATGACTAGACCCTTCCCTTTCCAAAGCTCCTGTGTAGCACACATGACATGCACTGCTCTGGGTGACTTTCTGGGGGAGGAAGGCCTTGGACTGCAGCACTTTATAGACCCAGGCTCTGGCCCTGCTCTGTCACCTACTAGCTGCATCTCTCCATCTTTCCCTTCCCCCTTCCCTCCTTAGTAAAAGAACTTAACTGGGTGGTTCCTAATATCCCTTCAAGCTCAAAAACGTTATGACTTTTGATGCTTATAGGATTAGGGATTTTGGCCCTTTGGGAAGGGATGGGAGAAGATACTTTTTGCTTTTAGAAACAGGTATTAAAACTGCTTCCTGTTGCTCTGTTAACCAAAGCAGACCATTTCTCATTAGTTACTTCACAGGGAGAACTGACAGTGTTTGCTGAAGTGTCAAAACCTCACAACGTGTTTACGGGGGGTGGGGGGGTGGGGAGGTGGGGGGGTGAGTGAGATCTTTTTTCATGTTCTTTTCAACATGAAAACTTCCTTTAATAAAATAATACATGAAATTTTAAAAAATAGGGAGATGCTATGGTAACCACTTTGGTCTGAATAACACATCTGTTTTTGGAGAAAGAATGAAAATCAGAGAAAGAAATATGCAGAAATGTAGTCATTTTCCTCCTCCCTTCAGGAGAGAAATCTGGCCTCTATTTTGAGCCAAGTATTTGAAGATGGCCTAGTTAGAAGCATAGTCAAGCAAGTTTGTAACAGGAGAATAAGATTCAGAAAAAAGACAATCCCTAAAGGGCTTAGGTGCTGAAAGCAAGGTCTTCTTGTCCTTTGGAAAGAACAACTAAAAAGAATTATTTTGATGACGTAAAGATGCTGATTTCTAATGAATGTGTGTCAATTTATTTCCTATTTTATAGAAAGTGATTCAAAATTTCTTGGAGAACTAGGAAAGAAGTGATTTCATTTTCTCCTACTTGGGTAATTTAATTTTACTCTTACGCTTCAGTAGAGGCATGTTTTTGTGTTTCTAAATGCATTTAGACTTAATCCAATCCATCCCTCTTCTAATGGATGAAAAATGCTATCTACTGGTAATTATCTCAAGCCTGTTAGGAAAGTAACAGGCTGACCTGATGGTATAATTTCACCTTTACCCTCATAGTTCAAGAGGTCAGGGAAGCCAAGCTGTGCAACTGTCAACAAGGATTAAAGGGAGTGACTCATTCTTCCTTCACACTTTACCCATTGCCATTTCCCTGGCAGCTGAATCTTTTCAGAAAATGATGCCTTGGAGAGGAAATATAGGCGAGAGAAGAGAAGGAGGGAAGACATTAGCCCCATATGTTTTATATCACTTCATCCCATATACTGCACAGTGTCATAATGTTCCTTTATTTTGCCCTTGATATTACTATTTTCTATCAAAATGTGGATTCAGTTAAATGATTGAAGGGGTTTCTTTTATTTTTAAAAAAATCTCTTAAGGTTCAGGGAATACGCTAGAGGATTAGAACAGTACTCAGGAACAAGAATATCACGTATATGGCAGGAGCTCTGTAACCATTTGCATGATAAATGAATGGATGAAAGAGCAAATGAATAAGTAGTAATGTACTAAGTAAAATATATAAATGTTGAACTAATGCAGCTGTTTTATAGATTCTCAGATTAAATGACATCTTCCCCCCCAAAAACCTAAATTATATACTATGGTTTATAACATAACATACCATATCTGTACAACCTTGAGAAAAAAGTTATCTGAAGTTATACATATGGGTTTATAAACAAAAAGTGGTACTCATTATTGCTGCCTTTTATAATTCATCTTGCAGACTTACAGAATGGTAGAGCTGCGAGGGACCTTCTCCATCACTTCATCACCTGTTCAGTCTACTCATTTCACAGGTGAGTAAACAGAGGCCCAGAAAGGTTACATGATTTGTCTAAACATATACAGTTAAGAAATGACTGAACTGGAATCACAACCTCAGTCTTTTGGCTTCTAATCCAGTGCTCTTCCTACTGCACTTTACCACAATTTATATATTAAAAAAAAATTCCCCCAGCTATTCAGGGCCCCGAAGTCCTGAAGTTGCTACCTCAGCTCAATTCAAGAGCTAACTCTACTGGGTTTCCTGATTTCATCTCAGAGAGAACATGATGGTTCAGAAGATGACAGAAATCAGTACCTACAAGATCAGCACCTCTCCTGAGTCTGGAAATGGAAGAGTGAAAACACCCTGGTCACAATGGTAATAAACAAATGGAATGGATCCCTTATGCAATAAGCAAAATGGCACGGACTTGGACATGTGAAACATGTGTTTTTAAACCCATGAAGATACCAAAGCAACTTTTATCTTATTAAGTAGGGCTTTAGCTCAAGGACAGGTTTAGGGCAACTATGTGAACTAAGTACCTTCTCTCATATTTTAGTTCTCTTAGACCAACATGCATTGACCATAACTGGATTGAAATTAAGTCACTTTACATTTTTTTTCTTTCCCATTTTTCCCCATGTTCCTCCCCACCCATATCAGCTGCAGCCATTTCTACAGTCAAAACATCCTCCAAATTAAATTATACTCATGGCATAGAATAACAATCCAAGCTTCCTTTTGTATGCCAGCCAGAACCTCTTCACATAAGTACAGCTCAAAAGAGGTATGAGCAATGTTTTAAGATAATGTCGTGGAATCACAATTGGTCCACTGTGCCTAAACCCCAAATGGAAGTCACTACACACCCCCTGACATTTCTCACCAAGGAGAGGGAAGATGGGAAAGAGGAGAGGGTCTCTCTGAAATGAAATTCACCAACTTTAGTCTGACACAGTTTATTCTTAAAGTGACTAAAAGAATACAATAACTTCTCAGTCAAACAACATAAAATAAATAAGTATAAATACCAAGTTAGGAGGACAGGAATAAAGATGCAGACGTAGAGAATGGACTTGAGGACATGGGGAGGGGGAAGGGTAAGCTGGGATGAAGTGAGAGAGTGGCATGGACTTATATATACTACCAAATGTAAAATAGATAGCTAGTGGGAAGCAGCCGCATAGCACAGGGAGATCAGCTCCGTGCTTTGTGACCACCCAGAGGGGTGGGATAGGGAGGGTGGGAGGGAGACGCAAGAGGGAGGAGATATGGGGATATATGTATATGTATAGCTGATTCACTTTGTTATAAAGCGGAAACTAACACACCATTGTAAAGCAATTATACTCTAACAAAGATGTTAAAAAAAAAAAAAAAACCAAGCTAGGTAGCTTTGAAATATATGGGTTCTTTCAATATATCTCTATAATTCACATAAAATTAAAAAACTAGTTAGACCAGAATTTTAAAATTACCTAGACCAGAATAAAATTTAACCAGATTTAAAAACCAGGCAGGCACTTGATATCTGTAAATGCTATTGAAAAGAATAAACACAAAAGGACTGAAGTAAGAAATCAATAGCAGCAGCAAGTAGCTTTGGAAAAACAGACTGACAGGTTTCTAAAATATTATTGGTGTTGAGGGAGGTCTATTTTCGTGTGATAACTATTTTTGTTCAATATCACCGACTTTCAATTTATAGCAAAACCAATACATTCAATTCAGCTGCCTACTTCACAAATACAATCTATTTTAAATATCATAGTCACATTTATGTAAACATCTGGGAGAATTCAACACAATATTTCTGCCATTTGGCAGTCCTAACAGTTTAATGGACGTAATTACTTCTTAGCCATCTCATTCTTGCTGTATTTTTTGACAATGTGAAAACCAATGGTATAAAAATTAACTCCAGTAAGACAAATGATTAAATCAAACCTTGTTATTTATATCTATGTATTCCCAACCACTTTCTCTTAAAACCAATTCTCAATCAAATTCAAGAAAATATGGCAATACAGTTCAGAGCATGAAAAAAATTTGAGCATGATAAGGGAAACAAGTTGTAAAGCATAGTTGCAAAAGATTACAAAAATGCTATCTTGAACATCTTACTGGTATCAATTGCACAAACTTTCTCATGGAACATATGTCATTCGGAATAAAGAGGAAGGAACAGCATTTTTAACACCAACTTCATTTAAGAAATTGGATACCAAATAATCCCATCTTCAGTAGTTAAGATTCTTTAGTTAAAATATTTTATCATTTGCTCTAGTTACCAAAATGAATCCTGAAGAATAAAAGTTGTACAATGGAAAATCAATTACCTTATTTTAACAGAGATTAAACTAGGAAGGGGCTGTGTAGTAAGCATCCTATGTTATCTGATTCAAACTATCTGCTAACAACAGCAGGAAAAAGGGTTGTATTCTTACCAATGAATTTCTGAGGCATTGAGCTTTTTCGCTTTGCCACATTGCTTGCTAATCTGTCCAGAACGAGAGCTCTTTCACTTCCCATCTCTGCTTTGATGTGTCTTGCCTCCGCACTTGCTGGTTTGGAAAAATGAAAAAAGAAGAGGGAAAAGAACACGTTGATAAATGGAAAGAAAAAGAAATAAACTGGAAGGGAAAGTGTCAGAGGTCTGATGTAAACTCTGTTGTTACCTGTTATTACTGCTCAGATTCTTGACTGGGGTACCTGCTGTTGTCAGTGAAGCCAACACCAGGGCACATTCAAATCTTGCAGTCTTATGCCGACATGGGAAAGCCCGACCCATCCCCAACCAGTACCTTCATTAGCAAGAGGAAGTATTAAATAAACAGCCTGGACGTGGTTGGTTGCAAAAAGATAGATGGAGATCTTCTAACCCCCATCAGCCTTCTTTCTGATTCTGAGTAACTGCATGTGACACCTGCAGACTGATATAATTCTTCTTAACAACTTTGAAAAAAAAAAAGGATGGTGCCCCAGATTTACTGCTATGTTTATGTTAACAGCACTTTTGAAAATAGATACACTTACCCAGACAGCAAGAAATCTACTCAGTGATTTGTGTATTGAAATTCTGAGTGGTTTTTTCTTTTTCTTTTTCTTTTTTTTCCAGCATGCTCCTTTCAGTTCCTGTCTTTTAAATTATATTTTACTGGTCTCTGCATTATCTGTTTCATATGCTCTTCACATTTCAAAACTGTCTCAGTTAAAATTTCCCTGAGCGACACTTCTGTCTTGAAATTAAAGAACAATTTGTATAATGCATCTTTATTATATTTCTAATGAAAAATGTGAATAAAAACTGCCTAAGAATATGGTCCAATTGTCAATCCACAAATAGACCTTTAAGTGGTATAGGTCTGTTGTTCTCAGACCTGCCTGAACATTAGAATCACCTGAAGAGCATAGAAGACACACATGCCCAGGCCCCGCTTCACATCAATTAAATCAGGATCTCTGGTGTAGGGGCCTAGGCAACAGCATTTTTAAAGCTCTCCAGATGATTTTTACGATGCAGCAAGAATTGAGAACCACTAGAAGAATATATAAATAGTGCCAACATCGAATCAACTAAATAGTAAATTGGGATAAATATAGTACAATTTAGCCTGGTACAGCAGGCAATACCCAATAAGAGTTTATGTCTGAAGTTCAGAGATACCAGCTGCTCTAAATACAAGGCTTTAAATGTTAACACATGATGCTAGCCAAAGCTAGGGATCAGTAAACTTTTTCTGTAAAGGGTCAGATAGATAGTAAGTATTTTAAACTTTGTGGGACATATACAGTCTTTGTTCCATATTCTTTGGTTCTTCCTTGACCTTTAAAAATGTAAAAACCCCTGTGCACAAATAGGCCGCTGGCTACATTTGGCCTGAGGGTCATAATTTTGCTCACCCCTGCCCTAAGCAAACATGTTGTGCTGCTACAAACATTTCCCTCTGTTTTATCATAAGCATTTTACGGTGTCCAAGCTAAAATGAAGTATCTGTACATTCCTCATGTCTCTAAGGAAGAAGAAATTGAAATCAGCTTAAGTGACTAGAGTAAAAAGCAAATGATGATTTTTACAGAATGGATTTTTTTCCCCCTAAATACATACACAGATTTAGGAATTGTCAGTGCTCATTCTGTAGCTGAAGAGTTTGCTGTGTGAAGAGATTCTAATATACAGAAATAATGTCACAAGTTCCATGGTCTCTCAGATATTCAGTATCGTAAATGGACATGCCCAGAGAGAAGAAAACTGGCCATCTCTGCAGTAAACGAAAGACAAAGAAAGACCTCGAGGAAGGGACTTCCCTGGTGGCACACTGGTTAAGAATCCACCTGCCAATGCAGGGGACACGGGTTCAATCCCTGGTCCAGGAAAATCCCACATGCTGCGGAGCAACTAAGCCCGTGCGCCACAACTACTGAACCTGCGCTCTAGAGCCTGCGAGTCACAACTACTGAGCCCACGTGCCTAGAGCCCGTACTCTGCAACAAGAGAAGCCCGCGCACTGCAACGAAGAGTAGCCCCCACTCGCCACAACTAGAGAAAGCTCATGAGCAGCAACGAAGACCCAATGCAGCCATAAATAAATAAATAAATAGATAGATAGATAGATAGACAGATAGATAGATAGAAAGAAAGACCTCAAGGGCAAGACTATCAAGTATGGCCAGGGTGAGAGACCAAAGCCAAATCAGAAAGAGAGAATTCAAAGTATTAAATATTTTTCATTTTATTATTGGCATGGTTTTGGTTCTGTTTTTTTAACAGTCCTTGCCAGTCATTACACAATAAATTATAAAGCTCAGGGTTTTAAAAATTCAAGAATAATGGCTCCAAAAATGAATAAGAGAAGAGAATGATGACAATGACCATATTTACTAGACTTTGTGAGTTTCTTATCAAAAATAATTCTATGCTCTAAAGAAATAAATCCCAGCCTCCAGTTTAAGCTATAACGACACTATTTGCGTAAATGAAAACAGTAAGGTCCGAATAAGGGAACTGGGCAGCTTTGGGACTAGTGGTAAAGCACTGCGACTGTAGCTGACCGATCGTTGTAAATAACGGGCACTTTAGTGACAGAACACTGCTGTTGAGTGAAGTGGGTTAAATTCTGTCCAGCACAGGGATAGGTTTAAATGACCAAACAGGAAACTATTATACATATTATTTCCTTTCACACAAACCACCACCAGATGTGGCACTACCCAGAGCCCCAAGAGCAGAGAGATGAAAGACAAAGGCCTGGGATTTGAAATAAGTTCCTGAGGCTGTTAGAAGGAGGCTTTTTCTTAGAAGCATCAGAGAGGCAGCTAAGTTTGTGCTTTGACCAGGAACATTCATTCTGGTTCCAGCAACTTCGAGAGGATTAAAGCCAGGTAAGGTCCTCCCCCACCCCCATGCCTGCCCCATGTATTTATTATCAAAAAAGATTTATAGTGAAACAAGAATGAAAAACAGTACTTTGGGAATTTTTAACTTTATCCCCATTTTACCACTACTCTTATTTAGTCTTTTAGTTACTCCTCTAATGGCCCCATCATTACCCAGAGATCTGTTTGTCAGTCCCAGTACTTAGCGCAAGCGTTATGCTGCCAGTTTAGTTTTCCCATTTGGCTCTCAGCATCTCCCTACATTTTACCAAAGCCACCATCAATTACCACAAGCATCTTTCTGAGGACACACACTCTATATACTCTATATTTGGAAGGAGGCTAAAGCGGGGATACACTGACCTAAATAACATAATTGGGGCATGTCACTAAACGGCAACCTTCAGAGATAACATCATCTTTTATCCCTGGTTACTCACCAAGCTTGTCATGACAGTCATTTCTAGGTAAATCTTACTTTGGAAATCAGTGACCAAATGCCTGACATTTAAAAAGATAAAATTCTGGAGTGATTACGGAGAGACTGATAATTTGAGGCAAGGGTGGAGACTTCCCATATTCCACAACTCTGGATGGATTGAAAGGAATCCTCTGAAACTACTAATCTAGAGGGCTGCCATCTACCCACACCCACCCGCAGGGTCTTTCACTCAAAATATCAGCTCCAAGATCCCAATCCTCATTGTACATGTGAACACATTCTAGAGATTAAGTTCATCTTTACTGAGTTAACTGTGTTTTCTAATTGGCAAGTTAGGCAAAGGCTAAAGTTTCAACTGACTATGGTATACTCTCATTTTCTTTCCCAAACTCTCAGTCTTGTGCCTTGCAGTTGTTGGACAGCTGCTGTACTAAACGAACACCCTTTAAAACACAAAGAAATGCTTTGGAGTCAAGCCAATCTCTTTGGGATTACAAGGAGTTTAGGCAGTACACTGAAAGGGGGAAAAGAAAAAAGAGGACTTGGCGTTTGGTCCTCTGCTTCAACTTTAAGACCCAACTGTATTTATACAAATAGTCTAGACTTGTTATCTTGCCACATCACATCTCAGAATGTAAATGGAGGGAAACCAGTTTGGCAAGATAGTAAGGGAACAAGATAATAGGTTTAAATGATGAAATAGGAAATCCGTTCCTGGGTGGTGTTTGGCCGTTTAGTGTTGCAAGGGGTGGGTGTGGGGAATATGGGACGGTGGCAAGGGACAATTTGCACACTTGGTTCATGAGTGAGCACAGTGGGAGTAGGACTATAATTCGGGGTCAATTCCCCTTCATGTTACTTGCCTACTAGTATATAGTGGATATACCCATTTTCATTAGCAAAATGATTTTAATGACATGTTGAAAAAATAAATAATAAAACTCATACGAAGTCAAAATTACAGAATAGGTTACCACCTTTAATCTCTGCAAAAATGTTAATGGTTTGTCTGGGTTTTAGTTAACTGTTTGCATGATGCCATTTCTATTTCAAAGTGATTGCAGATTTAACTATATAATTCGTTGTGTTTTTGTTTTTGTTCAAAATCCTTCATTAGATCTTGAAGTGTTAAATGGATCTCAAATAAGAGGCATTTCTTCCTGTCTCTTCTATGGTGTGGCCAGCCAGTAACTGATGGAGAGTGGAAGAAAGGGGTGTTATTATGCAATAAGAATTGTCTAACAAGAGACTGCTATCAAAGAGCAAGGCAGGTTCTAACAAAAAAGTTACATAAAACTGTTGCCATTTTGAGCAAGTAGATGCATACTACTTGTTGAGTTAGTATTGATTTTCTAATAATCTGTTGGGAAAACAGACGTTTAAAACATTTTAAGCTTTTTCTTTGGACTGTTATTTGGTAAAAATAGAAATTTATTCTGAAACTCTCATGCTTGTATTATCTCAACCGCAACAATGAGAATGAAGATAAAAGGTTTTGACTCTTAGATTCATAAATAAATATAATTATTCAATTAGTTTAAAAATCTTGTTATTACTAGAACTCATTGTCATACAAAAATATGTCCCACTCCAAGTATTCATAATTTGTGTGAAATGAGGCTAAATGAATCTCTATACCAGCTGTTAGTCCCTTTCTGGAATAAGGTTCAAGCTAATGAGAAAATGAAATCTGTGGTCGTCTATATTCATTCTTCTTTTTATATATACTCCATTAAGACAGAATTAGAGTATCTTGATGATGTCTGGTATAAAAATTTGGACTGAAGTAACACTATCACATGTATCTCTATTAGACCTTTATATTAACAGATCAAGTACCCGGTCCCTTGTTGGACTGTGAATACTTTAAGGGAAGGGGCTTAACCTTCACTCATCTTTATAAACAGCTCTGACACACAGCCTGGCACATGAGAACCCATCGCATGCCATCTGAACAAAAGAAAATGATTAGCAAGGCCGGAAGTCCTGTTGCTCAGCACGACCTTCTTTTGCAGACTGGTCTCCAGTCCAAGGCCTTTTCATTTGTTCTGCTTCCATAAAGGCCTGCTTCCTGACTGGGGCAGGTTTGTCCCAAGGCTTGGCTCTCACTCTAGGCTGCACTTCAATTTACAATAAGCCCTTGATGAATAAGTGCCACATCCACAGTGCGGCATCATCACTTTAAAAGCTAGGGATGGGGCTTCCCTGGTGGCGCAGTGGTTAAGAATCTGCCTGCCAATGCAGGGGACACGTGTTCGAGCCCTGGTCCGGGAAGATTCCACATGCCGCGGAGCAACTAAGCCCGTGCGCCGCAACTACTGAGCCTGCGCTCTAGAGCCCTTGAGCCACAACTACTAAGCCCACATGCCACAACTACTGAAGCCCGCATGCCTAGAGCCCGTGCTCAGCAACAAGAGAAGCCACCGCAGTGAGAAGCCCACACACCGCAACGGAGAGTGGTCCCCACTCGCTGCAACTAGAGAAAGCCCGGGCACAGCAACGAAGACCCAATGCAGCCAAAAATAAATAAATAAAATAAAAGCTAGGGAGGTACCACTGGTGACACTATATTGGTCAGGCTCAAAATGGAACACTATGTCCAGACTGGGACTCCCAATTTTAAGAAGGAAACAGAAATGGAAACCACGTAGGGAGCTGTGGCAATAATTAAAGGATTGGCTTGTGTTTGAGTAAACATTCTTTATATTTTGGATTTCAGGAAAAATCATGAGAACTATTTGAAATATCAACGATAGACAGGACATGCAGTATTTATTATATTTGATTAAGCTGTGACTTTATACATTTTCTAACCTGAAGCCACCATAACGACATATTTGTTTTTTAAAAAAATCAAGAGTTGCTGACTTAGTTAACCCTTTATTTTTTTGCTGAGACTTAAAGTGTGTTGCATGGATCCATCAAACCAGCCTATAAAATGCAAATTAACTCAACCTCCGTATTTCAGTATTTCCTGAATCACCTTATACCACTGAAGATAGTGAAAACATTTCTTTTGATACTTTTCTAATATGAAATTCCTAAAAAAGGTCATGGGGATGGGAAGTAAGGTGGTAACCTTACTTCAAAATCAGTAATTTTGAACTTACTGTTCATAGAGGATATTTTACTCAATTTTTTCCTCTGCTTCCAGGACAATCAAGACATATACGTATGTGCCTATTAGTATGTGTGTTACTCTACTTTTGCTAACTAGATAATACATAACCTTTAAAATATATATAGCTAATTAAGCCATTTTTCCAAAAGTGGGAAAAATACCAAACGTCCATTAACTGATAAATGGATAGATAAAATGCAATGAATCCATATAATGGAATATTATTCAGCCATAAAAAGGAATGAAGTACTACCACGTGGATGAACCCTGAAAACATTATGCTGAGTGAAAGAAGGCAGACATAAAAGGCTACACATTATATGATTCTATTCATGTGACATGTTCAGAATAGGCAAATCCACAGAGACAGAAAGTAGATTAATGTTTGCGGGGGGCTGGAGAGAGGGGGAACAGGAGTGACTGCTAATAGGTACAGGGCTTCTTTTGGGAGTGACAAAAATGTTATGAAATTAGAGTGGTGATGGTTGTATAACTTTGTGAATATGTTAAAAACTACTGAATTGTACACTTTAAAAGGGTGAGTTTAATGGTATGTGAATTATGTCCCAATATGTCTTTGAAAATAAAAAAAATAGCTAATCATGAAAACAACAAAAGTTCTAGTGATTTTTAAGTAAGTCACTGAATTTTTTTTTTTTTGTGGTACGCGGGCCTTCCTCTGTTGTGGCCTCTCCCGTTGCGGAGCACAGGCTCTGGACGCGCAGGCTCAGCGGCCATGGCTCACAGGCCCAGCCGCTCCGCGGCATGTGGGATCTTCCCATACCAGGGCGCGAACCCGGTTCCCCTGCATCGGCAGGCGGACGCGCAACCACTGCGCCACCAGGGAAGCCCCATCACTATGAGTCTCAATATCCTCACCTCTAAAATGAACAGGTGATAGGGAGGGTGGGAGGGAGACGCAAGAGGGAGGGGATATGGGGACATATGTATACATACAGCTGATTCACTTTGTTTACAGCAGAAATTAACACAACATAGTAAAGCAATTATACTCCAATAAAGATGTAAAAAATTAAATAAAATAAAATGAACAGGTGGGATTAATTGCTCTCATTAATCCTTCTTGCTTTAAATATCAATTATTCTATTTGGAACATAATAGGTTTTCATAACTTGAGAATTTCTCACAGTAAGAGCTTTGTCTATTGTCTGAAATATGGAACTTCAAGTAAAGATGCCCAGGTACTGCCTGACTAACCTTAAGCATGTTGCTTTAAGACGTCAAAACCCAAGTTTTAGGTGCCTTTTTTTTTTTTTTAAGAGTAAACATTTCTTTTTAGAAATAAGGAGGAAATCCAGCTCCTTGATAAAACTAAAGATGCCATCAGGATAAAAAGCAGAAGCAGTGCAAACCAACAGAAGTCAGTTGGCCAGCTCCTAACACCATAAAATAGGCTTTATCTAAAACAAAAGTTTCCTCTTACTCAAAACGGGTACAGTTAAACTACTCATGATTTGCACTCCATTTTTCCTGAGTTTCACATTATTTCTGTCACTTTTTTGTAATCTTTCTGTTTTAGAATGTTCAAACTACTCAATTGCAACTACTGCTGTCAAACACCAAATCCCACGAGGATTTATACCTACTCTAAATAAGCAACTGGTTCAAGTAAACAAAAATATCAGACAATCCAAGCTGCAGAACCAGGCTGATGGTCAACTATATGGGTCAAAGGACAACTGCAGAGATGTGACACAAAAAAGTTTCAGGTTATTTCAACTCAAGAATGAAAGGAAATAAAAACACAACTGATACATGGAAAGACATCCAGTGTTTCAACCAATTGTCACTAGGCATGTAATTCAAAACACTGAATAAAATATGAAATTCCCAGAACCAAATATAAGCATCACAATAAATCATATGAGTTGACAAGTACATGATCTGGGGGCCTTGTGCAAAGAAAATCCTTTTGGTTTTAATGGACTGTGCCCTAGCCACCCCTCACACTGCCTCTACCCTCAATCTTTACCATTTCAGTTAATGGCAACTGCATTCTTCATCACATCCCACATCAATCTGTTAAGAAATCCTGTTGGTTCTATCTTTAAACTACACTGTATAGAGTTAAAACACTTTGTACCACCTCTACCATTACCAAGACACAATTTTTTTCTTGCTTGAATTATTTCAATGGCCTTCTAACTGGACTCCCCAATTTCTAATCTTGTCCCAAATACAACCTATTCTCAGTAGCAAGTAGAGTGATTTTTTTTTTCAAATGAGAAGTCCAATCATGTCACCTCTCTGTTCAAAATCCTCTGAAGATTTTTAATTTCACTCAGAGAAAAATCCAAGTCTTTACAATGGCCTACAAGGCCTGATAAGATCTGGTTTCCTATTTCCTCTCTGGCCTCCTGTCCCATTACTCACTCTGTTCCAGCCACAAAGGGCTATCTCTACTTCTTCAACTTCAAGCCCCAGGTCCTTTGCACTTGCTATTTCCAAGTTATCTGCAGGGCTCTCTCCTTATGCTTTTAAGTCTGTTAAAATGTCAGCTCTTTGATGTTTTTCCGTATTTACCGTCAGCCCCCAGTACCTGCTTTATTTTTCTCAATAGCAATTACTACCTTCTATTGTGTAAGGTACTTATTCTCTTTGTTTCTAGTCTGTCTTTCCCTATGAAAATATAAACTCCAGGAGGGCAGGATTTTTTGTATTTTTGTCTACTATTGTATCCTACCACCTAGAACAGCAGATGCTCACTAAATATGTGCAGAACGGGTGTTGCATGAACTCACCAGTCTCAGCCAGGTCAGTGCTCTGAAGAAACGTACGGCAGCGTTCCTTGTGTTCCTCAAGGGAACTTCTCTGCTTGTAACTCCTTCCGCAAAACTCACATTTATAGGGTTTCTCAACTATAAGGAGAGCACAAGGGGTACTCAGTGACCCTCAGGGGTTATAGAACAAATGGTGTATTGGGGCCCTGTGAAAACTGTCCACTAAGAATGAGACTGCTGAGAGAAGCCAGAGTATTTGGATACTTGTGCACTTACAATTACTTTTAAATTTAGTAAACTGAAATAAGGTTATGGCCTACGATTGACTATCATGTTAGAGTATTCTTTGAAAGGATAGTGTCCTTTCACAAATGAAAGGATTTGGATTTAATGACTATCATGGAGCATAGTGTTTTGGCTCCCGATCCAATCTTGTTTCTTCAGGAAAAAAATAAAAATAGGAACTTTTTATTTTTCAAGGAGGTTAGTGTGGTTTAAGAATGAAGTAGGGGGCTTCCCTGGTGGCGCAGTGGTTGCGCGTCCGCCTGCCGATGCAGGGGAACCGGGTTCGCGCCCCGGTCTGGGAGGATCCCACATGCCGCGGAGCGGCTGGGCCCGTGAGCCGTCAGCTGGCTGTAAGTAAAGAATGCTGCAGTTTGTGGGAGTTGCTATTCAGTCTTTTTAGAGCATTGACACATTTCAATAAATGTAGCTTGTCCTTGCTCAATGGCTATAGCAAAGTCTGGGCTCAATCAATAAAAACTGACCTATCCAACTGAGGATAGTTTTTGTTTTCTTTTTTAAAATTTATTTATTTTATTTATTTGTTTTTGGCTGTGTTGCGTCTTCGTTGCTGCTCACGGGCTTCCTCTAATTGTGGCTAGCGGGGGCTACTCTTCGTTGCGGTGCGCGGGCTTCTCATTGTGGTGGCTTCTCTTGTTGCGGAGCACGGGCTCTAGGCACGCGGGCTTCAGCAGTTGCAGCACGTGGGCTCAGCAGTTGTGGCTCGCGGACTCTAGGGCGCAGGCTCAGTAGTTGTGGCGCATGGGCTTAGTTGCTCCGCGGCATGTGGGATCTTCCCGGACCAGGGCTCGAACCCGTGTCCCCTGCATTGGCAGGCGGATTCTCAACCACTGTTCCACCAGGGAATCCCCTGAGGATAGTTTTGAATAATAGAAATAAGAAGGAATTGCAAAAATGACTTCATCTTAACTTCTAAGATAAAGCAAAACTTTCCTCAAAAGTTCATCCATACAATTCAGGCCACCTTTAACCTCCTAACTCCTCCAAATGAGTTACTTTTTAAATCATGTAAGTAATAACTTCAATTCTGTGTGCGGGGCTAGCCTTTCTGACTTGTCGATGAAATGTACCCCATGAATTTTTCAGAGTTTTAGGGACTGAGATTTTTTTATTTTCTAATCCTCTTGCTCGGTTTAAAACAGAGCCTTTGGGACTTAAAGCACTAAAAGATCCTTATGGAATCCCAAGTTAAAATAAATGCAGCTCTGTTAGGGCTAAGAATGTTAAGTTTCTGCATAAATTGGGGTCCTCTAGAATCTGTCTTAAAAATGACTATTATTGTTGGATCTTACTTGGAAAAAGCAACAGAAAAGAACTACTCTAATTTTTTGGACCAAACTCAGTCATAATTCATTACTTTGAACAATGAGCTGTAAAAGAAACCCTTCTTTTGCCATTTATGATCTCTCATGGTGGGTTTCGTTGGGGCTGATTTGTTTAATCCTTAGTCTCTGAATTGTGACCAGTTGCGGGTTTGGGGCTGGGTTTTAGTCAAAGCAGAAATGTGGATTGACATAAAAACAAAGCTTTTTTTTCTTCAATTAAAATTTTGTCAGATAACATCAAGAACATGAGGTCCCAAATTTGAAAATAAACTCAGTTTTATTTTTCTAGGAGGGAAATTCTAAATGTTGAAAAAAATGTATCTTCTGTGGTTAAAATAAGGAGCGAAAACATCAAGACAGAACATAGCTTTTTATGCATTCTTACTGCTGCTCATCTTTTAGAGATTAAAAATAAATACACTGGGCTTCCCTGGTGGCGCAGTGGTTGAGAGTCCGCCTGC
>NC_041227.1:115632259-115645482 GCF_002837175.3 Physeter macrocephalus
TGGGCCCGTGAGCCATGGCCGCTGGGCCTGCGCGTCCGGAGCCTGTGCTCCGCAACGGGAGAGGCCACAACAGTGAGAGGCCCGCGTACCGCGCGCGCACACACACACACACACACACACACACACACACACAAATAATAATAAATAAATACAGAAGAAAGTTAGGTTTAAGAAATTTAGCTCATATATACCTAAAACTAATACTATGTTATATTGTCAATTATGTCTCAATGCAAAAAACAGAAATTTAGACCAGAATGGCCCAAACTCCCCAATTTAGCCCAGACTAGCCAAAACTAACCCCCAATGAGTCATACCCAGTTTACAGTTTTACATAATTTACAAACAGTACATCATTTGCTTTATCCAGACTTTTGAATGAAAAGTATGTGTGTATATTTTTAGGAAAATAATCTTTTAATAAAGTTTGCCATAAAAATACTGATGGCCATAATTTTTTTTGCAAAAATTTAAAAAGCATTTTTATAGGGCAGGCTTCTCCTGTCTGACTGTGATGTTCTCTAGGGGCGCAAAGATGGTACGGAGATGATCAACCCCATTGAGCCAGACGGAGAGCAATTAATGCCTTAATGGAAGTGCAATTAGCCCTAGAGGTCTCTGCTGCTGTAACCCTTCAGAACCAGAGTGACAGATGAAAACCTCCATACTTAACTCTTTCTAGTTTCCGCAGTGGGCACTGAGGAACACACATTTACTAGATATGGAATGCTCGTTGCTCTCACTTACCAGAATGTGTCCTAAGATGACCTGTGAGCGCATCTCTTCTCTGGCATGCGTAGTTGCAGAGGTGACACTTAAAAGGTTTTTCCCCTGTGTGCAGTTTAATGTGGCGGAGGAGGTTACCTTTCTGAGTAAAAGATGCCCCACACTGATTACACTGGAATGGGCGTTCACCTTTAAAAAGGACAAAAAAAGAGATTTCTGATCACCCAGCAAGTGGCGAAACATATGCACAGATTAGATGCCTATAGCAAAAGCTCATTTTTTCGATAGTTTCTGTTCATATTGGGATCAGATGGGAGCTGTATTTCAAAGCAAGCCTAAGACTTACTTATGGAATCTTCCCTCCAGAAGAGAAAAAGCACTCACCTAGCAAGGCTACTTGAGGTATCTTGTCTTGAATCAGAGCAAAAAAAATAAGAGTAGCTTTAGAAGTGCTTTCTAGATTTAAGTTTTTACAATACTTAGCATTCCTTTTGCATGTAATCTCAATCTGTAAAAAGAGTCACAGACTGAAGTCCTAACAAGGTATAAAGAGCCAGAAGTGTTTTTTTTCTTTAATTCAAGAAATGTTTTTTAAAGTCGTCATATCCGATGTCAAATGAAATCTATTGGGCTCAGTGGGAGTGTTATGTTTGTATGCATTTCTATTGACTGCCTTTTTGTTGTCTGAAAATAAATTTTTTAAAATTGTTAATAAAAGCTATGTCCTTTCGTCTACCAAATTTGAACCCAATACAATGAGATTTGCTTTTTTATAAGTTATGCAAAAATATACGAAAGACGCCTAAAAAGCATATCACACAATTTAACTCCCACTTATTAACTGAAGAAAAATATGTGGCTGACTTAGAACACTGTGCTCTCTACAGTCTTCTTTTATTCATAGCATTTGCAATATGTTTGCCAAATGCACCATGAAGCAGGAATAAAAATCATTGGGTAAATGGAAATACAGAGAGGGAGAGATACATCAGAATTATAGCAAAAATCAATGAAAGTAATCAAAAGTAAGTCCTAAATTCCACCACTTCTTTCTCATGTGGTTGAATTAGGACAGTTTTCAGAACAATGGATAAAGGAGACTATTTACCAGTATGGCTCCGCTTATGAACCATTAAGACATTGAAGCTAATGCAGGATAACCCACACACATCGCAGTTCATCTTGCCACTGTTTGGCCTGCTACTATCGTACGAGACAACGTGTCTCTCCAACTTAATGTTTTCATATTCATTATATTCTCTTGAATAGCTGTAAGGAATTTCAGGCTCTTCTGCATTTCCCAAGGGTTCTGGCTTTAAAACATTCTCATCTCCTTCACTGTATTCATCTTTCACTTTCACTGAATCATCTGCAGGGAGGAGAATGCAAGGAATGAACAATGATTGGTTTTGGAGCTATCAAAGCAGCTCAAAGAGCAGAGACCCACAACTGACAATTAAATACCAAATGAAGCTAACAATATTGTACATCCACAAAACAAGAAAATACCATCAGGATGATCACTCATTATCTGAATTCAGAACCACAGTCAGGAGAAAACACAGACACGCGCACGCGCGCGCACGCACACAAAGAGATGACAGCGTTTTAGGCCATCCAGAAAATTAGAGATAATAGATTTTAGCTATGACTGTTCAAAGCGACTATGAAAAACACATTTTGAGCAATTCTTCTCCAGTACCGGGGGAGAAGAAAGGTTCTCAGATTTAGTATTTTTTCGGTGGCTGCAGTTACAAGGCAAGGTGATGTTCTCCTTGGTTTCAAGAAGAAAATGTTGTTTTAATTCTTCAATTGCATCCAATTTTTGCCACTAAGACTGAGAGTTGAATAGTTAACATGTTTTTTTTCTGATTTTAAGCCATGCTTTGCCTCTTCCCCTTCCATGTATACCAACTGCTAAAATGAGTCTTCTCGCTCTCTCTCTCTCTCTCTCTCTCTCTCTCTCTCTCTCTCTCTCTCTCTCGGAACCGATAAAGAGAGAACACTAAATGTAGAGGAAGCTGGCAGTACTAGTGAAATAGTGTTGAGAAAGATAAAAGGAGAAGTAATCCTTTAACATAACCTTCTAAGGAGTCATTTTCATTGACACAGGTAAATGAAGCTCAACCTAAGCAAGGGGAAGGGCACCTATACCCAAGTTAGGGAGGGCTAAACTCGAGGTCCTAGAATTGTAGGACTGGATAGGAGAGGTGGGGCTGGCTAAAGTGAGTTGGCTGATCAGGTACTATCTCAAAAAGAGGTGCAGCACTTTAAGCTGAAGAACATAAGAAATGAAGAAGGTAAATTTATGTACTGATACTAAGAAAACCTAAATATTTGCCTGATATAATAACAATAAATATTTACAAGGGATTTTTTCATATATATGAAATGCTGCCTAAGTGCTTACTTAAAAAAAAAATTCATTCTTAGAAACTGGAAATTGTAATGCTCCATGAGGAATCACAAATCAATGGAATTTCAGGGCTGGAAGGGAATTTAGAGATCATCTAATCCAACCCTTGTTTTTCAGTTAAGGAAATCCAGGATCAAAGACATTTTTGGTGAGTAGTCCAAAGTTACACAGCCAGTTAATAGCAGATTAACTGTGCTTAGAACACTGAACTTGGATTTGGCCTCACACGCTGACACATCAAGTCTAATCTGCCCCTTACTATCACATTCCACACTCCTCCATCAATGGGGTAGCCTTTAAAAACCAAAACACGCTGAAGAAAAGATATTTTAAAAAACGACATCCCTTCCAAACAACACCAGTAAGTGCAGCTCCTGTTGCCACATAGGAGGAAGTATAACTGCAGCTGTGCCTGGCTTGCTACCTTCCACTCAAGTTTCAATTTTCACTTCTATCAAGGTTACCTTTCATCTATATTAACTGTGTTTGCTTAATAGAGCAAGACAGGGCCTAACCACCAACAAAGGAACCTTTGCTGCAACACTGTTCCACTGCTTCTCACCACGGTTCATGGTTCACAATCTTTCACTCTGTGATTAGAAGAAATGTAGGGCTGCAGGAAACATCCAACGTGTTTCAAATTTGCCCATCCTAAGCATCTGGATTATACATGAATTGATATACGTTTCCTACGGGAAACGGATGAGAAGGGAATGGAGAGAGATTCATTCCCTTCTTTCTCTGGACACATCTTGCCTGCTTTCCGATGGAATTTGTTTTCTTAAGTGGTTTTTGCTTTTTAAATTTTTTTTTTTTTTTTAAAGAGAAGGATGCACCTGAGGCTTGCACCCTCCTCCCTTCCTCCATCACTCCAGCTGTGGGTGATATCCCACCAAAGCTTGAATGCTCTTTAGTTTGCATGTAGGCGTTTAAAAGAAACTCAACGGAAAACTTCAGCTACTGAAAACCAAAAACAGCATATAGAAAGGGCCAGCAGAGAAGGATCCTTTTCATTTTCGTTGTAAATGTTAATATGAACAGACTCAGGCCATTCTGTGGTCAGTGACAATTACAAACTAGTAAGATCAATGTTTCGGGTCTTTCTGAAAACACAAGCCTGAGAGGGTTGCTCCTTCTCTCAGGATTTTGGCTTTAAGGGGCTTGACCTAGAACTCAATACTACCCCCACCTAGCTCAAAACAAATTCTTGGCTTTTGTCATTTGGGACTTAGCCATAGAACAAGGAAGACAGTATTTGAGACCCAGGGCTCTAAGGGAATGCATACAGACACATGGACAGGGCATTAAGGAAGTCCCTTGGACTTAGTGGACCAAAAGAGCTCCTGGTATAGTTATTGGTTTGCCCTTGGAGTCCTACCAGTTTTAGATAAAAGACCTGGATGTCCTCTCTGCATGGTTACTAGGGATCAAAAATTCATTCTGGTTTACCATGTGAAAATAAACAGAGCTGAATATTAGAATACATTAGTATCTAAGATACAAAAGGGATTCCTGAGAGATTATTGGGCTTAACACCCAGTCTCCAAATACAGTCCACCAAAACTACCAGAAACGAAACTAGTCTGCTCTAAGGACTAAGAGATTCATTCCCTTCCTTGGGAGGAAAATTTATTGGAGCAGAGGAAAGGTGGGGGCATTCCACTTAGTATCCCTTGAAAACCTTAAGAAACATATCTAAAATCAAACTTGTCATCTTTGAACCCAAAATTGCTAACTTATGATGTCTTTATAGTCACACACGGCATCTTCCTTCTTCCGTTCTCCAAGTCTTGAAACTGGAATCCTTTTCCGTCCAATCTCCAAATCAAGTCAGTCTCCAAGTCCTATAGATTCTATGTCCTCAGGTTCTCTAGATGCCAACTCCTCTTATCTATTCCCTTTGCAATTTAGTTTAGCCTCTCATCCCATCATACCTAAACTCATCCTCTCTCAACATTCCTTTCTAGATAGATTTCATACAAAAGTAATCTGTGCTTACTGTCTCTACGATCTCAAAACTGATATAAAATTCCCTGTAATCTGGCTTCTGCCTCCATAATTCACTGAATCTGCTCCCTTGAAGATCATCAATAAACTCCTAATTCTTAAATCTAATGGCCTTTTGTGTGCCATTCTCCCCAACTTCTCTGTAGCCCTTGATACCGTTGACCTCCACTCCTTGTTCTTCTGTATTCCTACTTCTTCAGTGAAACTGTACCTTCTTTCCTCACCTTTCTGATTGCTTCTTTCTAGCTCTTCCCCCCGCTCTGCCTCCCAAATACTGTCCTTAACCCCCTTTTTTCTTCCCTCTATACCCCCTCCCCATGGCAATTTCATCCACTCTTAAGGCTTCAACTAGCATTTTACATGATTAATCACCAAATATGTATCTCCAGGTGTAATCTCTCTCCCCTTCTTCAGTCCTCTGTTCCCAAAGGCCTCCTAGGTATCTTCATAGTTATTCAGGTTAGAATCTTTACAGTCATCTTTCCTTCCTCTTGTTTGCACCCCACATTTAATCACCCATTGGTTTTATTTTTGTACCCTCTCTCCAATCTGCTTCCCCCCCCCCACTATTTTACACACTCATTATCCAAAATCTCAGACCCTGATTGCTCTCCTATTGTGGTAGCCTCTACATTGTTCTGTCTCCTTTCTCTTTCCTTTCCAGCTCATGCTATACTCTGCCACCAGATGGTTCTTGTAAACTGTAGCTCTGGTCATATCATGATCCTGTCCAAATTCTCCAATATTCTCTGCTGCCAACAAAATAAAATCCAAACTCAGAAACAAAGAATTTAAAAGACCTTTCAATATCTGGCCCCAATAATTTTTGTAATGTTGATTCTGAATACTCAGATATCTTTAACCAAACTAAACAACTTCTAAGCATCCTTCCTTTTACTATTCCCACTGCCCAAAAGGTCTTTCCCCAACATTACCACAGGTCCAAATCCTACACATCTTTTAAGGCAAAACTAATATGCCATTTCCCCCTACTATGCCTTCCCTGATCCCCCTGGCTGCAAAATAATCTGTTCCTTTGTTCTCTGAGTTACTTGTAAACTCACCTCATCTCCC
This sequence comes from Physeter macrocephalus, assembly GCF_002837175.3. NCBI lineage: Eukaryota > Metazoa > Chordata > Mammalia > Artiodactyla > Physeteridae > Physeter > Physeter macrocephalus. The sequence goes on from NC_041227.1 coordinate 115,638,483, forward strand.
ATATGGACATGTAAGCTATCTGAGGTCAGAAGCTACACAGGTTTGTTTTTTGTTTTTGTTTTTTGTTTTGTTTTCAACTCAGTAGCCCCTATGACACTGCTTCACCTGTATCTGTAAGACGAGAGGTTGTGGGGTTTTAAAATAGAAATTTTGGGGGTCCCAAAACTGGGGGTGTGGGGACTGGAAACATGCATTAAAAATATGTTTTCTACTCAAAATGGATTAAAGACCTAAATGTAAGGCCAGACACTATAAAACTCTTAGAAGAAAACATAGGCAGAACACTCTATGATATAAATCACAGCAAGATCCTTTTTGACCCACCTCCTAGAGAAATGGAAATAAAAACAAAAATAAACAAATGGGACCTAATGAAACTTAAAAGCTTTTGCACAGCAAAGGAAACCATAAACAAGACCAAAAGACAACCCTCAGAATGGGAGAAAATATTTGCAAACCAAAGAACTGACAAAGGATTAATATCCAAAATTTATAAGCAACTCATGCAGCTCAATAACAAAAAAACAAACAACCCAATCCAAAAATGGGCAGAAGAACTAAATAGACATTTCTCCAAAGAAGATATACAGATCGCCAACAAACACATGAAAGAATGCTCAACATCATTAATCATTAGAGAAATGCAAATCAAAACGACAATGAGATATCATCTCACACCGGTCAGATTGGCCATCATCAAAAACTCTAGAAACAATAAATGCTGGAGAGGGTGTGGAGAAAAGGGAACCCTCCTGTGGGAATGTAAGTTGATACAGCTACTATGGAGAACAGTATGAAGGTTCCTTAAAAAACTACAAATAGAACTACCATACGACCCAGCAATCCCACTACTGGGCATATACCCTGAGAAAACCATAATTCAAAAAGAGTCATGTACCACAACACTCATTGTAGCTCTATTTACAACAGCCAGGACATGGAAGAAACCTGTGTCCATAGACAGATGAATGGATAAAGATGTGGCACATATATATAATGGAATATTACTCAGCCATAAAAAGAAATGAAGTTGAGTTATTTGTAGTGAGGTGGATGGACCTAGAGTCTGTCATACAGAGTGAAGTAAGTCAGAAAAAGAAAAACAAATACCGTATGCTAACACATATATATGGAACTTTGTGACCACCTAGAGGGATGGGATAGGGAGGGTGGGAGGGAGACGCAAGAGGGAGGAGATATGGGGATATATGTATATGTATAGCTGATTCACTTTGTTATAAAGCGGAAACTAACACACCATTGTAAAGCAATTATACTCCAATAAAGATGTTAAAAAAATATATATGTTTTCTAGGCAAATCTTATGCACAATGGAGTTTGAGAACTGCTGCTCTAGAATCTGACACAGTGCTCTGCATAAAGTACATACACAGTAAATACTTAATATAGGAATATACCACTACATTAACTTTCTAACTGGTCCACGGTATATGTGACCTCTCTTTTAGATTATATCCTATTGCCAGATTAATCATCCTGTAGTACTAAAACTCTTGTTCAGAAACTTTCAAGGATTTCATTTTGTTTACAGAATAAAGTCCAAACTTCTTAGTGAGACATTCAAAGACCTGTCTAGAACCTGCCCCAAGCCGACCTGATCATCTCATTTCTCACTAGACTCCTTGAATCATCCTTCCCTCTAGACTAGAACCTTGCTACTCAAAGTGAGGTCCTTGAATCAGCAGTTCCAGCATCCCCCGGGAGCTTGTTAGGAATGCAGACTCTCAGGCCTCACCCTAGACTTACTGGATCAGATTTTGCACTTCAACAAATCCTCAAGGATTCTTATACACATTAAAGTTTGAGAAGCACAGTAGCCATCTTACTAACTGCAGTTTTCCAAAACTCTTCTCCAGTCTTTCCTTTACCTAAAATGCCCTTCCCCACATCAACATTCTATTCAAACTTCCAGATGCTGTTTAAATGCCATTTCTTCCATGAAGTCTTCCTAGATACCTTAAACTAGAAAAAAATTCTCCTGTTTCTGTCTTCATAAAACATTACATGTAAAACCAATTATATTGTTCCACAGATTTACATTATACATTCAGAGATGTTTATCTTCATTTTTCCTCGATTTTTCAGTTGTCAGTGACTGGCAACACCTGAACTGTTAATAAAGGCAGAAAGTCTTAAAGATCTGGCAAGAAATACTTTAATATACTTGAGGAGAGGCCCCCACAGCATCCTGAAGTCTTCTGTACAGTGAACAGACCTTTTGTAATGTGAATAATTTCCCATTTCAGTTTTGTAAATTCCAGTCTCTTATTAAATATATTAGGTTTCTTAGACACATGGCTTAAATTGCCACTTAAAAGACTATCAAGAATCTTCACAGGCACTAGCAATATTTTATTTCTTAAGCCAGGTGGTGGGTCCATGGATGCTTGTTTTGCTATTATTCTTTATACATGTAATTATATTTGCCTTTTTAAATGTATGATATACTTCATAATAAAAAATGTTAAAGGCTTCCTGAGTAAATTTTTTATAACTGAGTTTGTGGAGAAAAGAACATACCAAACCACAAATTGCTGATAAAGGTAATTGCTAAACATTCCCAGAGGGGGGAAAAGATGTCTAAATTGAATCTAACCCACAGAAAATTAGATTAAGCTGAACTTCTTTCTAAAGGAGCTACTCTGGGGTACAATCGCTCCCATCTTTGTCTATGTTCTGGAGGCCTCTTAGGAAGATGACACACACTAACACACACACACCCCCCAGAGAGAATTTTGTAGGCTGAAAAGAACAAAGGCTTGGCTCACCCGGGCTGAGGCACATGGTCTCATTTCCTGGGGTGATGGTTATCACATGAAAGGTTTGCACTCCAGAGTAGACATTTTTGGTTTCACCTGAGACATTGCAAAAACAATGGGTCTTGGAAAGGATCCAACAGCTAAATCCTTCAGGGGCAATAGCAGTCTCAGCCAACTGTGCCTCAGTTTGTTTTACAGGCACATAAAATGCTCAGTTGGAGAGAAGAACCTATCAAAGATGGCAAACAGAACAGGCAGCTTGGGTGTCTTGGATAACATGTTTTTAGTATGAACTTCCCAGTGTAAAAAGCAGGTTCTGAATTTCCACTCTGAACTATGAGATCTCAGAATCCAATTTAAATCGGGACAAAGTCTGGAGTAATAGCTTCAAGCTTGCCAAAGATATTGTGAGAAGGGACAAAACCAGATAGCGACTGTTAGACAGGGAAGACACAAAACGGTGATGTTGTTTAAGTGTTTTACAAGGATTGGGGGTCATAACCATGAAATCCTCAGCACATGCAAAAGTCAACTGGATAACAAAGAAGCTTAATCATCTTAATGTGGCATTTTAATGATGCCACTGATTTGCTATGCCAATTCAGAGATAATGAGGCCCTAATGCTACAGATGTTCAGCCAGGCTAAAAGAAAGGGTGGGGGAATGGGCTTTTCTAGCATGTCATTTTCTAAGTAACCAATTAAACAAATTGTGAAAGCATCTAAATAGTTTACCAGGTTTTGACAGCTGTTAATAGGATTTAGAAGCTTGAAGCACTAAAGAGCAAAATGGGAGATATATGTATTGTAGGTATTTAGTCTACAGAGTTTGTTGCTATCACCCAATATAGCACAGACAGATTAACTAGAAGAGTTTTCCTTATAAAATTAATGTCTGTACTCCTTTCCCACAATGGCTTCTTTGTATTATGAACAAGAATACTGAAATTATGGGTCATTTTCATTTTCTAATTTACATTTTTCTGTGTAAAGTGAGAAGGGAGAAAAACCAACGATATTTTGAGAACTATATGCAGTTTTAGTATTTTCTAATCAGTAAAATTATAAAGCTTCAATGAAAACAAAACTTTTGGTCATTGATTTATAGTATCCATTATGTTTTCATTTTTCTCTTCTTTTAAAATTTAAAATGATAGACATCTAGTAACTTTAAAACAACTATTTTAAAATTAGAAAAAAATTGGAAACTGTGAATCAGACTAATAAGAGATAAAATATTGATATCTCAGTAGCGATAAAATAAGAGGTAGCAGTTTGGACAATATTTGATTTGGTTTAAGTTCTCATTAAAACGTATTCTTATCAGACTTTTAAACTTCCCCTTAAAGAAGCTAAACTGGTAATCAGTAAATCATGTCACTTCAAATTCAAGAGCATTAGCATGAAAACATGAAGAAAGTTTCGGCTGCAAAGGAATCACCCTCAATTTTACTGACGTTAAACTTTGTCTTAGGGGCTTCCCTGGTGGCGCAGTGGTTGCGTGTCCGCCTGCCAATGCAGGGGAACCGGGTTCGCGCCCCGGTCTGGGAGGATCCCACATGCCGCGGAGCGGCTGGGCCCGTGAGCCGTGGCCACTGGGCCTGCGCGTCCGGAGCCTGTGCTCCGCAACGGGAGAGGCCACAGCAGAGGGAGGCCCGCATACCACAAAAAAAAAAACAAAAAAAACTTTGTCTTATTATCTGACTATCAAATAGCTCACTCATTGCCATAATAGTAAAAATAATTTGCTTAATAATTTCAGTGCGATTCTTTGCTTCTCCATTAGAACAAGAGGAGATTTATTACTTTTAACAACAGGAATATACTACATATCAGCAGTAGGTACGGTTACAGCTGATCAGTTGGGCTAAGCTCTTCAGCTATCATCGGGCCAAGTGAATTCTTTGAGTTGTGAGGATTGAAAAACGTGATGTGTGGAAGTTCCTTCTAAACTATAAAAAAGTATACAAGTATCTTTTTTCATTTCTGTCCATTATAGCTATGAATTTTTCTATTGACCAACCTGTGTATTTATTATTTTATATTTATATTTCTGAGAAAGAACTGTTATCCATTGAAAAATATTGACTGAAAATACGTTTAAAGAGGTTAAGGTTTTAGATGTTGCCTAAACATACTAGAGATAGACTAAAATATGTACCTGGTAGATATTTCATTTATAAATCCAGAAGAAAAAACTTTCTTCTCATTCATAATTTTCTTGTATAGAATATTCACTCTTTCTCTTAACAGAGTTCAATTTTTAAAATTTAAGGCATAGGTCTTCCCTGGTGGCACAGTGGTTAAGAATCCGTCTGCCAATGCAGGGAACATGGGTTCGATCCCCGGTCCAGGAAGATCCCACATGCCGCGGAGCAAATAAGCCTGTGCACCACAACTACTGAGCCCGTGAGCCACAACTACTGAAGACCGTGCACCTAGAGCCCGTGCTCTGCAACAAGATAAGCCACCGCAATGAGAAGCCCACGCACTGCAACGAAGAGTAGCCCCCACTTGCCTCAACTAGAGAGAAAGCCCGTGGGCAGCAACGAAGACCCAATGCAGCCAAAAATAAAATAAATAAATTTTTTAAAAAATTTCAGGCATATTAAAACATAATTCTTAGAAAAATTCAAAAATTGTCATCCAAATACAATTAAATGTCACAACACCAAACTCAGGATCATGGGTAAGGGAGGGAATGAAAATGTCTTCTATATATATGCAGAGCATAAGTAGTTCTTGGTATACATAGTACATGTATGTGTTATGTTAACTGTACGACGGTAACATGTTTATTTCCCATATAGATCAGAAGCATCATCAAAGCAGGGGCCAGAACCTAGAACTTTTGTGTTCCCTAGAACCTTTCAGAGGGCCCACTTATCGTGGGTATTGAATGAATAAATGAATGAATGAATGAACTTCTTGGGCAGCCTGAACCAATTTAATGATAACAAGAAGGCCAGCCAAGGAAGAAGTCAGTCAGCTTGCTGTATCACCCCCCAGCTCGTCTACAACAGTCTGAAGATGAGCTGTAGTATGCAGAGTTTCTCCTCATGATACATTAGAGAAAGTCCCAAGCCCTACAGTGATGATCAGTTTTCCAGATGATTTCTTTGCCTGGTGTGGTCTGGCTTCAGCCCCTCCTACTCTGCTACTTTAGAACAGGATGCCACTGACCAGTCCCTGCTTCTTGAACCTCTTCCCTCACTCTATTCATTCCTGGTTCTATTCCTACCTAATTTATTTTCCATGTTTGCTCCTCTTTCTCTGTCTCCTAGGTGTGAATGGTCTCCAGGGGTCTGCTTCTTGAACCTTTTGTTTTTTCACTTTACATATTCTCCTGATCCAACTTTTTGTTGCTAATGACTCCCAAATCTTTATTTCCAGCCAGTCCTCCCTGCTGAGCCCAACAGATACTTCCAATCACCTCTTGGATTTCTTATACTTGTTTCATACTCAACCTAGCTCATTGTTTCTCTCTTCTGTACTTCCTTTCCACATTTGCTCCCCCTATGGTAGGCCTGATTTTCTTCTCTGTGTAGCCGCTCCTTGATGTCAATGTCTGTATATCATTCCACTAGCGCCCTTAATATTTAGCACTCTGCTAGGCACATAGTTCAGCGACTGCTTACCAAATGAACAGAAGGAAGGAAAGAAAGAAGGCGAGGAGGAAGGAAGGAGTAAACAATTTTTTCTCCTTTGCTTCAAGTACAAAATTAAGGTTGGAGATGTTTCCAAAATATTGCACAGGTTGTAACTTTGCCTAAGGCTAACATCTTAGGCCACAGCAGAAGAAAATAATAAATTGTATTTCTAACATAAAGTATACCAACCAGACCCAAAGGGTATAAAGGATTCTTGGAAGAGAGAAAAATGAATATAAGGCTTAAGAATTAGAAGATTCTTGCTCTTTTAAACATTAAATTAATTAAAACAAAATATGTACAAAATAATATAAAAGTTACCATCTGCTATATATTCTTTGGACTTTTCTTCTTCTCTGCTTCCTCCATTCCCCTCTCTCTGTTTTTCAAATAATGGAACTAGAGCACTAAGAAACAATGGAAGGAACTCAGCACTGACTTGTCCTAGGTGAATGTACAACGTTAAAAGCACATAAGGGAGGGCTTCCCTGGTGGCGCAGTGGTTGAGAGTCCGCCTGCTGATGCAGAGGACACGGGTTCGTGCCCCGGTTCGGGAGGATCCCACATGCCG
>NC_041227.1:115645703-115653143 GCF_002837175.3 Physeter macrocephalus
TGCTCCGCAACGGGAGAGGCCACAACAGTGAGAGGCCCGCGTACCGCAAAAAAAAAAAAAAAAAAAAAAAAAAGCACATAAGGGAATAAGCTATCTTGTCACTGGAACATGCTCGTCCCTGGGGATAAAGTATAACTGCTTAACAGATGCCCAGTGACACACTTCAAGGCTGCAAGCAAAACTGCATCCTAGCTCCACCAGAAACTGTGGAGGGAATATTGTCTGGCAGAAGGAAACGAGGATGGAATCTAGGCAACAAACTGCAGTACATGCCCCCTTCTATTTGAAAAGGCAACTTCCAATGATCACAAATAGAGGTTTCTAATAACAGTATTCAAATAGCACCAGAATGGGTACTAATAATTATAAGGAAGGGACAATATCATATGTCACTCTTATTTTGCCCACAGAAAATAGGTTTGAATGTCTTTTTTTAAAAAAGTTCTGATGAAAGAGCAGGAACTTTGGAGTATAAGACAGAATCTAGGTTCAAGCTGTGCTAACTAGTTGTGTGATCTCAGCAAGTCACTTGACTTCTGTGAATTTTCTTATTTGTGCAACAGTGATAACATCTACGCCTAACAAGGGTGTTACTGTAATTAAATTAGGCAAAATAATGTATATAAAGGCCTAGCATATTAGCTGAGACATAATATCTTTGTGATCTTGGAATCTAGATTCGATACCAAAAGCATGATTCATAAATGAAAATTTCTTACAACTCAATAATGAGACAAATAACCTAAACTGAAAATGTTAAAAAGATTTGAATTGACATTTCACCAAAGAAATTAACCAAATGAACAGGAGGCAAAGATATTCAACATCATTAGTTATTAGAGAAATGTAAATTAAAACCACCTCTTCACGCCCACCAGAATGGCTATCAGCAAAAAGACAGACAATAATGAGTGTTGGCGAGTATGTGGAAAAAATGGAACTCTACCTAATACTTTGCTGGTGGAAATGAAAAATGGTACAGTCATTGGGAAAAAAAGTTTGGCAATATAGTAGGCAGCCTTCTGAAATGGCTCCCAATAATCCCTGACTTCTAGTATTCATATACTTGTGTAATCTCCCCTTGCATGTGAGTTGGACCTAGGTGATTTGCTTCTAATTAAAAGAATATGGCAAAAGTGATGGGAAATCACTTCTGTTATTACACTATAAAAGAATATGACTTCCATCTTGTTCTCATTCTCTCATGTGCACACTTATGCTTCTCATGAGCTTCTCTGATGAAGTAAGCTAGACAGTTCACATGGCAAGGAACTGAAGGCAGTTTCTGACCAAACGACAGTGAGGAAATGAGGCCCTCAGTCCAAAAACCTTCAAGGAACTGAATTCTGACAAGCACATGAGTGAATTTGGTAGTTGATCCTTCCCTACTAAAGCCTTCAGATGAGACCACAGTCTGGGTCAATACCTTGATTGCAGCCTATGAGAGACTCTGAAGCAGAGGACCAAGATAAGCTGTGCCTCTATTCTTGAGATAATAGCTTTGTAATGTTTTAAGCTGTTATGTTTTGGGATAATTTGTTATATTGCAATCAATAACTAATATAGACTGTTTCTTGTAAAATTAAACATAAATTTACCATACAACCCAGCAATCCCACTCTTAGGCATCTACCCAAAAGAAATGAAAACCTATGTCCACACAAAGATTTGTACACAAATGCTCATAGCAGGATTATTCATAAAAGCCAAAAACAATGGAAACAATCAGAACATCCATCAATTGGTGAACTAATAAACAAAATGTACTTTATCAATACAATAGAATACTATTCAGAAATAAAGAGGAACCAAGTAATGGTATATGCAACAATATAGATAAACTTAAACAAAAACATGCTAAGTGAAAGAAGCCAGAGCAAAAGAGTACATATTGTATTACTCCTTTTATATGAGATGTCCAGAAATGGTAAGTCTATAGAGACAAAAATCAAATTAGTGGTTGCTTGGTGCTGGGAGTAATAATGGGGATTGACTGCAAACAGGTACAAGGAATTTCCTTAGGGTGACAAAAATGTTCTAAAACATGGTGCTAGTTGCCCAACTCTGTAAATTTACTAAAAATCGTTGAATTGGACACTTAAAGGTATGTAAATTATAACCACACTAAAGCTGTTTTGTTTTTTTTTTAAAGAACACTATAAGGATTAAAAAAAAAACCCCAACAACTGATAGCCAGCTACACTGATACTGACTGTCTCAAGAGGGGAGAGTTTAGCAGCTCATTCACCAACTATTACAAGAAGCATCGTGACAAGTGTGGCTTTTGAGCTATGATTAAACTCATATGACAAATCCTCATAAGACTATCTTTAACTCCTTTTGTTCTTATGCAACTAATTCCATGCCCTCTTCAAAGAATTAAATAAATTTTTTGTTAAAAACACAAGTTGTATCTGCTACTTGGCAGTAGGAAAGAGGCTAAAACAATCAATGTAAGAGTTGGCCTCATAGGACATCTCCTATAGTACTTAATTATTTTATTATCCACTTCAGAGAATACCTAAGTAACTACTGATTTTTGCTCTCTTTCTAAATTGTACTAAAATCCATAAAGATCCAGATTTTCTAGTTGTATTAGTTCTTTGTCACATTTTGTGCTTTTATGTCTTTTTATGTGTTTTTATGTCTCACTTTCTATTCTGTCAATGGTTTCGTGTGCTTTACTAGGCTATGACTATTAATTAAAGAGCACTGTCCCTACCTACAAGTTAGCAGTGGTACAAAGCACATGGGGAAGCTCTCTGAGGGTTCACTCAAGAATGTGAGAGTTTAGTTCTCCCCTAAGAAAAGAAGAAAATAAAGAGTTATACAACCTGAAGGACTAGAACCGGAAAATCAAGTTAATGGTGAGTAAGAGTTCAAACAAAAATGCCAGAAATAGTTCTGGGCTCCAAGCAACGAAAAAAGGTAATAAAGGTACATTAAAGTGGGTGAGAAGTATGGCCAGAAGCCTAGAGTGACTTAAGAGAAGCTAATAAGGAGCCTTTCCTATTTTCTCTAGGGCTGCTATGAACTTCTTTGAGGAGTAACAAAGGGTAACAAAGGCATGACTGGGAATTCTGCCTCTGCAGACACAGGTGCAGAAAAGCCTGGTTCTAACAAATCCTGTCAACGTTTTTAATGCCACCAGACTGACTAATATAGTGAACTATCTACTGCTATCCCTTTTTTACTTATTCAGTTGTCATAATTAACAAATCTATTAAGGGTAAGGTCGCAAATTATTTTTAATTATTAAAACACGGATTTCCATATGTTACTATTTAGACAGCATCACTCACTGAAGAATATAGTTTTCAAGACTGTCATTTCTGCAACCTTGAATCTAGATCCAAATGCAGTCGGTAAAAGAGCAGATTTCAACCAGGCAGCTGAATGAGAAAACATCTGGACCTACCAGTCAGAATGAGAAAGGTCACATGTTAAATCCAGATAATCTTGTTTATTGGTGTTTGAAGGTTATACACCAAGGGCTGGATTACCAGAGCCCTCCTTTAGCCCTGGCTCTGACATCTTCATTCATCTGCTCTGTGTGTGACACTTTAAAATCCAAAGCTTTAAAACTACTGCGTTGTCAGTCACTTCCTAATGTAATTTTCCTAATTCTAAGCCTGAATACTATGTCAGCCTATTTGCTAGACTGCTGGGTATCAAATGCTGGAAGAAACCACATAGAATTGTCAGGGGCAGATGATTTCTATTCTTTTAAAAACTGTTTTCCAAATTGCCACCCAGCATTTTACTATGGATGAAGCACTTCCAACATTCCCTATCAAAATTAAGAAAAAGGAAAGGCTTTTGAATCAACAAGGAATACAATTAAAAGGTTGCCTAGGATAGGGCTCAGGTTGGTGATGAAGTAAGGGGGATTGTGCCTATTTCATGATTTTTTATAATTAGTATATATTATTTTATACACATACCGAAATGAACCAAAATTTTTTATGTTAAAAGCATAGGGCTTCCCTGGTGGCGCAGTGGTTGAGAGTCCTCCTGCCGATGCAGGGGACACGGGTTCGTGCCCCGGTCCGGGAAGATCCCACATGCCGTGGAGCGGCTGGGCCCGTGAGCCATGGCCGCTGAGCCTGCGCGTCCGGAGACTGTGCTCCGCAACGGGAGAGGCCACAACAGTGAGAGGCCCGCGTACCGCAAAAAAAAAAAAAAAAAAAAAAAAAAAAAAGCATAGAGACCATTACAAACAAACTATAACAAAAACAGCAAAGTCAAGAAGCCTTAAGACTTTATACACTTTGGTCAGGGCTTTTTCATCTTTTCTGGGTTGTGGACCTACCTCTTTGAGAACTATACTGTACATAGAAAAATGTACACATAACGATAAACACAAAATTTCACATAGTTTTGAGAGGTTTCTCAAACCTTGAAGTATCAAGTTTGTATTAGGCCGTTAAATAAGTTCAGGCTTAAATTGAAGGCTCCTTATGTTACATTTTATATACTATACATGACAGTGGCTGGTCTTCAAATTTTTTGCTTGAGTACTCTCAAAAGAATTTTGAAAAATTATATTTCTCCCTTGTATATACTGGACATTAAGTGGATCTTAAGTTGACATCTATAATTTCTTATCATAAGTTAAAAGTTTTTAAAACAAAAACACATTTTTGTTCATTGTAAATAACGATGGTTAAAACTGTTATTGCACCCTTTCAAATGAGTGCATATGGAATATAAATAATAGTGATTTTATTTACTCCCTCATAAATTTAAAAATACATAAATAAGCTTTAAAAAATGAGAAAACTTCTCCTTGAACTTCTATTTCCATTTCTCTTTTCCCATAGAATTTTACCTTTATGTGCTAGTCTTTTATGCTTGAGTCTTCAATTGCTCATGCTATCATATGTCTCTAGAAGAAAAACAACTATAAATAAAAATAAAAATATTTTTATGAAGTGCTATGTGTTAAAAATTCTTTGGGATTGAGTTATCATTACAATTATTAGCATACAATTGATGAAAACAATATATGTATGCTATAAATCTTGATCAATAATTATTACATATAAAAAGTAAAACTTGCTGGGAATGCACCTCTCAATGAGATGGATGGAGGGGGGCATGCATTTATGAAACTTTGATAAGAGGAATTATCTAACTGACCCTTTATTTGGCATCCTGGAAATATTTACACTTTAGGGCAAAGAAGTAAAATTTGGGATGGGTGAGAGAGGTCCCTTTCTTTTACAAAGCAGAAAAGGATCACCGTGAAAGGGGAGGTGGGAAAGAAGAACATCAAAGACAACAGCCTTATAGGGGAGACCTGCTTCAGCAAAGAGAACATAATGAAGGTGAAGACCTGGAGGTTGATTCTCTTAAAATTATCCACATCCATGTAATCCTTGGAAAGTCTCCCCATATCCCAGTTTGAAGAACACTGCTAAAGAAGACCTCAAGGCCAAAACGTGCTCACATGTTCTTTTTCACTTTACTTAATCAATTGACAATTATTTAGTGAGCCCTTGGGAACAGTGCAGGGGATGAATGGATAAATGGATGGTTGGATGGAAAGGCAGAAAGAAAAATGGGTAAATATTTAGCATTTACCGTATACCCCAAACTTCAGCATAAAAGAAGAATGAGACTAAAAAAGACTGTCCTTGCCATGTCATCAACTCTTTGGGATCAATGAAGTAGAGTAAGACTTCACCGCAATGCAATATGTATTGATATCGATTTGAATATAACAGGATTGGTGATTGCCTCCAGCTGTTCACTCTTCTTCCCTTCTCTGATAGGAGCAAGCTAAAATTCTTATGTTATGGGATTAGGTAGGAAGTAACTGCCTCATGGTTATTTGAGACTTTTAAAGTTTAATGTGTGGTCAGCTGTGTCTAGTCTAAATTTCACTGTTGTTGCTTTGTGCTTTTTGTAACAGTAGCTACCAAAAACCTCCTATATTTCATTAACTTTGTAATAATGTGACCCCTATACCTTAAGGATAAAATTTCTGGATCGTGCCTACTATGTTGTGGAGATATCTCACCTACTCTTCTCCAACGCTATTCTCCTTTGTGCAAATTACCGAAAAAAAAACCCCAAAACCCTCTGACGAATCATGAAAAATGGTGACCTAGTGAGCCAGAACAGGGTTTCATTCAGTCTTCAGTCCAGTGGTATGCTGGTAAATGCTTAAAAACCCACTCAGAGGTGGGGAAGGGCTTCTTCGTAGCATTTGCTGATGTCAGTGGTATAAATACCACGGTCCGTTTCAAGCCATCAATGTGAAGTCAGCCAGCTCACTGAAAATTTAACAAGTGGTTATGAGCTGACTCTGGCACACCACTGGGACTCCTCACTTACCCCTCGGCAGGGTGCATTCACGTGGTTACAAACAGGGTACACAATGGCCCGGTTCACCATACTGGGTGCCAAACTTAGTTTGAGTGGCCAAACTCCCTTGGCAAGAGTAGATGCTATGAGAGTCAGCGGGCACAAATGGGTGTTTCACACGTACTGCTAACCAACTGGACTGGAATCTACATTTTTTAAAATTTCATTCATCTTGCTTCCACCCCAAGGAGGCACCAGTACTATTGCTCCACGGTTAAAAGAAAGCCAAAGGAAAGGGAAAGAATCTTGGAGGACCCACTAAGGACAGTAGGCAGACCTATTTTTCTGTCAACTATTACAACTGTACATTCCTTTTTCGCAGATGCCAGATATCTTCCTATAAGTTCCTTTTAGTTCACTGTGCCACTTAGCTTGGTTTAAAAAAAAAAAAGAATCCGGGTGTTTTTTGTTTAAAAAAAAAAAAAGTCAAGGAGAGGTGTCTGGTTTTCATCACCAACAGAACTTACCCGTTTGACACAGTATGAGCCGTGAAGCCTCTCTGCCCATTGTGAGCACTTACAGAAATCCCCTGTGAGTGAACTTCTGCAGCAAAGCACTGCTGATTTTGTAAGATAACCCCTGCATCCCATGAGTGACAGGTCTTGATCTGGGCTTAAGAGATGTAATATTTTGATAAAAAACGGCACTTCCTTTTGAAGCATGTATTTGCGTGTGTTGAGCAGTACCGCTGGAACCTCAGTGAGCGCCTAGGCGAGGCTGACAGTCTCTCCCAGCGCCCTCCAGACATAGACCCTCCTTCACATATCTAAATGTAGCAGTAATTAGCATCCATAAACCACAAATGTGGCTTGGTTCCCCCCCCCCCCACTTTCAGAAGCATCAAAATAGTTTGTATTTCTCATGAGTGCAAAAAAGTTGTACACCTCAAAAGATACTGAGACCCTGACATGGAAAACTACTGGGGATAGGGCTTCCCTGGTGGCTCAGTGGTTGAGAGTCCGCCTGCCGATGCAGGGGACACGGGTTCGTGACCTGGTCCGGGAGGATCCCACGTGCCGCGGAGCGGCTGGGCCCGTGAGCCATGGCCGCTGGGCCTGCGCGTCCGGA
>NC_041227.1:115653153-115714964 GCF_002837175.3 Physeter macrocephalus
CACAACAGTGAGAGGCCCGCGTACCGCAAAAAAAAAAAAAAAAACTACTGGGGATGGGAGCTCTAGCTCCTGAGGCGGGGAGAATTATTTTTTCAGCAAACTTTCTAATTAAAGTTCTTATCTTTGACCTAAGCATCACACAAGGTATCAGCACAGAGAAAATTTAAGGCCTTCCTTTCAAAAAATTATCAGATTCAACTTTTTTCATGGACTCAGTCACAATCCTAACTCTTACACAAAGGAATAATTAAATAAATACACTAATTGATCACCACTGTACAATTAATTAAAAAGAAATCTATTTCACAGTGAGAATCAGGTATATCTGATATTCGATTGTAAAGAATTTGAAGATGAAGGGTGTAGTGCGCTGAATGTATCCCCAAAGTTCACGTCTGTCAGGAACTTCAGAATGTGATTTTATTTGGAAATCAGGTCATTGTAGATGTAATTAGTTAAGAGGAGGTCACACTGGATGAGGGTGGGCCTTTAACCCAATGACTAGTGCTCTTATAAGAAGAGGAGAAGACATACAGAGATATACTCAGGGAAGAAGGCCATGTGTTGCCAGAGGCAGAGATTAGAGTTGTGCTGTTACAAGCCAAGGAACACCCAGGATTGCTGGGGGTCACCAGAAGCTAGAAAGAGGCAATGGAGGATTCTTTTCTAGAGCCTTTTAGAGTGAGCACGGTGGTGCTGACACCTTGATTTGGGACTTCTATGCTCCCAAACTGTGAGAGAATAAATTTCTGCTGCTTAAGTCACCTGGTTTGTGGTAATTTGTTATAGAAGCCCTAGAAAACTAATACAAAGGGTAAATGTGCAACTTAAGCCGGGTAAACAGCTGAAGATGATGGATATTGAGATATATTGTGTACTTTTTGCCCAGTAGCAGCTCCAGAAAAAACTGCCAGTGTAAGTAGAAAAAGATGGTGGTTGTTAGGAATGCTGAAAAATGGAAGCCAGTATCATGTTAAATGCAGGGTGTTGATAGCCAAATTCATATTCCCTAATTATTCAAAGAAGAAAAGCAATGCCATCAGCATATTCATGGCGAATCAAAAACTCAAAACATACACACAAATGACAGAATCTTTCCTTCCTTATTCTAAGTGGGAAATGGAAAAGATGGGGATCCAATTTCAGAGGAAGAAGGACTGAAACAAAAAGCTGTGAGGTTCTACCTCAGTCATTCTGCCTTTAACTGCATTTCTTTTTCACAGGGCTCCGCTGGGATGATATTCCACCATCTGGTGTGTCATCTCTACGTAGTTATATCCCTGGGTACACTACTGTTAAAACACATCTTACCTCCAACCCTGATCTCCAGAGGCTTTATTTTATTCTGTTCCTCTGTGAACACAGGCCAGATACAAGCCATAAAGATATTCTCTCTCATGATATGTTATAATTGCTTTAACACCTGCTTTTGACATTACAGTATCTCAGTGACATTTTACATCCCACAGGAAAAGTCCCAATATCCTCCGTATTCAGTGAAGTGCCTATGATACTCCCGGCACTTACTCAATGCTAAACAAACATAAAGACTTGGGGAACCCTGGGTTATTTCCTACTGCTCAAGACCAGTCTGACAACAGTTGGAGTTGGTCGTTACTAAGAAGAGAAATAATAATTGTTCATAGGAGTCATTGACCAGGCTGGAAAAAGAACTCTCAACCTCTTCAAAAATCTAGGTGGGTTATATCACTTCTTAGGTAGGTATTTTTAGAAAGATGTAAATGTGGGCTACTAGGGCTCTTTTTTTCGAAAAGTTTGTAATGTGATGGGGTGAAAGTTTGTCATGCACAAACAATTCCAGATGGATAGAGTATAATTAGGATTAAATAAGTATTAATTAAACACACTTCAAAAACTCAGCTCTAAGACCACACTTGGGGGAGCTGGGACAGTGCAAGCAGGCCTCATGGAGGAAACAAACTGGAGTTGATTTAAATATCTCCAGTGCATCAGTCTACTAGGTTTAAATTTTCAGGAAGAAAGGAGGAAACAACTAAGTGGTAAACACAACATTGAATCCACATATGGTTTTATTTGTGACCAATTAATTTATATAAGTTATAGTGGCACAGAGATATACCCACAGTATATGTGTATGATAAACAGGGCTGTTAGTGATGTATATTTTTCTAATTTAAAAAATAACAGTGTTAGGGACTTCCCCGGTGGTCCAGTGTAAAGAATCCGCCTTCCAATGCAGGGGACGCGGGTTCGATCCCTGGTCAAGGAACTAAGATCCCACATGCCGCGGGGCAACTAAGCCCGTGCGCCACAACTACTGAGCTGGCATACCTCAACTAGAGAGCCTGCGTGCCACAAACTACAGAGCCCACGTGCTCTGGAGCCTGCCTGTCACAACTAGAGTGAAGCCCATGTGCCGCAATGAAGACCCCGCGTGCTGCAACTAAGACCCAACGCAGCTAAAAATAAATAAAATAAATAAATCGTAAAAAAAAAATAATAGTGTTAGACTCCCCATTGATGCCCTTTTGATATGCTTACATAAACCTTGTTCCTTTCAAGGACCAAAAGCTTTCTTAAGTCATCACACAATAAATGTATACACTAGGCCAGGAGTCGGCAAACTACGGTTTGCAGGCCAAATCTGACCCACTTACTGCCAGTCTTTTTTTTTTCTTTCTGTTTTTTTCACCCCCCTCAAGATTTTATTATGAAATTTTCAGAAATACAGAGAAGTTGAAAGAATTTTACAGTGAACAACCATTAACCACCCCTGCATTCTATCACTAATGCCAGTCTTTATAAATAAATTTATTGAATGCCATATGCATTAATTTCTGTATCTGCTACAGCTGCTTTACACTACAAGAGCAGAGTTGAGAAGCTGCAACAGAGATCGTATTGCCCGCAAAGTCCAAGATATTTACTACCTGGCGCTTTGCAAAAAAATTTGCCAACTCCTGCACTAGGTCCCTAGGAATATATTGTTAAAAAAAAAAAAAAAGATAAAGATATCTTTTTTTAAAAAAAATTAATTAATTATTTATTTATGGCTGCACTGGGTCTTCATTGCTGCACACAGGCTTTCTCTAGTTGCGGCAAGCAGGGGCTATTCTTCGTTGCGGTGCGTGGGCTTCTCATTGCGGTGGCTTCTCTTGTTGTGGAGCACCGGCTCTAGGCGCACGGGCTTCAGTAGTTGCAGCACGCGGGCTCAGTAGTTGTGGCTCACGGACTCTAGAGCTCAGGCTCAGTAACTGTGGCACACGGACTTAGTTGCTCTGCGGCATGTGGGATCTTCCTGGACCAGGGCTCGAACCCGCGTCCCCTGCATTGGCAGGCGGATTCTTAACCACTGCGCCACCAGGGAAGTCCAAAAATATCTTTTTATCTTATGGGAAACAAGTAAATTTAACTTAAATGTTTATACCTTTAAAAAGTTTTATTCCAGATATGTTATTTTGCTTCTCAAACAACAATTCTAGTTGGGTAAAGACTTTTCCCTCTAAAAATTTAGTCTGCCTTTCCACTAGAGAAAAATAAAGTGAGTGTTTCTAATTTTTCTATAAGATAATTTTCTAAGAGTTGGAAAATTAGAAAGATGCACATGATATGTTTAAATATGTAAATTAAACATGACGGCAATTATTACGAATTTAAAACATTCCAAGACCGGTCTTAGTTTCTAAAACGTTTTAGAGGACATTAAAAAATGCTTCCACTAAATTTAAACAGACTAAGATCCTCTAAAGCATACTTTAAAGTTATTTATAATCATTATTATATTATAGCTAAATTTCCCTAACTACCTTTAAAAGTATAATCCTAATTCTAGTCTTAATGTTTCCCTGTGCTGAATATGGCAGAAGTGCCTTAATACATATTAAGATACATTATTATGTAACTTTTACTAGGTAATGCTACTTTTCAGTTCTGTTATTTTATAATTTAGCATATATAATTTGTATATACTGATCATATTATATCTTTTGAAAAAGCAGGGGCCTGGTAACAACCTTTCCCCAGATATATGACCCAGATTAAGTGCCAGCATTACATTACAGTACAGTAATCAGTTTGGAGCTTAATCATGAAATGATGAATTAATCTTTCAATGCTAAAGTTAGCCTATTCATCTTTTTTCTAAGTCAGGCTTAGCAGAAAGAACTGTTTCTTCTCTTTTCCAAATTATTTAGAATGATTGATTGTATCGTCTAGTCTCTACCAGGAGCTACATGACACTCCCAGACCCCTAACAACTGAGAAAAATACACAGGTATCCCATTAATCCACTGACATGTAGTTGGAGGTAAGGTGATAGAAACGGCATAGGCATCACAGCAGTTGAAGTTGACCCTTGGAAGTACTTCTGGAGCAGGGTCAAAACACAGAGGCCAGGAATCTATTGTATGGATTCCTAGAGAAGTGCTGTATCACATGGCTTTTAATAATATCTGTTTCAAATTCCTATTGTTGAATGGAATTATTTGGTTTCTTGTTTATACTTGAGTATTTCATCTGTTTTTTTCCCCGACTACCTGAAAACATAAAACTCATAGGCTACTTCTGAACTCAGAACAAATTCTAACATAAATTATAAATTCCCAGACCAAAAGTTGTATAGGGATCATCATTTCAAACCTAAACTTCATGGTGTTTACTAGTAGAACTCAGAAACCCTAACTCAGAAGAATGCCAGCCAAAGGCACAGTTATCATTTGCCTCTTTCTGAGCGTGACTCCATGGATGTCACTTTCAAAAAGTTTCACGAAGCTGGTAGAACACCATATGCCTTTCCTCAGCACAAATGACCACATCCTGTGCCAGGCAGCATTTTTCAGTTTCTGTGGTTTAGAACTGGTACAAATTAATGTATAGCTAGGCAGAGCTGGAATATTAGCTGAAGCTGTGATTTGAGTCTCAGAAGTTTTAGACATAGAACTCCGTTTCTTGGTCCTTAAGAATCTAAGACAAAAGAAGATCTGGAGGAACAATTTTTGTCTTCTTCTTTTCTTCCTTTAAGGAAAAAAATGTTTGTGTGTGTGTGTGTATTTTTTTTTTAAGGAAACAAATATTTACTGCACATCTACTATGGGCCAAGTACTATTCTAGGTGTTGCAAATACCTAGAGAGAAAAAGAAAACTCAAGATCCTGGCTCATGAAGGGTGGAGGGAGAGACACAATAAACAAATAAAACTCCAAAATTATCTGTTGCAAAGTGCCATGAAGAGAATTAAAATAGCTTATTGCATTAAAATAACTGGGTTGTCAAGGAAAGTCTCTCTGAAGAAATGACATTAAGATGAGATCTGAGTTATATTCACAAAGCAACAGTGATAAGTTTTAGCAACATAAATATTAGTATAAAATGTCTGCAATGCTGACATAAATATAGTGCTCAAAATTCCAAAAAAATCCCTGGAAGTATTCCATAATGCTAATACAGACTATATTTGGGTGGTAGGATAGAAGTGGGTTTTTCTTTTTTCTTTCTACTTCTATGAACTTTCCAAGCTGTGGTAAAACACAAAAATGTATTTAGTCTTTGTCCCCAATTGCTTACACAGAGTTCCTAAAACCCTTGAAATTTCCTGAGTTATAAGAGTGTCTTCTGCTATTCATAACAAGCCCCTTTCAATCACACCTGAGTTTATGCTACTGAGGTGACTTAGGGTGCAGCCCCTAGAAAGCCTCAGGATGGGTTGATCACCAGAAAGACCAAGTGATTAGAGGCTTGGAACTTTCAGCCCCACCCACCAACCTCCAGGAAAGGGACTAGAGATTAAGCTCTATAAAAACTCTTGAACTGGGGCTTCCCTGGTGGCGCAGTGGTTGAGAGTCCGCCTGCCAATGCAGGGGACACGGGTTCATGCCCCGGTCCAGGAAGATCCCACATGTCACGGAGCAGCTGGGCCCGTGAGCCATGGCCGCTGAGCCTGCGCGTCCGGAGCCCGTGCTCCGCAACAGGAGAGGCCACAACAGTGAGAGGCCCGCGTACCGCAAAAACAAAAAACAAAAAACAAAAAACTCTTGAACTGTAAGATTCAGAGAGATTCTGGTGAAGACACCAAGCTGCTGAAAAGGTGGTACGCCCAGAGAGGACATGGAAGCTCTGCACCCTCCCACCCCATAGCTTGCCCAATGCACCTCTTCCATTTGGCTGTTCCTGAGTTGTGTCCTTTATGATAAACCAGTAATAGTATGTAAAGTGCTTTCCTAAGTTCTGTGAGTCATTCTAGCAAATTATCAAACCTGAGTGGGGGTTGTGTGAAAACCTGAATTTGTAGTCAAGTTGGACAGAAGTGCAGGAAACCTGGGGACCTGCTACTTTCAAGTGGTGTCTGAAGTGAGGGCAGTCTTGTGGGACTGAGCCCTTAACCTGTGGGTTCTGCGCTAACTCCAGAAGTTAGTAGCAGAATTGAATTGATGGTGAATTGGTGTCTGAAGAATCAGTTGTTGGTGTTGGAAACATCCCACAATAGGTGTCATGAGTGGGATTTGCTAGAACAGTCCTGGCTCATGGAAACATATGGTTTAGGAAGAAAAAGCAGGGGATGAAGAACCTCTGATTCCTGGCTACATGGTCACCCGTGTTATGGAGCAGCAGTTGTGCTTTGAT
Organism: Physeter macrocephalus; assembly: GCF_002837175.3. Taxonomy (NCBI): domain Eukaryota; kingdom Metazoa; phylum Chordata; class Mammalia; order Artiodactyla; family Physeteridae; genus Physeter; species Physeter macrocephalus. The sequence goes on from NC_041227.1 coordinate 115,659,753, forward strand.
CAGTTACTAAAAGTAAAATTACCAAGGGTACTCAGAGGTGGATCCAACTCTTGGGAAGTTGACTCACTGGATATGTGTAGAAATGCAAACTAATAAGAGAAAAGCGAAATGTACAATTCCTTCGTTACTGTTATCTGCAAAGCCAAAATGAAATGAAAAGAGAGTTCTGGGTCAGACCTTGATGATAAACCAAGCTCAGATTTCAGTTGGTTTGTGCTTCAGATACTAGGCTCAAAGATTCCCCCAAAGGGAAAAATTATGTGGGAACAGTAGAGAGTACCTCTAAGACTTCTGGTCACCAAGAAGGTGGTTCATGTGGCGGGAAGGCAAAACCTAGAAACTACTGAAACCAGGGGGTAGGGTGTGAAGGAGTTGTCTTATTTTGTTAATCAGTATCATCAGCTTCCTGAACAACCTTTACTAAAATGGATTGTGAGAGTGTCTAACTTAGGGGCATTGTCTTTAGTTTTGAATGCTGCAGAGTGGAAGAGCATGTCTGGGTTGATCCAGGACCCACAGCTCACTACGGAACAATAGCAGATGATTATACATGATCCACAAACACAGCACGTTTTTCCTGAGGGAATGGCCAGCCTAGTTGACTGGATAAAAGCCACTGTAAGGTCTGTTTACCTTGAGAAAGAGGACTGTCCAACTCCCTCTATAAGTACCAAGTAGAACAACCCAGATGAAGCAGCTGATATGTTTCATATGTAAGCCATACGGGACTGACTTTATGATAACCAAGATAGTCACTCACTAAATATGCCTATTACCCAGGTCTTGGTAAATGCTGTGGATTAAGGGGGTGTTCTAAGCATGTACATGTTGTATGTAGTATGGTAAAGTTGGTGCAGCCACAGGAGGAAATGGGAACAAGGTCTGGAAGGAAGAAGTTTATTATACTCACAGGGTCCATAAAGGGGGTCACCACATACCACACAGGGCCACAGGACGAAGCACCAGTGTCAGTCAGGATGCAGAAAAGAGGAAGGAAAATCCTAGGCTAGAGCCTTCACTGGAGTTTCCGAGAAAAGGCAAGGCAGGCAGGATAAACAGTTTAGGACTGCTTGGTTTGAATAATTCCAGCAGGCTTTGGGACACAGGAGTGGTCTCTAGTTGTCTGCTACTTGGCCCTGGATTGATTTCAGACAGGGGAAATATTAGTTCAGTTCATGAGATTTAGATAAGGAGATGGTTGGGGGGTATGGACTCTGGATTGGTTCGTTTGTATATGAAAAGCATGCTCCTGGCCAAGTCCTTTGCTGTCTCTAAGAACTGGCTATCCCTGGGAAGGGCAGTCTTTCCCTGGGCCTGTAAGGTCCCCAAACATCAAAGCATCAAATATACAGAAAATAAGAAAATATAGTTAATAAAATTAGCCCTGGGATGAATAGATGCCAAAAAGACAAACACAGAATCTAAGAAAACACAGAACAGGGGACCTCTTTTGCATGGGCATCCCATTTAATATTACTGCTTCAAAATCAAGCAACAGTCTGAGAAGCCTTATTGAATCTGCTGTCTCATCTTCCTCTCTTGGGTCTTTCAAATGCTAATAAAAACATTAGGTTAATTAACAAGAAAATGAGGAGAGGCAGAAGGGAGAGTAAAGGGACTTGTCCCATCAAGGTGGAAAATTGTAAATGGTTATAAAGAAATAGGATGAATAAAGGAAACATTGATAGGGCCAAAATAAAGAAGAAAAAGAAAGGGGAGAGTTAAGGGACTCATTTCAGCAGGATGAAAATCTTTAGATAGTTATCAAGAAATGGGATAAATAAAATGGACATTGATAGAGTTGAAACAACGGTCTTAATACAGCACTGTAGAAAGTTGGGTGGACCAAAAGGACCCCCTGCTAGTTCCTCTACTTTAAAGGGCCCCGAATAAGTCCACTCTATTCACTCCAGTGTAAAAACTAAAAGGCAAAGATTGCAATGAGAAATCTGACCTGAAATCACCTAGGGCAACGGGCAGGTTAATCTTTGTCATAACAAAAGAGCCAGGGTCCCCTGGCTCAACCTCTCACTAGGGACCCAAATTCTTTTGCACGTGAAGAGATAAAAATAGTCAGGGGGTGGAGAAGAAAAGTTTCTGGAACTCCCTGACATGGGTACCTCATGCACTGTGCTACCAGAACATGTTAGTGAAGCCCTAAAGGGGGCTCCGATTAGACTGAGAGAATATAGAAATGTAAGGGTTGACAGGATTAAGGTGGTAGTTTGGATGAAAACCGGGATGTTTTAAACAAGCTTTACATGGAGAAATTGTGTCTTCTTTACCTGAATGTTTTATGAGAATGGATATTATGTCCAACTGGGGAGCATTTCTCTTACCTAATATTGTAAAACCAAAACCTGTTGATGAAGTCCTATGGAGGTTACAGTTAGGAATATAAGGGTTGCAATAAAAAAAAAAAAAAAGGGCCGAAGACCTAAATAAACATTTCTCCAAAAAAGACATACAGATGGCCAACAGGAACATGAAAAGATGCTCAACATAGACAATTATTACAGAAATACAAATCAAAATTACAGTGAGGTACCACCTCACACTGGTCAGAATGGCCATCATAAAAAGTCTACAAATAACAAATGCTGGAGAGGGTGTGGAGAAAAAGGAACCCTCCAACACTGTTGGTGGGAATGTAAATTGGTGCAGTCACTATGGAAAACAGTATGGAGGTTCCTCAAAAAACTAAAAATAGAGTTCCCATATGATCCGGCAATCCCACCCCTGGGCATATATCCAGACAAAACTATAATTCGAAGAGATACATGCACCCCAATGTTCATAGCAGCACTATTTACAATAGCCAAGACATGGAAGCAACTTAAATGTCCATCGACAGATGAATGGACAAAGAAGATGTGGTATATATACACAATGGAATACTACTCAGCCATAAAATAGAATGAAATAATGCCATTTGCAGCAACATGGATAGGCCTACAGATTGTCATACTAAGTGAAGTAAGTCAGACAGATAAAGACAAATACATATGATATCACTTATATGTGGAAGCTAAAATATGACACAAATGAACTTATTTATGAAATGGAAACTGATTCACAGATATAGAAAACAAACTTACGGTTACCAAAGGGGAAAGGGGGTGGGGGAGGGATAAATTAGGAGTTTGGGATAGCAGATACAAGCTACTATATATAAAATAGATAAACAACAAAGTCCTACTGTATGGCACAGGGAACTATATTCAATATCCGTTTTGTAATAAATCAAAACGGAAAAGAACATTAAAAAGACTATATATATGTATAACTGAATCAATTTGCTGTACACCAGAAACTAATAGAACATTGTAAATCAACTATACTTCAATTTTTTAAAAAAGGAATATAAGGGTTGGTTGATTAAGGTGAAAGTTTGGAGGAAAACTGGTATGTGCGAAGTGGTTGTACCTCTTTTACCTGAATGTATTATGGGTATGGATATTGTGTCTGATCGGGGAACTACTTTGTAAAACAGAAGGCATGTAAATCTATCCTTCACGCGATATTAATTGGACTTGCTAAATGAGGATGGATAAGATTGCCCAAGTCCACACAGTGTAGAAGAGAAGCTGGGGTGCTGATGCGGACAAATTCTGTGCGATGGCTCTATGTAGAACATAGATTGGGGCTTATGGCGAAAGCCTGGGAGTGCTTCCCAGTGACAACTATGGGGAGGATGGAATAGAGAATTTCCATTTGAGGGGCAATTAGTAGGCTGATATCAGACATTAATTGAAACTGCCCCTATGATTGCAGGACAAAAAATAATCTTAATATCTGAAACACCCATGACATCTTAGGAGATGTCAGAAAAATGCTCTAATGGGGAGGGCAATGCCCAGAAGAGTTCCATAATAAAATGCAAATGGTTTATACAGGATTGTGCTACAAGGGGAATGTAAGCAGGAGATACTCACAAGCAGGGAGCCTCTTTTCTCCTAGGACTGACTTTTGAACTGTGTAAGGAGCTGCCGGATTCTACTGTCACTTGGACAGTGCCCTATAAACAGCTCTTGACTGACCAACAAAACGCTGCTTGGTTTATGGATGGCAGTTCCAAGGTAAATGGCCAATATCCTGTTTGGAAGACTACCACTCTGATTGAAGAAGGTAAAAACAAATCAGTCTGGTGGGATGAATTACATGCTGTTTACCTAACAGGGATAGAAGAATCGAACAACAATGAAAGCCTCTATGTTTTGTTTTTTACCTGACTCATGAGTGATGGCCAATGGTCTGGCCATACCGATAGCAGAGGGCTATGGAAGTCTGGTCTATTAAAGGGATGTCCGTATGGACCATATAGCCCTATGGAAATCACTATGGGAATTGGACGGGTACATTAAAGTAGGACAGGTTGATGCCTAATGGAAGAAACCCCTTCCAGGATTGGATGATGACCAATGATCCATGGATATTATGGGGTATTAGCTTGAGGTGGCCACTTGGGTCCATGAAATAAGTAGACATTTGGGGACCAAAGCAGTGCAGAGGGCTGAATCTGCACATATTCCTTTTGTACCCTCTGAGGCTCAAAATGCCAACAAGAACTGTTCAGTATGCCAACAAGAAAAACAGAGGCTGCACATGGCTATAGGGGAGAATCCTCAGGGGGAAGACCCCAAAGCTGGCAAGTGGATTACACTGAACCAATGTCAGTAGCCCCAGTGGGGCTACAAATGGGTTTTGATAGAATAGGCGTTGACTCTGGACTGGGCTTTGCTTACCTGGTGGTAGATGCAAATGGTCCAAGTACTATAAAAGAACCAGAACAGAAGATATTGCACCCATTTGGACCACCAAATAACATTTATTCAGAGCAAGGAACACACTTTACAGCTCATAATATCAAATAATGAGTAGGCAGAGAGATATTCTCCTCAGAATAATAGTTTCATAGAGAATTGGAACAGGCAGTTGAAACATTGGTTGTTTAAAACAGGGGGAGATGTAGGCATGAAAGGTTGGTTTATATGTCTTCAAGAGTGTGTGTTCAGGGACTTCTCTGGTGGTGCAGTGGTTAAGAATCCTCATGCCAATGCAGGGGACACAGGTTCGAGCCCTGGTCTGGGAAGATCCCACATGCCACGGAGCAACTAAGCCCGTGCGCCACAACTACTGAGCCCGTGCGCCACAACTACTGAGCCTGCACGCCTAGAGCTGGTGCTCCACAACAGGAGAAGCCACCGCAATGAGAAGCCCATGCACAGCAACGCAACTAGAGAAAGCCGGCACACAGCAACGAAGACCCAACGCAGCCAAAAATAAATAAATTAATAAATTAAAAAAAAAAAAAAAGAGTGTGTGTTCACACTCAACATAAGAAGAGCTAAGGCAGTGTTGTCCCCACGAGACAGACTCCTCTGTTTTTCTGGTGGATCTGGAGAAGAGACGGTGGGGAGAGGCTGCTAGTATGACTATGCAATTTTTTCCATGGGAGGAAGATGATGGTATGACTATATGATTCTTTCCAAGGAGAGAGGACACTGGTATGATAACCATACTTTTTTTTTCTTCTCCACATACCTCAACTTTCTCTTTCCTATCTGATGCCCTGTAGTCACAGGACCAGGGATGCAACTACAAGTGCCAGAAACAGAGCTGATTCCTAAGCAAGGAACTGTACCTATAGTTTTAAACCTTTATGTCAGAATTCCTAAAGGCCTGATAAGGCAGGTTGTGTCTTCATTTCATTTAGCAAAATCAAGGTTAACACTGAAAGTAGCCACTGCCTGGTGGTAAAAATAGCCCACTAGTTCCGTACCTAAGTAACTCTACCCTATAGGAATAGAAGTGAACTGAAGAGGAGGCACTTACTAGACTAGTATTGTTGCCTGAAATCTAGAACATCACAGTAGCTGAATCTAAAGTTCCTTCCAAAGGTGGAAAAGTTTAAGTATAAATAAATGGAGAGAAGGAGGAATAGTAGTTGAGGGCGAAGGAATGAATCAATGGGCTATGCAATGAAGGAAATCCAATATTATATTACAATCTCAGTAGAGACTCAGAGCAAGGGAATAATATTGTGTTTTAGCTTAGTTATACCAGATGCTTGAAAAGATGAAGCCATGTATTGCTGAGACCACTCCTGCATTTGGAACCTGACAAGATCAAATGGAAGCCTGCAAATCTGAGCGGTCTCACCCTAGAAGACATTTTCATATGCTATGATGATGGACTGGACTAATTAATGACTGAGTGTGACTCTAGTAATGTGCCAGTATGTTTTGACTTCTATGATGCATTTGCTATAAGAGGTTCATGGTCAAAGACTACATTTGGTCTTTGTCCCAGGTTCCTGGTACGAAGTTCCTAAAACCCTTGAAATTTCCTGAGTGATAAGAGTGTCTTTTGCCATTCATAACAAGCCCCTTTTAATCACACCTGAGTTTATGCTACTGAGGTGAATTAAGGTACAGCCCCTAGATAGCCTCAGGATGGGTTGGTCACCAGAAAGACCCAAGTGATTAGAGGGTTGGACCTTTCACCCACCAACCTCCAGGAAAGGGACTGGAGATTGAGCTCTATAAAAACTCTTAAACTGTAAGATTCAGAGAGCGTCTGGTGAAGACATCAAGCTGCTTAGAAGGTGGTGTGCCCAGAAAGGGCATGGAAGCTCTGCACCCTCCCATCCCATAGCTTGCCCAATGCACCTCTTCCGTTTGTCTGTTCCTGAGTTGTGTCCTTTATGATAAACCAGTAATAGTATGTAAAGTGCTTTCCTAAGTTCTGTGAGTCATTCTAGCAAATTATCAAACCTGAGGGCGGGGGTGGTTGTGGGAAATCCCGAATTTGTAGTCAAGTTGGATAGAAGTGCAGGTAACCTGGGGACCTGGTACTTTTAAGTGGTGTCTGAAGTGAGGGCAGTCTTGTGGGACTGAGCCCTTAACCTGTGGGTTCTGCACTAATTCTAGAAGTTAGCATAAGAATTGAATTGCTGGATGCCCAGTTGGTGTCCGGAGAATTGGAGAATTGGTGGAAAATATCCCAAACTTTCTATCAGGAACATGTATTACTTTTATAATGGAAAAGAGTAAAATAAACATATTATTTAAAAAATGAAATACAAAAAAACAACCCACAGAATGGGAGAAAATATTTGCAAATGAAGCAACCTACAAGAGATTAATCTCCAAAATATACAAACAGCTCATGCAGCTCAATACCAAAAAGACAACCCAATCAAAAAATGGGCAGGGCTTCCCTGGTGGCGCAGTGATTGAGAGTCCACCTGCTGACGCAGGGGACACGGGTTCGTGCCCCGGTCCGGGAGGATCCCACATGCCGCGGAGCAGCTGGGCCCGTGAGCCATGGCCGCTGAGCCTGCGCGTCCGGAGCCTGTGCTCCTTAACAGGAGAGGCCACAGCAGTGAGAGGCCTGTGTACCACAAAAAAAAAAAAAAAAAAAAAAAAAAAAAAAAAAAAAAAAAAAAAAAGGGCAGAAGATCGAAATAGACATTTCTCCAAAGAAGACATAAAGATGGTCAAAAAGCACGTGAAAAGATGTTCAACATCACTAATTATCAGAGAAACGCAAATCAAAATTATGATGAGGTACCACCTCACACTGGTCAGAATGGCCATCATGAAAAAGTCTACAAACAATAAATGCTGGAGAGGGTGTGGAGAGAAGGGAACCCTCCTACACTGTTGGTGGGAATGTTAATTGGTACAGTCACTATGGAGAACAGTATGGTGGTTCCTTAGAAAACTAAAAATAGAGCTACCATATGATCCAGCAACCCCACTCCTGGGCATATATCCAGAGAAAATCACAATTCGAAAAGATACATGCACCCCAATGTTCATTGCAGCATTATTTACAATAGCCAGGACATGGAAACGACCTAAATGTCCATCAACAGATGAATGGATAAAGAAGATGTGGCACATATATACAATGGAATATTACTCACCCATAAAAGAACAAAATTGAGTTATTTGTAATGAGGTGGATGGACCTAGAATCTGTCATACAGAGTGAAGTAAGTCAGAAAGAGAAAAATACCATACGCTGACGAATGTATGTGGAATCTAAAAAAAAGGTACTGATGAACCTAGTGGTAGGGCAGGAATGGAGACGCAGACATAGAGAACGGACTTGAGGACACAGTGCGGGAAGGGGAAGCTGGGACAAAGTGGGAGAGTGGCATTGATGTGTATGCACTACCAAATGTAAAATGGATGGCTGGTGGGAAGGTGTGGCACAGCACAGGGTGATCAGCTCGATGCTTTGTGATGACCTAGAGGGGTGGGGTAGGGAGGGTGGGAGGGAGGCTCAAGAGGGAGGGGATATGGGGATATATGTGTACAAATAGCTGATTCACTTTGTTGTGCAGCGGAAACTAATGCGGCATTGTAGAGCAATTATACTCCAATAAAGATGAAAAAAAAAAAGATGTGGTATGTACATACAATGGAATATTAGCCACAAAAAAGAATGAAATAATGCCATTTGCAGGAACATGGATGGGCCTAGAGACTGTCAAACTGAGTGAAGTAAGTCAGACAGAGAAAAACAAATATCATATGATAACACTTATACGTGGAACCTAAAAAAGAATGGTACAAATGAACTTATTTACAAAACAGAAATAGAGTCACAAATGTAGAAAACAAACTTATGGTTACCAAGGGGGAAGGAGGGGGAGGTATAAACTGGGAGATTGGGATTGACATATACACACTACTATACATAAAATAGATAATAAGAAGCTACCGTATAGCACAGGGAACTCTACTCAGTAATCTGTAATGACCTATATGGGAAAAGAATCTAAAAAAGAGTGGATATATGTATATGTATAACTGATTCACTTTGCCATACAGCAGAAACTAACACAACATTGTAAATCAACTATACTCCAATAAAAATTAATTTTAAAAAATTTAAAAAAAGACGTTAGTATAACTTGAACACTGAATAAGCACCTTAAACTCTCAAAATTTGCTGACATCCTGTAGCAAATTATTAAATGTAAATATTTGTAAAGTGAACAAAACTGAATTCCTTCCAACTCAACCCACAAATGCAAGTTTTCCTTGGAGATTTCCTGATTTCTTCTCCATGTTGAGCCTGAACGATATCTTTAGTTTCTGGTCTATACACTACGGCTCACCTCCTATGTCTTCATCTTGATTGGCTGGGCCTTCTGTACCATCCACATTTTCTGTTTCATGAGGTTTGGTTAAATCGTAGTCATGCAAAAGCACCGAACCTTCTGGGAGATAAGAAGAATTTTAACTATGCAGTCAACTTTAAAGGATGTTTATAAACATGTATTAAGTAAGACTCCTATTTCAGCTTCACCCAATCCCTTAGTGATAGACAATATCGCTTTCACATACACCCAAGTAAGATATATGTGAAAACTCTTGAGGTTTAGAAAGATGCCCAAGGTTCATGTGCCTTTCCATTAGACATCATTTTCTTGACTATTTCTTTCACCTGAGTTAAAATGCACTCAAGTTCCTTTGGATTGAAATTCTCTCCCCTTTGGTATATCTCAGAATATTCAGTAGGATGCTATTGCTAGTTAAGACCAAGAAATATTAACATATAGTGATAAGAAATACTGAGTCTGAAACTACTGGCATAACTCAATTTGGGAAAGATGCTTTCCTGAGAGGAAGCCTGGAAGCTTCTGTACCAAATCCTATTTTCCCTTTCTGTTCATATTATAAATGTGATTCTGTGGAAAGCATATTGGCCCCCAAATTCCTGTATTTCATCAAACACTTACTAAATGTTGACAAGGCTACAGATATGAATAGGTTATAATTCCTGTCTTCAAGGAGCTTATACTTTACAGATGTAGATAAAACAAACGCACAACTATAATGCAACGCTCAGGCCTATAATGTAGACTCGGACATGAGATTAAGGGGAAAAAAAAGTGTTATGGGAGTTCCTAAGTAAAAGGCAGTAGACATAATAAAAGCATGGTTAAATAAACAGCAAACTTACTAAACATCAAGTTTAACAAAAATATAATTTTGTACAATAAATATTGATAATATTAGAAGTACGGAAGAAGGCATGACATAGCTGGAATTATTTCACATATGAGCATGGTAGCTTAACAAAAAGATGATAACAAAAGAAGTGAACAGAAAAGATACCCACTTGCTATCAAACTCCTTCCCAATTTTCAATAAAATATTTTCTGAGAATCTATTACATGCAACAAATAAAGACACTGAATCCTGTGGCACTAAGGAGGGGTGATTAGAAACTGCAGGGGCTTCCTTTCAGCTGCAGGCATGACTGAACACATGGAGCAGGACATTTTACTGGCATGTAGGAGTAAAATGGAAACATATTACATAAAATCCATGACTAAGAGGTCCTGAAAATGTGGTCATCATGGACTCAGGTTTTGATTTATAGGTAAAGTTTCTCTTTTCTGCATATTATAACATATACTCTTAGACAGTAAGACTCTAAATAGTTTACTTTTCTCAAGCCTGAAATAATGGATGTAAAGTGCACGCCTGAACAACTAATATGAGGTACAGGTTCAATTAAAACATAAGGTTAGGGCTTCCCTGGTGGTGCAGTGGTTAAGAATCCACCTGCCAGGCTTCCCTGGTAGCGCAGTGGTTGAGAGTCCGCCTGCCGATGCAGGGGACACGGGTTCGTGCCCCGGTCTGGGAAGACCCCACATGCCGCGGAGCGGCTGGGCCCGTGGGCCATGGCCGCTGAGCCTGTGCATCCAGAGCCTGTGCTCCGCAACGGGAGAAGCCACAACAGTGAGAGGCCCGCGTACCGCAAAAAGAAAAAGAAAAAAAAACGTAAAGAGGAATATGCAACAGAGACCATATATGGCCCACAAAGTCTAAAATATTTACTCTCCGGCCCTTTACAATAAGTTTGCTGACCACTGTTCCTGAGTGAAAAGCACAAGTTGTTCAAATATAAGCTACTGTATTGTTCAACAAAAACTGTCTTTATTCAAACCAATCAGTTGAAAAAATGTGAAAAAAACCACAAAAACCAGTGATTAACGTTAGGTAGATGGTTTGGTTCTGTGATGCCAAAGAACTTATATGATCTAAATGGATATGTTATTTTTGTATCAGGAAGAGACAACCACATTTTTTCCCCAACACATTTCCATAGCATTTTTATTGCAATCAGAATATTCCTCTTCCTCTGGTCTATTCAGTAACGGTATATTTTTAGAGTGGAAAGACCTGATGTTACCTGTGGGCACAGACTGCTCTTGAGTGCTTTTCAGTTCCACATTTGGTTTTATATCTGAAAAGAAAAGGATTACAAATATTAGCTACTTAGAGTAAATTTTTTCAGATTTGAGCGCTCTAAATTTAATGATACTATTTTGGAAGATTTAATTGCTGATTTCCTCCTCAGAGCAGGACTATTCTTTCTCTATATCCTCCCTAAAATATGCCTCAAGGAGAATAAAAGGAATCCATGCAGCCATTATACTTTAAAGAGATTAAGAGGAACAAATTAGTACTTTGTATTTACCCACATACTTACCATTTCTGATGCTTTTCATTTTTTCATAAAGACCTGAGTTCCTATCTGGTATTGTCTCTCTTCAGTCTAAAGAGCTTCCTTTAGCATTTCTAGTAGGGCAGCTGTGTGAATGACAACTTTTCTTAGTTTTCATTTATTTGGAAATATCTTTATTTTGCCTTCAATTTTAAAGGTTGTTTTTACTTGACATAGAATTATGAGTTGACAGTTTTTTTCTGGCACTTTAAAGATGGCATTCCACTATCTTCTATCCTCTGTTGTTTCTGATGAGAAGTCAGTGATATTTTATATTGTTGTCTTCCTATATATATATATGTATTCTTTTTCTCTGAACGCTTTCAAGATTTTCTCCTGACTTTTGGTTTTTAGCAGTTTGACTATGATATGTCTAGGTGTGGTTTTATCTGCATTTATCCCACTTGGGTCCACCGAACTTTTTATGTGTAAAATTATGTTTTTCACCAAACCTGAGAAATTTTCAGCCATTATTTCTTCAAATACTTTTTCTCCTCCATTCTCTTGCTCCTTTTTTTCTAGGACTTCATTTACATGTATTTTAGACTTTTCCATGTTTTTCCACAGTTCCCTGAGGTTCTATTCTTTTCCCCCCAAAAATTCTTTCCTCCGTTGCTCAGATTGAATATTTTCATTGATAAACCTTCAAGTGCACTAACTCTTTCTTCTCTCATCTTAATGTGCTGTCAAGCCTATCCAGTGAGTTTTCTATTTCAGATACTGTAATTTTTAGTTCTAGAATTTCCATTTTGTTCTTTTTTCTAGTCTCTCTGCTAGATTTCCTATTTGTTAATTCATTACAAGCATATTTTCCTTTGCATCTTTGAGTATAATTATTATACTTGTTTAAGATCCTTGTCCAATACCTATGTCACTTTGGGCTCAGTCACCTTTGGTTTCCTTTTCTCTTGAGTATGGGTCACATTTTCTTGTTTCTTCATATAACTTAATAATTTTGGATTGTACCCTGGATGTTATAAAGATATTACAGAATTTCTGGAGTCTGTTATGTTCCTTTGAAACATATAGGATCTCTTCTTTGTTTATTTTACTTTTTAAAGCATGTAGTTAAACTCAAATTCTGTTTCATTTGTGGTGGGCAGCAGCTAGCATAACCAATTGTCCCAGTATACTTGGGATTGAGGATTTTCCCGGACCACAGAACTTTCAAAGCCTCAGGGAACCTGGGACAAGTTGGTCACTCTTGCAGAAGTGTAAATCTCTATTCAGTTACTTTCACCCCTGATGGATTGCTCAGGATATGACCCATACATGTGTAGTTCAAGGATTAGCTAAAGATTTGGTCTAGCCAGAGAATTTATAGACAAAAAGCCCTCTCTGCCCTCTCCATTCTAGGATTTCCCCCTTTGCCTCCCAACTGTTGTGATTGCTATTGTTTTTTAAGCTAGTAAAACTGTGGATTATCTACTCAAGTTTTGGTCACCCTGATGCTAAAACTGGGGCCTGCCCTTGGGCAAAAAAGCCATAAAAACAAGTTGGTAACAGTTAACAGATTTTTTTTCAAATTTTGTCCAGAACCTATAATTGTTATCTGTTGGAAGTTTGGTTCAATAGGAGGTACTCTTCTATTACTAGAAATTGAAACTCTTGGGACTTCCCTGGTGGCACAGTGGTTAGGAATCCACCTTCCAATGCAAGGGATATGGGTTCAATCCCTGGTCAGGGAACTAAGATCCCACATACCACAGGGCAACTGAGCCCATGCACTGCAACTACTGAGCCCAGTGCAGCCGAAAAAAGAAAGAAATTGAAACTCTCCTTTGTTCTTTTTTTTAAAAAAAAATATTTATTTATTTATTTGGCTGCACCAGGCCTTTAGTTGCGGCATGCAGAACCTTCATTGCCGCGTGCAGGTTCTTTGTTGCAGGGTGCAGGATCTTTAGTTGTGGCATGCAGAATCTTTGGTTGCGGCATGTGGGCTCTTAATTGCGGCATGCGGGATTTAGTTCCCTGACCAGGGATCGAACCTGGGCTCCCTGCATTGGGAGCATGGAGTCTTAACCTCTGGACCATCAGGGAAGTCCCTGCTCTTTATTTTAATGGTGATCATATACCCAAAACTGCTCCGGATAGCACTGATTTCAAATATTCTATACTATATTTCAGACATATTCCAATTATTGTTTTGAAAAATATAGTCACTGTACTTACATTCTATCCTAATTTTAAAAGTTTAACACACCACCCATTAGATGTTCGCAGCAAAGCATAAGGGCAGGGAAAATACAATTTTTTTTTTTTTTTTTTTTTTGTGGTACGTGGGCCTTTCACTGTTGTGGCCTCTCTCATTGCAGAGTACAGGCTCCGGACGCACAGGCTCAGTGGCCATGGCTCACGGGCCCAGCTGCTCCGCGCCATGTGGGATCTTCCCGGACTGGGGCACGAACCCGTGTCCCCTGCCTCGGCAGGCAGATTCTCAACCTCTGCGCCACCAGGGAAGCCCACAAATATTTTTAAAATAAGCAAAGGGGCAGCCTGCTATGTGGGGTCAAAACCCAAGATGGGTGAAAGAAACATCCATACAAGGAATGGGGACAGGCCAGGCAGGCTGCTGGAGACCAACCAGCATGAAGAGTGTGCCTGTGTGTGGTGGGCATTCAGAATGCAATGAGGAGGGATTCTATATGAAGGGCAGACAGCATGGGAAGTCAGAGCCTGAGACAGATAAGAAGGGTGGGAGAATTACGTGGCCTGGAGTGTTACAGTCTGAAAGGCATGAAGAGGATATCCAAGTAAGTGATGGCCTAGCATGAAGAGTCAGAGCCTGAGCATAGTGAAGAGGACATCTATGCCTGGGGGTGCTCTGGTTTCAGAGAGTAAACAGGGTGAGCAAGGTATCTGCACAAGGGACAGTGGGGGTTGGCACCAAGGAGCCCAAATGGAGTGAGGAGAGTTTCTGTGCATGGATGCGGTCCAGTGCAAAGTGTCCAAACTTGAGTGGGGTGAAGAGGGCATCCACATATTAGGCGCAGCCTTGCACTGGGATGTCAGACACCAACAGCTGAAAAGGGTGTCCACATAGATCAGTGGCTGTAGTACAGGATGTCAGAACCCAAATGAGGCAAGGAAAGCATCTTCACTGAAGAGGAGATGGCAGTGGCAATAGATGACTGGTTATATAAAGGAGGATTGATCAAATAAGAAAAATATAATAACAGATGAGACCCAGGTTTTTCTCTGTCAGAGAAGGGAGTTACAATATGGAAACCTGTGGTCCTACATTGGAAATGCAAGTATTGGCAGGAACACATGGCTTCTACTGTATATCAATTGATACAAAATATAGATGTAAATGTGTGTATATGTATGGCATACATACAGTCTCTAGCCCCGTCCACTGAGAGCACCTGGGAGCACTGACACCACAACAGCTTCTAGCATATAGATATTAACTTCTAAATATCATTCTCAACTTAAAGGAACCAGATTCCTTGGAAAAATGGCTGACTCCAAGGCTGGGGCAGGGAAAGTACAGGTGAGACTGGAACATTTTGTTGTGCCAGAAAGCAAGGAAGTGCTCACAGAACGAAGAGGATATGTTAAAAGGACATAGAAATCATTTTGAAGGGGTTTCCACTGGCCAAATCTGAGACAAGGGAGCAACAAAATTATTATGATAGTACTAGATTATAACTCATTGAAAAAACCCAGAAATTCATGAGTCCATATTGACATTAATAAGAAAGTTAATAAATTGAAAGTATAGTAACAAATGGAATATTTATATAGATTCAAAGTGCTTCTCCTTAAAATACTTATTACAAACATGAAAAGAGAAACTATATAGCGGAGAGCCCTGTAGACACTACTGTAACTGAGCAAAGTGATCATCATCAGTAATGGGACAAATGAAAATTGTGTGTCCACTGACAATGAGAAGAACACAGCATCGTACTTCCCTGGTAGCGCAGTGGTTAAGAATCCGCCTGCCAATGCAGGGGACACGGGTTCAAGCCCTGGTCCAGGAAGATCTCACACGCTGCGGAGCAACTAAGCCCCTGCGCCACAACTACTGAGCCTGCGCTCTACAGCCCGCGAGCCACAACTACTGAGCCCGCGTGCCACAACTACTGAAGCCCGCACGCCTAGGGCCCATGCTCTGCAACAAGAAAAGCCACCGCAATGAGAAGCCCGCGCACTGCAACGAAGAGTTGCCCCCGGTTGCCGCAACGAAGCCCGCGCGCAGCGACGAAGCCGCAACGCAGCCTAAAATAAATAAATAAATTTATATATAAAGACCCCCCACAGCATCACTTCTGTGATATTCCTGTCAAATATGCACAACATGAATCTAAACGTGAGAAAACAAACTAACTGAGGGTAATTTACAAAATAACTGGCTTGTAATCCTCAAAAGTGTCAAGGTCGTGACAGACTGAGAAACTTTTCCATACTGAAGGAGAGTGAAAAGACGTGACAACGAAACGCAATGTATGATTCTGAGCTGAATCCTCCTGAAGTAAAGGATGTTATAGAAGCAACTGGAAAAATCTGAATGGGGTCTGAGGATTAAATGGTAGTCATGGGGACTTCCCTGGTAGTCCAACGGCTAAGACTCCGTGCTCCCAATGCAGGGGGCCCAGGTTCAGTTCCTGGTCAGGGAACTAGATCCCACATGCCGCAGCTAAGATTTCACATGCCGCAACTAAAAGATCCCACACCCAGCAACAAAGATCCCCCATTCCGCAACGAAGACCCAACACAGCCAAATAAATAAATAAATAAATATTTTTTAAAAATGGTAGTCATAGATCAATGTTAATTTCCTGATTTTGATGGTTGTTTTGTGGTTATGTGGGAGAAGATAGAACACACACTAAAGTATTCAAGGGTGATAGAGCTTCATGTCAGCAACTTACTCTCAAAATTTCCGGAAAAAAATAGTTTTTTGTACAGTATGGCAACTTTTCTGTAAGTTTGATAGTGGGTCTTTTTAAGTTTGTTTTTTTTTTAAAGCTAACTGTGAAACTTTTAACTGCACACTAAAGGGATTCTGAACAGGAAAAAAAAAAGAAAGAAAACTAGCTCAAAAGTTTCACATGAACAACCTTCATGTGAAAACACCTTTCAGTTACTACAGAGCAAGATGGCTTTTGATTTGGTGACCTAAAGGAAAAAGGTCCTGGTTCCCTGAACCTTTTAAACTCTCAGACAGTGACATTTAAATATCTCTCAATATTTTTTCAAGCAGCCTTTGTGTGCTGTAAATAACACCAAGAGGAACTGAGTACAGTTTCCAAGAAAAAAAGATTTGACTATCTGAGTATTCAGAACTTGAAGGAGACATTAAAGCCATCTATAATCAGGCTACATGGATGTTCTTCTTAGGTGCTAAAAAATACTTAAAAGACAAGGACAAAATAAATTGAAGTGCATTTCCCCCCTTGAACTCAAAGGTCTTTATAAACATATGAAGTCCAGTAGTGAATAGATGGTCATGGAATTCCCATCTGAAGACCAGAAACCTGTTAAATATTTCTAAGCGCAGCAAAAGCTTTACAGTTTTTAATGGATCATTTTGTAATTCCTTCATACTTCAGTCCAAAAAAGACTTCAAAAAGTTTCCATGATGGGGTCTACTGGGGTCTTTTTTAATGTGTTGGCAGTCAACATAGTTTTAAACGATTTTCCAAAAAGAATGCTCGAGAAAGCTAAGAAGAAAAGGTCCCTATATTGCTTTTGATAGAAATATAGTTCCCTTTACTGATATTTATACATATCTGATGCAAATGATGGAAGAATTCCAAAGTGGGTTGGTTTTGTTGAAATACAATTCTTGTCAATTTTCTACATCTCTCCTATTACTTGAATTGGTAAAGCATGCTCCTGCCTCAGGACCTTTGCTTTTACCCTTCCCGCTGACCAAAACGTTCTTTCCCTAGATAGCCACGTGGCCCACTTCCTTTCTTCATTCAGGTGTGTGCTCAAAAGTCACCTTATCAAACAAGCTTTACCTAACTACCCTATAATAAAATGTCATCCTCCATTGGCACTTTCTTTTCTCTTTATTTTTCTTCATAAAATTTCATTTTCGGACTTCCCTGATGGCGCAGTGGTTGGGAATCCACCTGCCAGTGCAGGGGACACGGGTTCAAGCCCTGGTCAAGGAAGATCCCACATGCCACGGAGCAACTAAGCCCATGCACCACAACTACTGAGCCTGCACTCTAGAGCCCACGAGCCACAACTACTGAGCCTGCATGCCACAACTACTGAAGCCCGCACGCCTAGAGCCTGTGCTCCGCAACAGGAGAAGCCACCGCAATGAGAAGTCCGTGCACTTCAATGAGTAGCCCCCACTCACTGCACCTAGAGAAAGCCCCTGCGCAGCAACGAAGACCCAAGGCAGCCAAAAATAAAAATGAATAAATAAATAAATTTATTTTAAAAAATTTCATTTTTACCACCTGACATATATTTGTTCATTTTTAAAATCTGTCTCCCCCCACCAGAATGTAAACCCCATGAAAACATGGATGTTGACTGTAATTTTTATTGCTATTTTGCTGTATCTTCAGCTCTCAAAATAGTGCCCGGTTGTGATAGCCACTCAATAAATTTGTTGAATTAACACATGAATTTTTATATCTCTATCTTTGCTACTTATAAACACTCTAG
Organism: Physeter macrocephalus; assembly: GCF_002837175.3. Lineage (NCBI taxonomy): Eukaryota > Metazoa > Chordata > Mammalia > Artiodactyla > Physeteridae > Physeter > Physeter macrocephalus. Next base: position 115,677,930 of record NC_041227.1, read on the forward strand.
GTCAAAGTTCTGCAAACTACAGCTTATCACCTGCTTTTGTATGTCCTGTGAACTAAGAATGATTTTTACATTTTTTAATGGTTGAAAAAAATCAGAAGAATACTGTTTCATGCGACTTGAAAATTAGATGGAATTCAAATTTCAGTGTTAATAAATAAAGTTTTATGGGAACACAGCCAAATCTGTTCATTTACGCGTTGTCTATGACTGCTTTTGTATTCCAACAGCAGAGTCGAGTACTTGCAACAGAGACTATATGACTTGCAAAGCCTAAAACATTCACTATCTGGTACTTTACAGAAAAAGTTTACCAAGACCTGCTCTAAATCTATTATTAATACTAGCACTAATACTGAACTGTCCAATATAATAGCCTCTAGCTACATGTGCCAATTTGACTTTAAATTTAAGTTAATAAAAATTTAAAATTTAGTTTCTCAGTTACCCAACCACATTTTTTTTTAAGATTCTTTTTTTTAAAGGTCAAGTCTTTATTTATTTATTTTTGGCTGCGTTGGGTCTTCATTGCTGGGCGTGGGCTTTCTCTAGTTGCAGCGAGCGGGGGCTACTCTTCGTTGCAGTGCGTGGGCTTCTCATTGTGGTGGCTTCTCTTTTTGCAGAGCACGGGCTCTAGGCGTGCGGGCTTCAGTAGTTGTGGCACACGGGCTCAGTAGTTGTGGCTCGCGGGCTCTAGGTCACAGGCTCAGTAGTTGTGGCTCACGGGCTTAGTTGCTCCGCGGTATGTGGGATCTTCCAGGACCAGGGCTCGAACCCGGCTCCCCTGCATTGGCAGGCGGATTCTTAACCACTGCTCCACCAGGGAAGTCCCCCCAACCATATTTTAAGTACTCAACAGAACACGTAGCTAGGCACTTTCATATTGGATAACACAGATAAAGAATATTTCCGTCACTGTAGAAAGTTTTACTGAATAGCACAGCTCTAGATTTTAGAATATCTCATTGCTGCTTGGGGTACCACTCACTGCAAAGCTATTTATTTAAAACAAACATTAAAACTCTGGATCAGGAAAAAACAAGTAGATCAAACCATGTATAAAAATTAAATATCAACCAAAATTCTAAAGATATTATACTAGGAAACAGCTTAACAATGACTATCTTCTATCAATATTTCCAAAACTCCTGCAATTGGAATTTCAGGCAAAAGCATTTTCCGTTAATGCAGTAATCAAAAAGATAAAGGATCTAAACAGCACGCTTCATACGAAGCATTTTACAAATTTCACTGATTAAAAAATTAATGTGACTTTTCAGAGGGTTAAAAAAAACCCCACATGATGCCAAACATCCAGATAAAATATTTTAAAATGTACCTTTGTATGTGTACAAATACAAACTCAGCATATACGTTGGGATTTTTTGATATCATTAGATAAAATCATTTTTCTTACCTCATTTAAAAGCCAACATTACAATCAAGCAGAAAACCCTAGTTAACACTCTTTCATATCAATTGCCCCCCTGCTCTTCCCGTAACTAAATAACTAACTCTTGATATATTTTTGGTTTAATTAAATCGTTAGTGTTTTCCACTGACACTTTACCTCTTAAATAACAAATCTTGTGAAAGGTATAACTATTCTCTTACTGATATAGCTCACAAATATATTAGACTGTAAAAGTTAAAGGTTATTTCTTTTGTAGAATCCCAAGCACTCTATAAATTCAAAGCTTTACTAGCAATCTCAAATTGTTTTCTTCCAGAATTGAAAACAAGCCTCATCACATGCTTAGTGAGAGATGACAATTACAAATTTGTTTTTATTCCTTCAGATTCTCTTTCCTTCAACAAAGATGCTATTTTTAAAAAATTCACTAGTTAGAATTCTTTTTAAAAGATACCAAGATTTTTCTCTGACATTCTAGTATTTTATGTGTTGCAAAATGAAAAGGGGTAGATTACAAACAAAATTTAAACTTGGAAATGGCAGGAGTCTGGTTAATTGAGATTTTGTCAAAATTCACATGTGAATAATATGTTACCTACCAACAAAATCAAATATTTTCATTAGCAACAAAATTGGCAACCATATTTTTAATTCAAATGGCTATAAACTTGTCTTTATTTTGATACTTAAAGTAATCATCATTCAATTAAGAATACCAGCTAATAAAATTCTACTCTTAATTTCAGAGATCAGATTTCCACTTGCTGGTCTGTTTTCCCAGTAGGAAGTGTAGATGCTAAAGGAGAGCGAAATGTCAATCTCAGAAAGAATCATGTACTGAGTTTGCCAGCTGTCAGCAGCACTGGTGTCTGACAGCTGCCAGAAAGCCGTCTTTGAATGTTGACATTCTCCTTTACCTTCATAACAATAAACTGATTCCTCTATCCCCATACCTCTTTTTAAAAATCTAAAATGTCCACTTTTACTTTTTAACAAAAAGCTTTGGAAACTGAGTCGCTGACTACAAAAATGTATTCATAATTGAAACATTCACATTCAGGACTACAAATGTGGCACAGAAGTGTTAGCTACTATTTCTGAAAGATCCTTCACGAGTTCCCTTTATTACTACCACATACAATCATACCTGGAATCTTACCATCACAAGAACAGTTCTGTATAATAATAAAAAACATGATCCCTATAAACAATGAAATTAGAATATTAGAATTGGAGTAGGTATCTTAACTACCTTACCACTCCTTCCCCTGACACTTGATACTTGAATTTCCTCCAATATCTCCCTATTTGGGTTGTAAAGTCTCTGCTTAGACACTTCCACGCATACAGAAGTTATACCTTTTCATTTCAGAAAAACTCTAATGGTTTAAAAAGTTCCTCCTTAAATGTAGTGAAACTCAAATTTCTTAAATTGTCCATTTCAGGTCCTAGTTCAGCTTTCTGGGAACATCCAGAATAAGTTATTATGCAAATGCTACCACTCAGTTCCCTAACCATGGTGACAGCTTTCTTCTGAACCCAGTTTTTTTTGCCTGTGGTCCTCCAAAAATGTGGCATCAAGCACTTAGCCCAGGAGTGCATGTGAGATTTCGTATTATCTCATAGCATCTCTGGAAGATAAACACGTGCAATAGCATTTATTATTCTCCCCATTTTACAAACAAAATTTAAGACACAAAGAATGACAAAAAATATAAAATCATGTAAGTGTCCAAAGGTACAATGTCAGTGGCACATTATGAAGAGAAGCAGGATTCCTTTCTTGAGTTTCACCTTTGTTTCAAAAAATTTAAATAATGTTTTAAGGTGCTTTCCTATATAGATTATAAATCTTAGAAGAAAGTCAGAACTAGAAGAAATTTTAGGCCCAATTAATTTCAAACACCTCAAGTGACTATGATTGAGAGGAAAGGAAGATATTAAAAAGGGGGGCAAAATAAATAAATAATTTTAAAAAGAAAAAGAAAAAGGGGGGCATGCCTTAAAATGAGAGTAGTCTCTCCAGCCATGAAATACTTCCTTCCCTTCCTCCTTGGATTAAGGTAAAGGTTAAGAAACATCAAAACTACTTGTCTAAGAACATTGGATCAAATACAGCCCGCGTTACCATTTCAATACTTCCTACCTTACCCTTTTTTACAAAATATTCCATTTTTTCCCTAGATTAAATTCTAGCGAAGAAATTATAGACTGTGGGGCACAGGTCTAAAACAACAACTTCAATATTTAGTGTCAGTTACTCTAAAGTTGTAGAAAAATAAGTATATTTATATTTTACCATGGATATCACATGCCAGCAAATGAACATGTAGAGAGAAAAGGAAGAACGGACATTTCATGTCATTGATATTTTGAAAAACTGTGCATAAGTGGTTGAATCCAACATATTCCAAGTAAGATTTTCATTCTGTAACTGTAAAATGCCTAGTTTCTGTTATAAAATAACTGATGTCAAAAACAGTTATGATGTTCTTATTATGATGGCAAGAATCATCAATTTGAAGTGGGTAATAGACTTAAATGTGAAACTTAAAACAATCAAATTTCTAGAGGAAAACACAAGAGAATATTTTCATGGCTTTGGATAGGCAAAGATTTCTTAAGCAGGACATAAGGTGCACTTAATCCCAAAAGGAAAAAAAGTGATAAGTTAGTCTTCATTAAAATCAAGAGTTCTATTTATCAAATAGACAGAGAAAATAAATAAGCAAGTTACAGACTCAGAGAAAATATTTGCAATACACATCTGACAAAGTCTACGTTTCTAAAATTTTTTTAAAATGCCTACAAAATCAGTACAAAAACTACAAACAATCCAACTTTTTAAAAAAACGTACAGAAGACTCACAGAACTTCAGGAAAGAGAATATCTAAATAGCCGATAAACATACGAAAAGGTACTCAACATCATTATTCACCAGGAAAATACAAATTAAAACAATGAAATACCACCAGAATGGCTAAACTTAAAAAGATTGACAATAGCAAGTGTTGACAAGATGTGGAACAACTGGAACTCTCCTCTCCACATTGCCAGTGGGAGGGTAAACTGGGTCTAACCACTTTGGAAACTGTTTGGCAGTATGTATCAAAGCTAAATACACACCTACCGCATGACCCAGAAATGCTAGCCCTAGATTACATCCAAGAGAAATGAATGTATATGTCCACCAAAAGACATGAATAAGAATGTTCATCATATAGACAAACACTGGAAACAATTGAATGGCCATCAACAGTACTATGTATAAACAAATTGTGGTATATTCATACTATTCAATAATAAAAGAGAATGAACTACTAATAAATGTAACAATATGGATGGATCTCAAAGGTATCGAGCAAAAGAAGCCAGACACCAAAAAAGTACCTACTGTATGATTTATATGGACTTCAAGAACAGGAAAACTCATCTATGACGACAGAAGTGTGAATAGTGTTTTACTTGGGGTAAAGGGAGGTTTTATTAATGGGCACAAGGGAATCTTCTGGGGTGATGCAAATGTTCCATAGCTTTTTAAAAAATTTATTTTATTGGAGTATAGTTGATTTACAATGCTGTGTTAGTTTCTGGTGTAAAATGTTTCATATCTTGACCTAGAAGGAGTATAGGTAAAAATATATATAGGTAAAAATTAATCAATCTATATATGTAAGAAAGGTATACTTCATCGTATAAGTTACTCCTTAATTTTAAAAAAATCGATTGAACACAAACATTTTCAAATATCTAAAATCCCAGGGGAGTTCCTTGGCAGTCCAGTGGTTAGGACTTGGTGCTTTCACTGCTGAGGCCCGGGGTTCAATCCCTGATCGGGGAACTAAGATCCTGCAAGCCACACAGCACGGCCAAAAAAAAAAAAAAAAAAAAAAAATCCCAAACCTTAAAAATGCAATTATAGCAGTATCTTCCCACTTTTAAAAAAAAGTCTGAATTTCAAGGGTTTCTCATGAGTCTTCTATAGCTTCTTTATAGACTATATCTCTATCAACCATCCACTGACTGGGTGCCATATAAAAATTTTGACAGGAAATTTATTTACATGTTATGTACCAAATAAATATGAAGATATTTTCAGTGATAGATAATTCTTCAATCAAATTTTCCTGAGAATTGAGATTTCAAGATCTGTTTCAGGACTTCCCTGGTGGCGCAGTGGTTAAGAATTTGCCTGCCAATGCGGGAGACACGGGTTCGAGCCCTGGTCTGGAAAGATCCCACATGCCGCGGAGTAACTAAGCCCGCGCGCCACAACTACTGAGCCTGTGCTCTAGAGCCCGCGAGCCACAACTACTAAGCCCACGTGCCACAACTACTGAAGCCTGCGCGCCTAGAGCCCATGCTCTGCAACAAGATAAGACACCGCAATGAGAAGCCCGTGCACCGCAACGAAGAGTAGCCCCCGCTCGCTGCAACTAGAGAAAGCCCACGCGCAGCAACAAGGACCCAACACAGCCATAAATAAATAAATAAATTTATTTAAAAAAAAAAAGATGTTTCAATTTTGATCTTTGATTTTTTTTTTTCACTAAACTTAGGCTACAGATAGTTTGTGTCATTCATCTTTGGAAAACAAAAACAAACAAAATCTCTCGATCCACATCCACATTTCTCTCCAGCAACAGCCCCACTTATTTCTCCGCTTTACCTCCTAGCTAAACTTCTGGGGGAAATGACCTGTAACAATGTTTCTACTTCCTCTATTCCCATTCCCACTTTAACCTTTCAATTTGGTTTCCACCCCCACAACTCCACAGAAAAACACTTTTGTTAAGGTCACTAGCAAGTTTTATGTTGCCAAAACCAACCCCCGCTTTTTGTCCTCACCTTACTTGATTTTCCAGAACATTCAACATAGCTAACCACCCACTCCTTCATGAAACATTCTCCTCTCCTGAATTTCTGTTACACCACACTCTGCTGGTTTTTCACCTGTCTTGCTGTGCTGTTCCTCTCATGCTAGCCCCTCCTCCTCTATCTGACCACCTAAGTAAGATGCTTCTCAGGGCTCAAACCCCAGCCCCCTTCTCACAATACATTCTCTCTTTAGGTGATCCTAATCATTCCCATGGCACTAAATATCATCTATGGGCTGAGGAAAACCAAATTTCTATCTCTAGCCAGACCTTTTATTCAGAGGAGAGGTTCACCAACCCTGCGCCGACCATTATTCTCCATTTTAGCACTTTTTAATTTCCTTCATAGCACTTCAAATAATTTTTACTTCATTGGGGATTTATTTGTTTGGGTACCTATCTTCTTCATCTGACTGTAAATTCCATGAGGGCAAAAGCAGTGCTGTCTTGTTCACCATTGTATTGCCAGCATTTTGCATACATGACACATAACAGGCATTCAATAAATATTTTTGAATGAGGAATGAATGAATAAAGATTTCTGGCTTTTGAATTATATTGTGTTATAAATGTTGTATTACAAGGTAAGTCAAAATTGAATGTTCTAAAACTTTCATTGCTCAGCTATCTTTTATTTGTTTGTGTTTTTTTTTTGTGGTACGCGGGCCTCTCACTGCTGTGGCCTCTCCCGATGTGGAGCAAAGGCTCCGGACGCGCAGGCTCAGTGGCCATGGCTCACGGGCACAGCCGCTCCGCTGCATGTGGGATCTTCCCGGACTGGGGCATGAACCCGTGTCCCCTGCATCGTCAGGCGGACTCTCAACCACTGCGCCACCAGGGAAGCCCATCAGCTATCTTTAAAAACCAGCATTTAAACAATAAAAAATATATTCTAAATACATATATAAAGATGATCCACTACTAATCCAACATGTGCTATGAGAGTGATAATAAGTTTCACTAATACTTTTCAAACTGTGGGCAATGCTTATCAGACTTTAGTGTGCACAAGAATGCCCTAGGAATCTTGTTAAAATGCAGATTCTGATTCAGCAAGTATGGCCTGAGATTCTGCATTTGTAACATGTTCCAGATGTTGCCAATGCTGCTGGCCCATAGACCATACTTACAGATTAGCAAGGGTCTAAAGGATCCTTGTAAATGATTTATGAATTAAACAGACCCTAACTTTGTGTCTAGTAGATACAAGGTGATTTTTGTACACATTATCTTATTCAGACTGTGGATGGTCTCTCATAGTATAATAAACTTAGAGTGGTTCTCAGCCTTACCAAGACCAAGTGCCCCCTCTTTTAGAAAAAAAAATTTTATAATACCTCTTTACTATCATAAATTAAACATAACCTATCCACATATCCAAGTTTTCTAAAAATAAAGCCCTAACTGTAACATAAAGGTGAAATAAATGATAATAAAATAATCTGTATTTTAATATGTAAATGTACCACAACAATTATTCTAGAAGACATAATAAGACGGTGGTCAGATGTGTTTATAGAATCATCATGAATGCAAGAGACAAAAAATGCAAGATACAGGCGGCATCAATAATGGCAAAAGTCTTGGCTCCGAGCTAAAGAAAGAATCATCTTCTCTTAATTTATATAGTAGTTGCATTCTTAAACAATTTAGATTGTATTAAAACCATACAAGAGGGCTTCCCTGGTGCCGCAGTGGTTGAGAATCCGCCTGCCAATGCAGGGGACACGGGTTCGTGCCCCGGTCCGGGAAGATCCCACATGCCGCGGAGCGGCTGGGCCCGTGAGCCATGGCCACTGAGCCTGTGCATCCGGAGCCTGTGCTCCGCAACGGCAGAGGCCACAACAGTGAGAGGCCCGCGTACCCCCCAAAAAAAAAAAAAAAAACATGCAAGAATACTTTATGTTTGTACATAAAATGCAGTTAGGTTCTAGCAGTCATTAGATGACATAAATATTATTAAGTTTCAGAAAAGAGAGAGATTCCAACCTAGAATGAGGAACAGCTTCCTAAAAGGCTGCCAGGTACTGATCTGAGGCAAAGGAAGGAAAGAGTCAACAGCTAGGTAGACCTAGCAGTGGTCTCTCTAGAGATATTCTTACCTAAATAATTTTACATGAGCAAATATGCACAGGAAAAATATAGACTCTGTGGACAGGAAAAAAAGATCATGCTCACCAACCTATAAATATTTTTAATAGATGTGGAGTTGTATCATAGCTGATGTAAAATATAACAACTACAGGGGCTTCCCTGGTGGCGCAGTGGTTAAGAATCCGCCTGCCAATGCAGGGGACACGGGTTCGAGCCCTGGTCTGGGAGGATCTCACATGCCGCGGAGCAGCTAGGCCCGTGAGCCACAACTACTGAGCCTGCGCGTCTGGAGCCTGTGCTCCACAACAAGAGAGACCGCGACAGTGAGAGGCCCGCGCACCGCGATGAAGAGTGGCCCCAGCTCTCCGCAACTGGAGAAAGCCCTCGCACAGAAACGAAGACCCAACACAGCCAAAAATAAATATAAAATAAATTAATTAATTAGCTAAAATATATATATATAATAGCTACAGTCTGAAAAACTAATTTTTCTAATATTTAACAACTAATCATTTTCCCATCATCTGCCTTTATATCTGTAATTAAAGAACCACTTGTTAATGCTCATTAATAGTTGATTATATGCTTGTATACAGTGTAGAGAGCACCACAAATGTACAGCAGAGGCTTGATTTAATTTTCATTTGACTTTCATGCGTATCATTTACCAAATATTAATGCACTGAGGATTATCCATATAAAAATTTATATTCTGACCTAAAACTAAAACTTTTTAACCAACCCTTTGAAAATACTAAAAACTTATAAGTGTGACATGAGTAAGATTGTGGCTCTGCACTGGTATTTTTTTTCCTGTGCATACTTGCCCTTGTAAAATTGTTCAGATGTGCCAAATATTCTGCTATGTCAATAGTCTCTCAAATAGATAATACTTTGCAAATAAACTGATAGTGCTGTGATACAGAACTCAAATTAAGTAAAATATGTTATTCTCAACTTTAAGAAGCAACACATTTGTTGTGAAGAAAGAGTTTACTGTGGGAATTGCAGTGCTTCACTGTAACACTGCAAAGAATGCAGCAAACTTTTTAAACAAACCCAAAAGTTAGATTTCACTACATTATTTTGCCCAGAGTAGAGACAATATTGGATTAGAAAAAGACAACAGTGTTCATCCTGTGGGATTTAGGCAACATTCCAAACTCTTCTATCAAACCTTTAACAGCACCTCTGACGAATTAACCAGCAAAATTAACTAGTTTCCATGTCACTATTTTCTTCACTATCTTTACCATAAAAGCTGAACAAATAAATAGTCAAATGACCAAACACACAGGCAACCCATTCATTAATTTATTCAATAAATATGACTACAGTCCTACTATGTGCTAGGGACCAGGCTGGGTACTAGTTATCACTGGTGATAAAAAGATCCCTACCCTTTGGAACTTGACAGTCTAGAGGGGGCTACAGGTGTACTAATGACCAAAATAAGCATGAAACCTAGATAAATAATCCTTAGATAATTAAGAGTTAAGAGTAGAAAATACTGTTATGCGCTGTTTCATCAGTGATGCTATTGAAATGTTTTCCATTTCTCTTATTTTAAAAAAGTTTCTTTTATAAACCTACAAATAACCTGATGTGCCAAAAATGTTATCTCTAAGAACACTTGTTAATAAATACAATTTGTGATATGTTGCCAATTCCATTGATATAAGTCAGAAGGTAAGCTGATTTTGAATTTTTGTCAATGAGTAAGTACTGTTCCAAAAATGCTTTTATTCTGTTTCATATCCCTTATTAAACACTTAGGTCTTTTGTTTGTTTGTTTGTTTGTTTGTTTTGCGGTACGTGGGCCTCTCACTGTTGTGGCCTCTCCCGTTGCGGAGCACAGGCTCCGGACGCGCAGGCTCAGCGGCCATGGCTCACGGGCCCATGTGGGATCTTCCCGGCCGGGGCACGAACCCGTGTCCCCTGCATCGGCAGGCGGACTCGCAACCACTGCGCCACCAGGGAAGCCCAACACTTAGTTTTTTATATCTCCTAGATGGGACACATATCCAATATAATATGGTATCAACTCCAAATTATTTCGATTTACCCTACACCACTCTGGACTCTAAGAACTTTAATTTTGGATGCAAAAAGCAAATTTCAATTAAGGCTGAAAAAATGATCTCATTCAGGATCACTGGGGATTAAAATATTTTGATAGATTATATAGCAATAATAATAGAATTATATATAGATCACTTTTCAAATAATCCACATATAATAGAAATATGATTATTGTTTCATCATTTCATCCTTTAAAAAAAGTGATTCAAAAGGCCTTAGGGTCATCCTTATGATTTCTAATTACTGTGAATGTACCAGTTAATGAGAGAGTTGTATTTTTAAAAGGCTTGATAGCAGAGTATACTCTATGTCCTTGTGATGTTTAGAGTCTCTGTTCACAATAATTAATGAATATTTAGCACACCCAAAAAGCATTTCTTGGGCACTTACTACAGGCCAGTTTCTGTGTTAATCACTCAGCTCTTCTCATACATGGTCTAGAACTACAGCTTGAGTCTGCAGCCTATTAATATTGGGTGTCTGATAAAAGATCTACCAATAATCTTTTAGTCCTAAGTAAGTGTAAATATATACATTTATAAATTGATGACAAGCTTATAACAATGTATTAAAAAAGGTATCACTGGAAAAATGTATGCTAATTTTATAGCACCATCTATATATCTTACTGATTCAGAAAGCAAGTTTCCCCTCATATTTGATCCATATTTTAATGGACTAATATGTAATCCTGAAACCTGCTGATGTAAAGATAAGATTTAGCATTAAGTGATATTCTAGCCTAAAAACCAATAACATTATTTTTCTAAGTTTTCTCTTTCTGTTATACCACTTAAGTACCTTAAAATTTTTCTGAGTTCTAACAAAGAATTGCTAGCACCAATCCCTTACTCACAAAAATTAATTAAATAAAAGGCATCACAATAAACAATGAAAATTACTTTTCACCACCATTTTAAAACCTGAATGCAACAAACTCTGAAGGTCTTTTATGAACCAGAAACTGCTCTTAGCACTGAGCATACAAAAATAAGACACAGTTTCTGCCCTCAGAAGCTTAAAGACCAGTGGGGGAATAAACACTTAAATCCATAAATAATTTCAATACAATTGGCAGAAGTATGCACAGTAAGGAAAGGTCCTTAGCCTAGCTGGAGGGAGGTGACGGGACTGAGTAGAATGACTGACCACCAGAAGAAGTGGTGACAGGGCTTCCCTGGTGGCGCAGTGGTTGAGAATCTGCCTGCCAATGCAGGGGACACGGGTTTGAGCCCTGGTCTGGGAAGATCCCACATGCTGCGGAGCACCTGGGCCCGTGAGCCACAACTACTGAGCGTGCGCGTCTGGAACCTATGCTCCGCAAAAAGAGAGGCCGCGACAGTGAGAGGTCCGCGCACCGCGATGAAGAGTGGCCCCAGCTCGCCGCAACTAGAGAAAGCCCTCGCACAGAAACGAAGACCCAACACAGCCAAACATAAATAAATAAATAAATTTTTAAAAAAGTAAAAAAAAAAAAAAATTTGATCTCTTAAAAAAAAAAAAAGAAAAGAAAAATTGGTGACCACTTTTCAAAAAAATGACCACCAGGGAAAGTCATGAGAAGGAGGTCCTTCACAGTGATAATGCCTCAGAAGAGTCTCGAAAGATGAGTAGGCATAACTAGGTAAAGAATGGGGTGAAATTTTTAGCAAAGACATGGAAGTGTGAAATAGCATATTGGATTATAGGAAGCACAAACGGGAATTTTCTTTTTTCTTTCTTTTTTTTTCTGTGGTACGCGGGCCTCTCACTGCTGTGGCCCCTCCCGTCGCGGAGCACAGGCTCCGGACGCGCAGGGTCAGCGGCCATGGCCCACGGGCCCAGCCGCTCCGCGGCACGCGGGATCCTCCCGGACCGGGGCACGAACCCGCGTCCCCCGCATCGGCAGGCGGACGCGCAACCACTGCGCCACCAGGGAAGCCCGGGAATTTTCTAAAATTATGTTCTACCTGGACCCCATGGCCTTTCTGCGGCTTTTGTTCCTTTGAATTTTACCATTTCAACTTTCACATGTTCATAATACAGGACTAGTAAACTTCACCATCTGGAGGCTATATCTCTGTAAATTCCAACCATCCAGAGCATAGAAAGAAACCCAGAAATGAAAAATGGCTATCACAAAAGCCATGTGGTGAGAAGCTGACATCAAGAAGGAAACAAAAATTACACAATAACCTGGGAATATTTAGTGTAGGGGCATTCAGCTCTACACAGTTCAAAACCCCGTGAGAAAATACTATAGAACAATACGTTACCTGATGGTCAAAATAGTGAGCCTGGGTCACCAAGAGAAAGTTTTCTCTTGTGGACCTTGTTTACAAAGCAGGGGGCTGTGTAATAAATACTCTTAGAAAGATTTCTATCCAATATTGTTGAAATAAAAGGTCATATATTAAATGAGAAATATGCCAATACCTGTAAAATTCATTATTTGTGAACCACCCATTTCTCAACCATATCAGACAGAAGGGATATTATTACAGCACAAATAACAAAATTTAGTAACATAAAGAATCTCTGGATAGAAAATATTTAGGATCACAAATCGCGAGAAAAGAAAAAAATTATAGTTTTTGATTTATTATATGCATTGTCTTTTCATTTTTACATGACAAGATTTCTATTTCAAAAGCTTATTTCATCTGACATCTTCACACATAGAAACTCAATAAATGTCTGGTAATGAATGAAAAAAATGAATGAATTTTTTAAAAAGATTTTATATGCTGAAGGAATGACTGACTATATAGCCTCACATTTCACAGTAAACTATAGCATATTAATTTGACCCCCAAATTAGGCAGAAAATAAAAGTATTCCATAAAGTGCTCTACTTGCTTATATTGCCAAGAAATGAGAAGTATACACTATAGGTCAAATTCTAGATTGAGACCAAAATATCAAGATAATATGAAAGTACTTTATTTAAATATCAAATGCATGAGCCGGATTAGCCAATCTTGGGTGGCTATAATGAACCAGATATTTTGCTACATCAAATACTCTGGTCCTCAAGGACCTAATGTTAGAATAGCCAAAATCACATCACTAACCTTTTTGTTTATTTTATTTTATTTTATTTTTTATTTTTTTTGCTGTAGGCGGGCCTCTCACTGTTGTGGCCTCTCCCGCTGCAGAGCACAGGTTCCGGACGCGCAGGCTCAGCAGCCATGGCTCACGGGCCTAGCCACTCCGTGGCATGTGGGATCTTCCCGGACCGGGGCACGAACCCGTGTTCCCTGCATCGGCAGGCGGACTCTCAACCACTGCGCCACCAGGGAAGCCCAGGGCTTTAATATCTTAAATTATGCTATTTAGTTAATAATTTCTTTATTTCACATTAAATAAATGAATTCGGAACTCTTAACCTGTACAGAGAAACATTCCAGTTTCCACTGTCTTACAGTATTCTGTATGTTATTCTTGAGAAGTGAAATGATTAAGACTAGGAAAAAATAGTGTTAAAGTAGTGATCTATAACTTCACAAAAACAAATTCAGCAATTCATTTGTAATAATTAAAGCATGAGAATTTTTAAAATTATTTTTTCATAGTGTACAGCAACCTAATTTTTTTCCTGTTCTCGGCCAATGAAATCTTTACATGTTAAAAATTACACGTCATAAACCATTTTTCAAATAGTCAAAGTGCAAATTTTTCAGTTATTTTTAAACCTTGATAATTTTTAAAAACTTAAAACAGAGAGAGTTTTGCATAAGAGAAAACACGAAGTATTATTCAATAATGGTCATTTAAAATTTTCTACATACATACTGTTCATTGACTTATCATTTGGCATTCTACTTAGCGGGAAAAAAATGTACATAAGGGCCAAGCCAGTTTTAAAAAATTATAAACATACCCACGTGCAAATTGAGGATTTAAGACCACAGTATTGCACTCAATTATACTGTGAAACAAAATTTATCTCATGTCCTAAAGTATTCAATCAAGTTTTAATAAGTTCATATACCCTAGACCTAAAGCTGCCAAAGATCAAGGTTCATTGGCAATAAGAGAGCCTTCGATTATTATGAAGAAAATGTCCATGCTATTCGTAATATTTATCAAGTTAACATTTTAATTAGGTGTCAGTATCTCATTTATTAATAGAATGAATACATTTCTCACAAATTCTGATTTTCTGTCACCACCTCCCCGCAACTTGAGATGCGTCTGCCATTTTCAAGGTTTTAGAAACACTTGTCGAAAAGACCACTGGCAAGTTTACAACAGTAGTGTGAAATTTTAATTATCCCAAGGAAGTACATACTGAATACTTTTTAAGAAGCGAGGATAGTTTTATGACTTTCAAAATTAATTCAAACGAAACAATGTGAGGCTGATTTTTGCTTTGAGTAAAGAAGTTATCATTAGAAGATCGAGTTCCAAGGGAACCACAAGCGCCAACACTTTAAAATTTACCTTCCCATATGACAGCCTTTACCCTTAGAAGAAAAAAGTCACCTTTCATTCTAAAGAAGTTACTCAGGTTAGCCTAATTCCAATAGACAGTGAAACCATGGACGAAAAAACCATGCAAAAGGATTAGTTATTCCAACTCAGGCTTGCTGCCATTTCAGGGACACCCCATAAGACTCTTCCTCTGCAGACTTAGAGTTGACCCCTGACAACCCCTAAGAAATAAAATTGTGGAGAAGTTATCACTGTCCAAAGCTGGGGGGTGGGGGAAGGGGAGCAAATGAGAGATGTATGAGAACCGACACGCTTAGCCCTCTGAAATGCCTCATATTTACTTTTGACAAAAGAAATAAATAGAAGCAAAACCGAGATTCAGAAGGAACTCTCTCTGCTGCGTGCACCGGTAGAGCATTTTAAAGACCCTTTAGAAAATAAGCGGGCTGGAGGCTCACCTTCCATCTCGCCGCCGGGCTGGGCTGGAGCTGCCGGTCTGGCTACCCGGCCTCTCCACGTGCTCCTGCAGTCGCCGGGACGCAGCGCGCAGCTGGCGGGAGATTCCCAGCGCGGGGAGTCCCCGGGATCCGGCCGCCGCTTCGGCGCAGATTGAAAGGGACAGGAGCCGGCGACCGGCCGGTGCGCGGGGTTACAGCGGCGCTGGCTGGCGGCGGCTTTAAAGGACGCTCACCGCGGAGCGCCGGAGGTACCTACCGCGCCTCCAGCTTCCTTTTGAATGTCAAAGCCAAGAACCCCGATAGGATGGAAACGGTGCGACTGTAAATTGTCTCAGAATGTCTATTTTGGAAGGATAATGGATGGGAGAGTAATATCACATGGCGGGAGGGAGGATCTGGATTGCTTTCTTTCAAGTGTAAGTTAAAAGAGGTTTGTCTTAAATTGAGCAAAATCTGGAACTTTTGGTCTAGATTCAGGGATGATAGCCATGAATTCCATCGATGAGAATTCACTTCATTCGATGTATTATGTTTTACTTCTTCAGTCTTTCATTTCACATAATAAAAGTTCTTGGTCCAAGTTTTCAGAAAGTTCTAAGACAGTTCCAAAGAATTTTGGCACTTTCATCAACTCAGCTTTTTCATTTTTGGAAGCAATTCTCTCACTTTGTTTTCCCTTCTGGGAACTGCTTGGTTTATTTGCCACCACTCACAAAATACTACACACTCTATTTATGTGTGTTTATTTTCTGCTACCTTGCCTTCCTCCAAATAGGATCTGAAACAGCTTACAAAACTACGTATATAATGTATCAGTGCTAAGGTGTTGGGGTTGGGGAGACACACTAAGAGCAAAATTAACTCAAAGATGTTAGTGCACAGAATCAACATCTTTTCCCAATATCCCTCCCACTTTATAGAGGTCAAGCACACACTTGACTATAGGGAGAGGAAAGGGGAAGTGACCACATAATTTTTCAAAAACAGAATTTTTCTTCACACTGAGGTCGAAGGGACATTGTTCAGGTGAGTCCTCATAAAGTTACCCAGTGTGCTGAACTGGACAACATGTAAATGATTCTCAGAAAGACCACTTTCACCCTTGTTAGAAACTTACGTTGTTGATATATATAAATATATTTGAGACTTAAGGTTGGGAGTTTGTGCATCAGCAGGCCATATCACAATAAACCCACACTTACCAGTTAAAGAACGCATGTTGTAATTTTATGAATTTTAGTTTATTTTAAGTATGCCTTGGTATAGGATATATGTATAGATAGATATAGATATAGGTATATAATTTTTAAATGAGTTAATAACTTGTATTGGCTTTGTTTTAAGATCATGGCACCATGATAGCATCTCTATAGCTTGTATGGGTTGGAGTTCTACAGGATAATATCAATTTCAGAGAAATACTCTAAACACTAGGTCTAATTTTAGTATTGAAAGGGGAAATTTGTTGTTTGTTAGTTTCTAAAAGCAAAAATAGCACATCAAAAGTAGCAGAAGAGGAACTGTAAATTTTCACAGGGATGGTGTAAGGATGAATAGTTATTTGGTTATTGAAGAGTTTTAGAAAACGTTTAGCTTCCATTACAATGTTCTTTATGCTTAGCAATGGAATGTGTTACTACTTTGTAAATAATTAGTTCACTATTGAGTATTTCAGACTCAAGAGAATGACACTTAAGGGGACAGATAAAAAGTAAACAGGTAAAATAATTTATGCAGCTATTTTGCCCTCAAGGAGGTGGAGCATAAATCCCCACTCCTTAAGTGTGGGATTCACATCTGGGAGTTCCCTGGTGGCCTAGTGGTTAGGATTCTGGGCTTTCACTGCTGTGGCCCGGATTCAATCCCTGGCCGGGGAACTGAGATCCTGCAAGTCACGTGGCATGGCAAAACAAAAAGATTTTAAAAAGTGGGATTCACAGAGTGATATCCTTCCAAAGAGTACAGTATGAAAAGGGAGAGGGAGGAGAGTAACTTGATATATTACAGAAACCAGACAAACACTACCTCAGCCAGGTGATCAAGGTAACATCCACAATGATATAAGGCATGCTGATAGTTTGTACCTTGATACAGTGTGGTGAGTATGGCCCTTGACCTCTGTAGTTTTCCACCCATAAACCTGTAGCCCCAGTCTAATAATGAAAAAAGAAAAGCAGAAAAAGTCCAATAGACAGGCATTCTGCAAAGTGTCTGACCAGTTAAGTTCAGGTCAATGTCATAAAAACTGTAATTAACTGTCAAGGTCATCAAAACCAAGAAATGTCTGAGGAACTGTCACAGCCAAGAGGAACCTAAGGAGACCTGATGACCAAATGTAATGTGGGATCCTGACTGGGATCCTGGAGCAGAAGAAGGCCATTAGGTTAAAACGAAGGAAATCTGAATCAAGTATGGACTTTATTTAGTAAGGTATCAATATTGGTTCATTAATTGTGAGAAATGTACGATAACTAATGTAAGATGTTATTAGTAAGGAAATAGGTGGGTGTACGTGAGAACTCTGTACTATCTTCACAGTTTTCCTTAAATCTAAAACTATTCTAAAAGAGTGGATGGATACTTTGAACAAATAACTACTACTCACTTGGGTAGGTCTCTTCTCATAGTATTCAAAGTTGATCACACAGCGTTTACAAGGATCAATTACTTATAACTGGGAAGGTAATAAAACACTGTGGATTTATAATGTACTTTGATTAAAACTGAAATGATAAACTTCCAGGGAATCAGAGATGATGCCTAAATTTGTCTTCATTATCATCACTTTAAGAAGGGAACAGTTGAGACTAGACCATGAATCTAGACACGGTAACTGACATGGGTGGATCTGACTCACCGAATCACATTTCATGGCTTATGCTATGTAGGTAAAATTAACAGTGACTAAAACTGAAATCACTGACAAAGGTTGCTCCCGGACCATCTGAGATAGTCCAAGTACTGACTCGGCTCAAAGGAAATAAAACTGAAAACTCTTGATCTCACCCCAAATAATCATTCTGCACCCTGTCTGAACCTTGGGCTCTCTACCCACCAGCCTACTCAAAACCACGACTGAGGGTGTCCCGCTGCTAAGAAACAGACAACACACAGGGCATTCCACGCCATCAAATTAGTAGCCAGGAAGGAACCATCAAAGACACTGGCACGGTCCCCTTCGGAGCTCGCTGAGCTTGACTTAGCATCCCTCCCCGCAGGAAAAGCATTTGGGGATCTCGCCTTTCAGTTGGGCCCTTTCTTTAAAGCAGTCTTACTTCACAACCCTGGACACATTTGCAAGCGGGGTCTCTCAACGCCGTGTGATATTCGAAGTTGAAGATGAAGATTAAACGTTCCTCTAGAGTGTGAAGGCCTGGAGACGCCTTATTGGTGCACTAGCGGTTCTTCATTTTGTGGGTAGAACACAGCTGGGTAAAAATTGGGTGTTAAGAGTTTGAAAAAGATTGTGCACACAGTTTCAGACAGTTCATGAGAAGAAAGGCATAGGAAATTCCCACGCGGGGCTCGCTGCTTCCTGTGAAGTGTAAATTTTCAGAAGCTTCTCCCTCCTCAGGTCCTCAAGTAATCGCATTCCCTACCCGCCCTATCCCACTGGGACCACCATGTTCCTCTCGTCGATCTCTTCAGCCTCTAGACTAAGGAAGTGACCGAAACGCGAAGCCTTTCGTTCTTTCCTTCTACTCTTTTCTTCTCTCAGGGACTGCTCAGAGAAAACCGAGCCGCCGACAGCGCGGGGAAACGGCGCCAGACTCGAGGCGCAAAGCATCAGAAGCCTCCGCATGACCGCAGCCGCGTGCGCGCGAGGGGGCGGGGCGCTCGCCTCCCGCGCACCTGCCCAAGGCCCTGCCCTCTGCCCGCGCCCCGCCCCCAGCCCCGCCCACGCGCCCAGCGAGGCCCACGCGCGCGAGGGCCGGTTCACGCGAGCGTTCTCCTGCGCGTCCGCTCCCGCTGTAGCGACGGACGAGTGGGGAAGTCGACCCCCGTCGGTTTGCTCCTCTCGGTGGAGGAGAGATGGGGAGGCGTTGCGCTGGGGCTGAGGTAGGAAGGAGCCCGCCCCTCGACGCCTAACCCT
Organism: Physeter macrocephalus; assembly: GCF_002837175.3. Taxonomy (NCBI): domain Eukaryota; kingdom Metazoa; phylum Chordata; class Mammalia; order Artiodactyla; family Physeteridae; genus Physeter; species Physeter macrocephalus. The sequence goes on from NC_041227.1 coordinate 115,697,362, forward strand.
CCCGCGACGCTAGCCCCTGAGCCGTGATGCGAGCGTGGGTCCTGCTCTCCGCGGTGCTCTGGTACTTCACAGGAGGTGGGGATCCTCCCGCCAGGTCCCCTGGCCTCTCCCATCTTCTCCGTCCTGCCTCCTCCGCCCCGCCCCACTCTGAGCCCTGGCTTCTCGTCTACGTAAAAAGTCAGTGGTTTCTTTCCTCCGCAGTTGGATGGAACCGTAATTCCGAGCGCACTGAGAAAGGCTTCATTTATGGCAAGCCGGGACACCCAGGTAATAAGGACCTCTTCACCCGCAGAGTCTGCCCGAAGAGCCGGGGTTCCGTGGCTCTGCTAAGGTTCTTCCCGAGGAGGGAAATGGAGCAAACATTTATTGAACGTATACTGTGTCCTCTGCACTTCCCGAAGGTTGTTACATCGTTTCATCCTTAGAGCGACGCCACTACGCCTCAGTTGTATCACATTACCTAAAGCTGCATAGCTCGTTAGGAGCTAAGATTCAATTCAGATCTCTTTCTCTGATGCCACCTCACTTCCAGGTGTCCCCGCTGCTTTGCAACATGCGAGGCCCCCTCAGAGGAGTGATTTCCGGGGCTGGAAGTCCTTCTGTTTGGAATGCCCTTATCCCTTCTCTTATTAACTAGAACTCCTACATATCCTTTACGGCTCAGCTCAAATGTCATTTGCCACTGTGATGAAACTTTCTCACACTCGCCAAGGAAAATTAGTCACAAGGCTAATTTTAGATAACTTTGGGCCGGTTCATAGCATTGGTCAACTTTGGAATCTCTCCGTGTTTGGCGGCCCTCCCCTTCCCTGCCACCACCAAATTGTAGGACGGTGGCTTCTTTATATGTTCAGAGCCTGGCATTCAGTAGGCTTTAAAATTAATATCTTGTGGGACTGTATTGGTTCCAAGCACGTTGTTGCTGCTTCCATCAAATCCGAAACAATAGGTATTGCAGAAAATCTTCCTTGTCTGTCCCATTTAATTATTGTTACTAACAGAGGAAATTTATAGTTAAATATCATGTTTGCCTTGGGGATGACAATAATCATCTTTAAAATAGTTTTGCAACCAAAAGATCCTTTTCTGATCTTTAATTTGATTCCACTAACCCTTCAAATTTTTTTTATTCTAGTTAGTTCTGAATCTGTACATCAAGATGTATTATGTACATTTTAGCAACTAAGACGCGGCGCAGCCAAAATAAATAAATAAATTGATAAATATTTTAAAAAATAAAATGTATTATGTACATTTTTATAAACAACACTATAATATCACAGAAAAAAGAAAAAATATTGACTGTAGCAGTCTAGAGTTTTAAGAGTCTATGAAAAGCAGAACGGACTTTAGCATTCCAAATGTTATAACGATATGCTGATTTTTAAAATAGTGAAATCCAAAAAGAACTAATCAAAGTAACTTTGGGACAAAATGGTAGGAAGTGTGTTTCTTAATTTAATTTTGCTATATAATGTAGTTATATATTGTTTTATTTTGTCACAGTGAAAGTATATGTAAAATTACATCACAATAGCCCAGTCCTTGTCTGTATGGATTTGAAGCGCGCTGAAAAAGAAACAGTGGACCCCACCTACTTATGGGTTGGGCCTAATGAAAAGCCATTAACAGGTAAGTTATTCGATTTTAATATCTTCTTTTCTTAATGATGCGAACATTTTTTAAGAAAAGCACTGTCATTTATTGAAATGAACAAATTGAAATTTAATTTTAACTACAGATTCACTTACTCCATATTTAGACAATCATATTATATCTTGGTCTGTGCCTTATTCTCTCCTTAGGCAAAAACTGAAGCAGTAATTTTTGTACCTTACTTCCCAAAGCTGTATTAGTTAAGAAGTTTTTATAAAACCTAAAATTTATCCTTGCAGCACCTGTGATAGGAGATGAGGTAACTAATATGTAATTTTTCACGATGTTAGGAGGGTGTCTTATAATATGAGCATTGTTAATTTCTGTCTTATGTGAAGAAATTGCATAGAACTATAAGGCAGTGTGATCTCACTTACAGAATTACTGGCATAAATCAATTGAAATTAGATGCCAAGAAATGAATTAAAGAAAACCAAAATATATTTCAAAAGTGTACTTATCTCATGTGGTTTTCCATTGAGTAATATGACAGAGTTAAGATTTTGTTGAATTCTTGAAGTTGAAATAGTCCATTAACTTTTAAATTTTTGTATTTATTTGTAACCCCAAGTTTACTAAATAATGTTTGAATTGTTACATGTTAAATAACCAAGCAATTTACTCTTTCTGTTCAGGAAATAATAGAATAAATATAACTAAAACAGGAAAGCTGATGGTGAAAGACTTTCTGGAGCCTTTGTCTGGACTTTACACATGCACTCTTTCTTATAAGACTATCAAAGCAGAAACCCAAGAAGAAAAGGTAGTAAAGCAGAGATATGACTTTATGATCTTTGGTAAGAATATAGGCACATTTTAACTTAAACATTTAATATGGATCAGAATTAAGTATATGGTTTCTTCATTTAGTGAAAATGAGTCATATATAATCGTTATGACTTACAGAGTATTTTGGGTGTATTTAACTAGGCAAACTCTTAAACTGACATCAAAATAGTGTGTCCTAAATAATCCTTTTTCAGCCTCCCACTTCCCACTGTCTAGGTATGCAGGCACAATCTACATTATCACAACTTTGCCAGGTGATTTAAAAACTGATGTTTAATTCCATAAAAGCAAATTAATGATCCTTTTCACTGGACTGTGCTGACAGCAACACTTCTGTAAATTAAGACCCTCACCGTGAAAGTCTTATTTTTTTCCTGATACTTTTAACATATATATAGCCAGCCCACAGAAACCATACAATCTCTTGTTCTGAGTGGATAATATATCCGATGAAAATAACCTTTTTCATTAAAGTTCTTAGTTTTATATCTTTTTGTGAGGACAAACTGTTAAAACATTTTATTAGAAAAAATAAAATAAAATACCCCAAAAAACTCCATTTTATTAGATAAATTAAGTTTCTGTGCTGGTTTGCAAGATTGATGGGATTTAATATTACATGTTATTTGGAAATTAATGCTACATGTTATTTGGAAATTAATGCTAGGCACAATTGTTTTATTCTCATCTTTTTTAAAGCCTACCGGGAACCTGACTATTCATATCAGATGGCTGTACGTTTTACCACAAAATCTTGTGTGGGAAAGTATAATGATATGCTTTTTAGGGTGCTGAAGAAAATCTTGGATAATTTAATCTCTGATTTGTCATGCCATATCATAGAACCATCATATAAATGCCATTTTGTTAAAGTCCCCAAACATGGCCTCCTTCCTGAGCTATTTATAGCCTTTGAAGGTAAAAAAAGTTTTAATATTTCTTTAATTTTATGTGTTTAATCTTAATTACAAAATTAATTACCATATTATTATAGAAAGCTTATAAATAGTAGGCCTTAAATGTTTGTTAAGCACTAAAGTATGTTGTTGGTCTTAACCTGGTTGTGGTTTTAAAAATTAACACATTATTTGCCTTCAACTATGATATATTGTTGCCTGTGTTTTAGAACTTAATATCATTTTATAAATATGGGCTTTAACTGTGCAGCTAATATTTAACTTATAACTTCTTATAGAATTTTAAATTGTATTTTTGAGAACTTAACAAAAGGGAGAAACCAAACCAAATTTATTACTATTCATTTTAAAGCCTTGTAGTTACCGCCATTAGCCCCCAGATGGAGTGAAATCATAATGTATAAATCATTCAAATTGTGCACCTTTACTTTATTACTAGAATTACATAGATTAAACACATGCACACATGTATACTGAATTCAGCATTTGGAGCTTTATTAGAATGTTTGGAACTTTTTGGAATCTTTCTGTGAAAATGTTATTTTTCCCCCTCCAGTTAATCCTTTTGCACCAGGGTGGAAAGGTAAATGCAATGAGTCTGTTGACTGTGAAGACACCACTAACCATAATATCCTCCAGGTGAGAATTTCAGTGTAAGGGGAGAGTATTTGAATAGTATACAAAGCTATTTAAAAACTGAAATATGAAGTATTATTGATTTTTGGTTTCAGTTTTATAAACTGAGATTGTTGAGATCTTGGCTATTTAAAAATGTTTTGTTCTGGAAGAGTATATCTGGAATGTTATACAGCTCCCCAGGTTAATATTATGTATTTTTCCTATGACAGAAAGATGGATCACTGGTCTTTGTTCTCCAAATGTAACTAAGCAGCAGCTTGAAGAACAACCTTACAATCATGTCAACCTAGGTTAAAACAGTGGTTCTGGGCTTCCCTGGTGGCGCAGTGGTTGAGAGTCCGCCTGCCGATGCAGGGGACACGGGTTTGTGCCCCGGTCCGGGAAGATCCCACATGCCGCGGAGCGGCTGGGCCGGTGAGCCGTGGCCGCTGAGCCTGCGCGTCCGGAGCCTGTGCTCCGCAACGGGAGAGGCCACAACAGTGAGAGGCCCGCCTACCGCAAAAAAAACCAAAAAAAAACAAAAAAAACAAAAAACAGTGGTTCTTCCAAAATTGTATCTGTACTGATCAAAATAGTTTCTCTCTCCTCTGCCTCCTTAGAGGCTAAGGACATAGTCTAAAAAATCCCTTCACCCTCCTCCTCTATCCCTGAGCGCAACCCTTAATATTGTGCATGGTTTATGGGTTATTATTAGTTATTATTTAAGCCCCATGCTCAAAAAATAAAACAAAATTTACACCATTAGTCTGTAATGCTGATTAGAGAAAAGTTTTGGTTTCCATTTTGCTTGGCTTTTTGGATTTAGAAATAATGAACTCCCGGTTATCTACATATGGAATAGACATGATGCAAATAATTCAAAACAAGTGCTTTTTAACCTCAATTTAGTTTTATTTAACTGTTGTGCATAAAAATTGACAGTAATTGATAAGGTCAAGGCTAAACTAATTTTATTAACATGCAACTTTTCGGGAATTCATCTGTTGTGTAAAGCAATGGCATGTTTGTATTACGTTTCATTGCCTCTGATACAGGAGGAGAAATTTGGTTCATAGTTTAGTAATTGTACTTCTCTCTGGTGTTTTTAAATCTTAGGCAAGAAATCGCATAGAAGAATTTTTCCGGAGCCAAGCATATATTTTCAACCATGACTTTAATAAAACTCTACCAGCTATGCATTTTGTGGACCACAGTTTTCAGATAGTACGAATAGATAGCTGTCGTCCAGGCTTTGGAAAAAATGAAGGTCTCCACAGCAATTGTGCTACCTGTTGTGGTAATTATAAAATATAAATATCTAATTATTTAGGTTATATAGTCAGAATTCACTTAGCATAATTGAATTGAATATTTATAGTGGTTCTCTTTACCAAAAAAATATGTTTAGTTAAAAGGAAGTAAAAATTCGAAGCCCAAATTTCTAAATATAATTATCTTCATGTATATGAATTCTGCTAATGTAATCTTTTGTATTACAAAAAATTTCTGTAGTTTTTTTTTTTTTTTTTTGGCTGCGTTGGGTCTTCGTTGCTGCGTGCAGGCTTTCTCTAGTTGTGGCGAGTGGGGGCTACTCTTTGTTGCGGTGTGCGGACTTCTCGTTGCGGTGGCTTCTCTTGTTTTGGAGCACGGGCTCTAGGCGCGGGCTTCAGTAGTTGTGGTGCACAGGCTCAGTAGTTGTGGCTCGCGGGCTCTAGAGCGCGGACTCAGTAGTTGTGGCACACGGACTTAGTTGCTCCGCAGCATGTGGGATCGTCCCAGATCAGGGCTCGAACCCGTGTCCCCTGTATTGGCAGGTGGATTCTTAACCACTGCACCACCAAGGAAGCCCTTCTGACTTAAGCTACTGTGCTACGAAAGAAAACAAAATGGTCCTGCCTAGAAATTGTAAATAGGAACTAGAAAACAAGAAATAGGAACTCATAAATGAAGCAATGCAGAAGATACTGTGAAGTGCTGATGCTAAAGGGAAAAAATAGCTAAGATTCTAACTTTTTTCTGTCTTTGAGATCATCCAATTACAATGTTTAAAACTTAAAAATGGGGAGTTCCCTGGCGGTCCAGTGGTTAGGACTCTGCGCTTTCACTTCCGTGTCCCGGGTTCAATTCCTGGTTAGGGAACTAAGATCCTGCAACATGCTCAGTGCAGCCAAGAAAAAAAACTTCATAAATAATCTTCCACACCTTAACTGGCTGAACATTACTCATAGTATAACATAGATATAGAATGTCAATGGTGTGACATTAATGGCAATTTGTATTATCGGTATAAGATACCTCTAACTGAAATTATAATAATCTACTCCATTGTGTTTTCCTCTGCAGTGGTTTGTGGTCCTGGGACTTTTAGTCCTGATGTTGATGTTACATGTCAGACCTGCGTTTCTATCCAAATCTACGGAGCTAAATCTTGTCCATAAAACTTCAAACAGAAACTGCGACGTGAAGACTAGAGATGAAAGCATTGTTACTTGCTTGTGGAGGTGGCGAACATAAGATGATTTGTTCACATCCCAGAGTGTCATAGATAGTTCCAGTAAGTAAGATCAGTAAGACCAAAACACTGGAAAACATACCTTTTAGAAACCCTAAAAAGATAGTTGACATGGCATTTCTAAGAAGGCATTTAATATCTCCAGTGTGCAAAGGAAAGTGTAAGTATCAGTGGATGAGTTTTATTGAAATATGTTTTGTTGTTTACAAACAATCTGTTTCTTTGTACCTAAGAGTATATTAAGGTCAAGAAGAGTAGCAAAGTATAATATAATAAAAACGTTGTACTTTCCACGTATTATTTTGTTTGATATCACTCATATAAAGGCATATATATTACCTTTATAATTAGAACCAAAAAAGTTATTTCTTTTGGTCTCTTTGCTTTCAGTTTGTTTTTAGAATAATAGAATTTATTAGTATAGTTTTAGGTTTACAGAATAATTGAGCAGATATTATACAGAGTTCCATATACCCACTCCAGCCCACACCCTCATCCCTCCCCAGTTTCCCCTATTATTAACATCTTGCATTAGTGTGATGCATTTGTTACAATTAATGAACCAATGTTGATACATTATTATCAACTATAGTTCATAGTTTATATTAAGGTTCATTCTTTGTGTTCTACAGTTCTATGGGTTTTGACAACTGCATAATGACATGTGTCCACCCTTACAGTTTCATACAGAATAGTTTCACCACCCTTAAAATGCCCTATGCTTCACCTATTCATCTCTCTCCTTTACCCCAGAGCCATTGACAACCAGTAATCTTTTTACTGTCTCTATAGTTTTGCCTTTTCCAAAGTGTCATAAACTTAGAATTGTACAGTATGTAGACTTTCCAGACGGGCTTCTTTCCCTTATCAATATTCATTTAAGTTTCCTCCATGTCTTTTTGTGACTTAATAGATCATTTTTTATTGCTGAATAATATTCCATCATATGGTTGTGTAAAGGACATCTTGGTTGCATCTTGGTTGCATCTTGGTTGTTTTTGGTGATTATGAATAAAGGTGCTGTAAATATTTGTGTACAGGTTTTTGTATGTATAAGTTTTCAAATCGCGTAAATACGTAGGAGCATGACTGCTGGATTGTATAGTAAAATTATGTTTAGTTTTGTAAGAAACTGCCAAACTGTGTCCCCAGTTGGTCTACCATTTTATATCCCACCAGCAATGGATGTGTTTCTTGTTGTTCCTCATCCTCACCAGCTTTTGGTATTTTCAGTGTTTTTGATTTTGGCCGTTCTAATAAGTATATAGTGATATTTCATTGTCATTTAAATTTTAAATCCCCTAATGACATCTGGTCTGAGCATCTTTTCATATGTTTATTTGTCATGTGTATATCTACTGTTCAGATCTTTCTCCATTTTTTTTATTGGATTAGTCATTCTTATTGTTGAGTTCTAAGAGTTCTTTGTATATTTTAGATACAAGTTCTTTATCGGATATGTGTTTTGCAAATATTTTCTCCCATTCTGTGGCTTGTCTCTTCATTCTTCTCACAGTGTCTTTCACTAAGCAGAAGTTTTTAATTTTAGTAAAATTCAGTTTACCAATTTTTTTCCCATGGCTCATGCTTTTGGTGTCATTCCTAAAAACTCATTACGAAGCCCAAGGTCATCTAGGTTTGCTCCTGTTGTATTCTAGAAGTTATATAGTTTCATGTTCTACATTTAGTCTAAGATGAATTAGTTTTTGTGAAAAGTATAAGTTGTATGTTTAGATTCTTTTTTTGCATATGGATGGTTCCAGCACCATTTGTTGAAAAGACTGTCCTTCCTCCATTGAATTGCCTTTGCTCCTTTGTCAAAAATCAGTTGACTACATTTGTGTGGGTCTATGTCTGGGTTCTCTATTCTACTCCAATTATCAATTCATGTATTCTTTCATCAATACCATACTGCCTTGATTACTATATAGTAAGTCTTAAATTTGGTTAGTATCAGTCCCCTGACTTAGTTCTTATTCTTCAGTATTGTGTTCGTTATCCTGGGTCTTTTGCCTTTTCATATAAACTTTAGAATTAGTTTGTTGATAACCACAAAATAACTTGCTGGGAGTTTGGTTGGAATTGCATTGAATCTATAGGTCAAGTTGGGGAAAATTGACGTCTTAACAATTTTTGAGTCTTCCTATCCAGGAACATGGAATATCTATTTAGATTTTCTTTATTTCATCAGAGTTTTGTAGTTTTCCTCATGTAGATCTTGTACATATTTTCTTAGATTTATGCCTAAATATTTAATTTTTTGCGCAAATGTAAATGGTCTTGTATTTTTAATTTCAAATTCCAGGTGTTTATTGCTGATATTTAGGAAGACATTTAACTTTTTTTTTAAATTTTTTAAATTGAGGTATAGTTGTTTTACAATGTTGTATTAGTTTCTACTGTAGTGAAGTGAACTTCCCTGTGCTATACGGCAGGTTCTTATTAGTCATCTATTTTATACATATTAGCGTATATATGTCAATCCCAACCTCCCAATTCATCCCACACCCACCCCCCACCGCTTCCCCCCTTGGTGTCCATATGTATATTAACCTTATATCCTGTGATCTTTCTCTAATTGCTTATTAATTCCAGGAAGTTTTTTGTAAATTCTTTGGGATTTTCTACTTAGACAATCATGTCATCTGCAAACAGAACAGTTTTATTTCTTCCTTCCTAATCTGTATATCTTTTATTTCCTTATCTAGTCTTATTGCATTAGCTAGAACTTACAGTATGATGTTCTGTAAGTTCTCCTCTATTCCTAGTTTGCTGAAAGCTTTTGTCATGAATGGGTACTGGATTTTGCCAAATGCTTTTTCTTCATTTATTGATGTGATCATGTGATTTTTTAATCTTTCGTCTGTTGATGTGATGGATTACATTAATTGATTTTCAAATGATGGAACCATCCTTATATATTCAGAATAAATCCTTTTTAGTCATAGTATATAGTTATTTTTATACATGGTTGGATTTGATTTGCTAATATTCTATTGAGGATTTTTGTATTTATTTCATGAGACATATTAGTTTGTAGTTTTCCCTTCTTATGATGTCGTTATCTGGTTTTAGTATTGGGGTTATTTAGTGTTAGTGTTAACATTGTAGGTATGTGTGTCAGTCAGGGTCCAATCAGGAGACAAAAAACACAAAGTAATTTGAACACAGAAGGTTTAATATAAAGAATTGTCAGCCATAACAGGAGTAGAATAACAAGGAATTGGTAGTGAGATATAGAGAACCCTAAAGAATAGAGGGGTAGCAGATATAAAGAGCAGCTACTACCGCTGGGACTGAGACAGAGTGTCCATGAAAGAGCCACCAGCTCCCAGGGCTGAGATCTAGACCTTATTGAAAAGGGCACAACCATGGGTCACCGGATGACAGAAAAGTCACTGAGGTTGGAAATTCACTCTCTGGAACTTGCCAGAGATCTGCCCTCTAGGGTGCCGAGGAAGGCTCTTCATGGGGAAATTTCTCACTCTGCTACAAAACCACACAAGGAAGAGGGGTTGTTGGTGAAGCTGCTGGCCACCATGTACTGCAGGACATGGAGATATTGCACATGCTGCAGGAGCCTGCCAGGGGAACAACCTGCTGCTTTTTGATGATGTCAGCTCAGTTTGACTTTTCTTCCCCTCTCCTTACAAAATCCCACAGCATGTAGGCACTGCTCTTGAGTTTATGAATTTCTTTTTTTCCTAAGCCAGAGGTATTTTCTCCTTTCATATTTTGTTTTTCATCCTCCAATACCCTTTTACTCTTTAGATTGCTGCCATATTTTCATCTTAACTGTTCACCCTTGGAAAGCCTTCTTTACCCCATAGCTCATCCATCTGGTAAATGTTTCTGAGGCCCTTCTTGATTTCCTTCTGCAGTTTCAAAAGCTTCTTCAGTCCCTTGAAAGGAAGAACACAGATGGATTGACAGATTAGTATGATCTGACAGATTAGCCCCTCTGGCACAATAATGAATTATGCAGGTCTGAAGGACCCTGAGGTGGCAGAAACATGATTGGTGCCAAAGTATAGTTCCTTAGTGGCAGTGTTTATTTTGGAGACTGCTAGATATGTGAGTTGAAGTTTGGATAAACAGATATTGTGCTAGCACTTTGGGTCATCCCAGGGTAACACATTGATATCTAGTATCAAAATCTGGAAACAAATAGACAGCAGTGAAAGTGTTTGGAAAACAAAGAAGATAAGGAAACAGGAAGCAAAGAGAAAAGAAAGTGGCTTTAACCACCAGCCATTGAATAGAAAATGTTGCCTACCACTCAGAGGGTAGAGGAAACACACCTCAGTCCAAATGAGCTTGAAGTCCTTTTCTTGCAGATGTAGGTCACAAAGCTTGGACTGGAGAGCTCTAATTTAGACTCCTGGACCCTACCTCATTTCTGTGGAAGTTTTCTGGAATGTGGCTCACACAGAAGGAAGTCAACCAAATTTTTAAATGCAGAGGAAAGACTAAATTGAGGATGGAGATATGTGTGTGTGCCTCCCTCCTCTTTCTTATGGCCCAGCTGTTGGAGTCTAATGTCCAATGGTTTTCAAAGCATCTTGCAAAGTATGTCTCCCCTGCATGGCAGAAAGCGAGTGAGGAAGACATCTGCAGTCTACAATGGAAAGACCCTGGCTTTCTGATTCTAGTCCTGACTCTATCATTTTCTATCTTTGACAAAGACTGTTTTCTCATCCCTGCTCTGGGGAAACTAATACCAGGTTCAACCTCTCTTAAAATGTAACTTTATGTAATCATATAATTTGTATGAAAGAACTATGTAAACCATAAAACACCAACAATTTTTAGGCTCTGTATTAGCTTGTGGGGCCTATGATAAATAAGGAAGTGATTCTACAGCCCCCGAGGAATCCATAGCTTTCACCATATTTTGCATACATTCAGTCAATAAGCTTTTATTTACTGTAGGTACTATGCTCAGTAGTCTCTGTCTCTGTCACCAGGGAGGGCACAGACTAGTGTCTGAGACAAATTACTCCAATTAAGTGCCATTGTGACCTAGATAGCAGCTTAGAATCCTCTGTTCCTTGGATATTTAGGTGGTAGGTTTGAGGGAAGATTTCAGAAGGCAGATGGAGGAAGGGTTACACTGCCTCAACACACACAAAAAAGCTTAAAATGAAACAGTAAGCATCACCATTCTCTTTTTTTCACCACTTTTATTGTGAAATATAACATGCATACAGAAAAGTGCGTTGAACACTAATTTACAGTTTAACAAATAATTACCAAATAAATATCTGAGCTACCCACCACCCAGGTGAAGAAACAAAATATTTCTAGCTTCCTAGAAACCCACTCCTTTCCCATGTGCCTGTCCCTGATGGTATCATCCCTCCTCCAAAGAGGATGAATCATAATAATTATTTCCTTCCTTTTCTTGGAGTTTTACCACCAAAGTTGGATCCCTAAGCCATATAGTTTCTCTGTTTTTGAATATTATGGAGAGAATCATAATGAATATATTCTTCTATGCCTTGATTCTTTCTAAAGATTAATCTCATGTAGAGTTAGTTTATTAATACCCATTGCTGTATAGTATTCCATTATGTGACTATATCACAGTTTTTTATCCATTCTCTTGTTCGGGAACACTCAAGTTGTTACTGGTTCTTGACTGTTACGACATCCTACTAAGTACAGTTCTTTAAAGTATATGCCATGTGATGCATATGTGCACAAGTTTCTCTAGAGTTTGTACCTAGCAGTTGAATTCTGGGGTTATAGGGTAGGTCAAGTCTTCCATTTGTAATGACACTGTTATTCAAAGTGATTGTACTAATTTATCTTCTCAACAGTAAACAATGTAACAATGGAAGTAACACTGGACATTCTCATTGTTTCAGATACTTACCAACATTTGGTATTGTCAGACGTTTTAAACTTTTTCCAGGTTGGTGAGTGAGTAGTGGTATCTCCTGGAGGTTTTAATTTGTGTTTCCCTGATTACTAATCAGGTTAATCATCATTTCATATGTTTGTTAGCCATTAGAATTCTCTTTTTCCGAAAGTTCTGCAGAAGACTTTTGTCTATTTTTGTATTGAGTCATCTTTTTTTATTGATTTCTACAAGCTCCCTGTACTGGATGTTAGGCTTTGTAAGTTACACGTTTTAAATATCTTCTCCCACGGTGTGGTTTGTCTTTTCTCCTCTTTGTGATATCTTTTGATGAACAAACATTGTTTTTGTTTTGTTCGTTTTTTGGCCACGCCACACAGCTTGCAGGATTTTAATTCCCTGACCAGGGATTGAACCTGCACCCTCAGCAGTCAAGGCTCAGAATCCTAACCATTGGACCACAGGGAATCCCCATAAACAAATGTTTTTAATGTTAATATAGTTATAGACTTGCCTTTCACATTTAGATCTAAATTCTAACTGGAATTAATTTTATATATGCTGTGTGGTAGGCATCAAATACAATTTTTCATCCATGTGGTTACTCAATTGTCCTGGCACCACTCGTTGAAAAATCTAGCCTTTCCCCAGTACTCTGCAGTGATACTTCTGTCACGTAGCAGGTGTCCATTTTTGCATGAGAACCTATGTCTGAGATGCCTCCTCTATTTTTCTATTTGTCTATCCCTGCTCTAATGCTACACCAAAATATTATAGCTTTAATAATCCATCTTGATATCTGGTAGAGCAAGTTTTTCCACCTTGTTCTTCAAGAGTATCATGGCTATTTGTGCCTCTTCGCACTTCCATATAAGTTTTAGAATCACCCTATTAAGTTATATACACACAGAAATACTGAGATTTTGTTGGGATTGCATTGAATCCATAAATTAATTGGGGAAGATTTCACAATTGTACAAGATTGTGTCTTCTAATCCTTCAACATAGTATTCCTTCTTTTGTTTAAGTCTCCTCAGGTCTCTCAGTAAGAGTTTATAATTTAATGTGTTAGAACACTTTCAGACCTTTTGTTAGATATATTCCTAGGTATTTCATATTTTGGGTGCTATTACAATTGGTATTTTAAAATTTCGTTTTTATTTTCGTTGCTGATGTACATAAGAATACAATTGGTTTATATATATATTAATTTCAGTAAATTGCTAAATTATCTTATTTATTTTAATAATGTATCTATAGATTCTTTTGGACTTTCTATATACAAATTAGATCACCTGAAAGTAATGCAATTTTCTTTTTTAAAAAAATCCTTACATATTTTGTTTCTCTTTTGGCTTCATATACTTTCTAGACCTTCTATATAATGTCAGATAGATAGAAGCAGTGACAGTAGGCATCCTTGTCTTGTTTCTGATTCAGAGAGAAAGCTTATAACATTTTGCCATTAAATATGATGTTAACTGTAGATATTTTATGATACGTATATCAGATTAAAGACGTATCTTTTATTCCTAGTTTTCTAGGAATTTTTAAAAACATTTTTCATTTATTTTTTTTGGCCATGCCCTGAGGCATGTGGGATCTTAATTCTCCAACCAGGGATTGAACCCGCGTCCCCTGCAGTGGAAGCACTGAGTTTTAACAGCTGGACCGCCAGAGAAGTCCCTAGGAATTTTTTTTTTTTTTTGCGGTACGCAGGCCTCTCACTGTTGTGGCCTCTCCCGTTGCGGAGCACAGGCTCCGGACGCGCAGGCTCAGCGGCCACGGCTCACGGGCCCAGCCGCTCCACGGCATGTGGGATCTTCCCGGTTCGTGCCACCTGCATCGGCAGGTGGACTCCCAACCAGGCCACGGCTCACGGGCCCAGCCACTCCACGGCATGTGGGATCTTCCCGGTTCGTGCCACCTGCATCGGCAGGTGGACTCCCAACCACTGCACCACCAGGGAAGCCCATCCCTAGGAATTTTTTAATGCACTTTTTTTCCTTCAAAACAAAAAACTTTTTTAAAACTTTATTTTATTCAAGTATAGTTGATTTACAATGTTGTGTTAATTTCTGCTGTACAGCAAAGTGATTCAGTTACACATATATATACATTCTTTTTCATATTCTTTCCCCTTACGGTTTATCACAGGATATTGAATAAATCCCTGTGCTATACAGTAGGACCTTGTTGTTTATGCATTCTCTATATAACAGTTTGCATCCACTAATCCCAAACTCCCAATCTGTCCCTCTCCAACCCACCCCCACCCCCGCCCTTGGCAACCACAAGTCTGTTCTCTATATCCGTGAATCTGTTTAATAGATAAGTTCATTTGTGTCATATTTTAGATTCCACATATAAGGAATATGGTATTACAACCAACAACTTTTTACTGAAGTATAGTTGATATGCAATGGTGTATTAGTTTCAGGTGTATAGGAAAGTAATTCATTTATATATATTCCCAGATATATATATTCTTTTCAGATTCTTATCCATTACAGGTTATTACAAAATGTTGAATATAGTTCCCTGTGCTATACAGTAGGTCCTTGTTGTTTATCTATTTTATATATAGTAGTGTGTATCTGTTAATCCCAAACTCCTAATTTATCCCTCCTCCACCTCTTTCCCCTTTGGTAACCATAAATTTCTTTTCTATGTCTGTGATTGTATTTCTGTTTTGTAAATGAGTTCATTTGTGTCATCTTTTTATTTTTTTTATTTTTTTTTTTGTGTGTGTGGTATGCGGGCCTTCCTCTGTTGTGGCCTCTCCCGTTGCGGAGCACAGGCTCTGGACGTGCAGGCTCAGCGGCCGTGGCTCACGGGCCCAGCCGCTCCGCGGCATGTGGGATCCTCCCACACCGGGGCGCGAACCCAGTTCCCCTGCATCGGCAGGCGGACGCGCAACCACTGCGCCACCAGGGAAGCCGTGTGTCATCTTTTTAGATACCACATATGTGATATTATATTTGTCTTTGTCTGACTTACTTCGTATGATAATCTCTAGGTCCATTTAGGAATTTTTATCATGAATGGAAATTGAATTTTATCAAGTGCATTTTCTGTATCTATTGAAGCTATCATGTCATCTTTCTTCTTAAACTGTTACTGTGGTGAATTACATAAATTGCTTTCTCACTGTTAAGCCAGCCGTGAAGTCCTAGATAAATCTAACTTAGTCTTAGTGTATTATTATTTTTTATTACTTGATTTGGTTTGCTATTTATTTTCTATTTTTGCATCTAACTTCATGGGTGAGACTGGCCTGCATTTTTCTTCCTCTTGTTCTTGTTAGATTTTGCTAGCATTATTAACTATTTGGAAAGTGTTCCCTCTTTTTCTATTTGCTGGAAGAGTTTGTGTAAGGTTGGTATTACTTATCCTTGAATGCTTAATTGAATGTACTGGAGAAACCATCTGGGCTTGGAATTTTCTTTGTGGGAAGATATTTTACTGTTGATATAATGTCCTTTGTAATTACAGGATTTTTCATATTTTCTGTTTCTTCTTGATGTAGTTTTAGCAAGTTATACTTTTCTAGGATAGTGCTCATTTCCTCTAAAATCTTAAATTTATTGGCATAATGTTGTTCTAATATTCTTTTATCTTTTTGATACCCATAGCATCTATAGTACTGTCTCCTTTTCATTTTTGAAATTGATTATATATACTTTTTTCCTTTATTTTTCTTTTTATCACTCTTCTCAGAGGTTTGTCTATTTTATTAATCATTTCAAAGATCCAGTATCTGTCTTTATTGAACCTCTTTTAAATTTATTTCCTACTTTATTTGCTCTGCCCTTTATTTTCTTTCCTTCAATTTAATTGGGTTTATTTTGCTAACATTTTTTCTAGCTCCTTGACATAGATACTTAACTCTTTGATTTTTTTTCTTTAGCTTTTCTCCTTTTCTCACATAGACAATTTAGGTGATACATACATATTCGTTTCTCTAAAAAAATGGCTTTAGTTTAATCTTACAAGTTTGATATGTATAATTTTTATTGCTAAAATTTTTTTCTAATTTCCATTACTATTTCTCCCTTGACTCTTAAGTTATTTAAAAATGTGTGCCGCGGGCTTCCCTGGTGGTGCAGTGGTTGAGAGTCCGCCTGCCGATGCAGGGGACACAGTTCGTGCCCCGGTCCGGGAAGATCCCACATGCCGCGGAGCAGCTGGGCCCGTGAGTCATGGCCGCTGAGCCTGCGCGTCTGGAGCCTGTGCTCCGCACTGGGAAAGGCCACCACAGTGAGAGGCCCGTGTACCGCAAAAAAAAAAAAAAAAAAAAAAAAAAAAGAAGGCAACAAAAATGTGTGCCTCATTAAAAGGTTCATATACCATGATCAAATGGGGTTTATCCTGGGAATGCAAGGATTCTTCAATATACTCAATAAATGTGATAAACCATATTAAGATATGGAAGGAGGAAAAAACATATGATCATCTCAATAGATGCAGAAAAAGCTTTCAACAAAATTCAACACCCATTTATGATAAAAATCCTCCAGAAACTAGGCACAGAGGGAACTTTGCTCAACATAATAAAGGCCATATATGACAAACCCACAGCCAGCATCGTTCTCAATGGTGAAAAACTGAAACCATTTCCACTAAGATCAGGAACAAGACAAGGTTGCCCACTCTCACCACTCTTATTCAACATAGTTTTGGAAGTTCTAGCCACAGCAATCAG
The DNA here is from genome assembly GCF_002837175.3 of Physeter macrocephalus. Lineage (NCBI taxonomy): Eukaryota > Metazoa > Chordata > Mammalia > Artiodactyla > Physeteridae > Physeter > Physeter macrocephalus. The sequence goes on from NC_041227.1 coordinate 115,714,422, forward strand.
AGAAAAAAAAAGAAATAAAAGGAATCCAAATAGGAAAAGAAGAAGTAAAGCTGTCACTATTTGCAGATGACATGATATTATACATAGAGAATCCTAAGGATGCTACCAGAAAACCACTAGAGCTAATCAATGAATTTGGTAAAGTAGCAGGATACAAAATTAATGCACAGAAATCTCTGGCATTCTTATACACTAATGATGAAAAATCTGAGAGTGAAATTAAGAAAACACTCCCATTTACCACGGCAACAAAAAGAATAAAATATCTAGGAATAAACCTACCTAAGGAGACAAAAGACTTGTATGCAGAAAACTATAAGACACTGATGAAAGAAATTAAAGATGATACAAATAGGTGGAGAAATATACCATGTTCTTGGATTGGAAGAATCAACATTGTGAAAATGACTCTACTACCCAAAGCAATCTACAGATTCAATGCAATCCCTATCAAACTACCACTAGCATTTTTTACAGAACTAGAAAAAAAAATTTCACAATTTGTATGGAAACACAAAAGACCCCAAATAGCAAAAGCAATCT
>NC_041227.1:115715425-115729177 GCF_002837175.3 Physeter macrocephalus
TAGCCAGGACATGGAAGCAACCTAAGTGTCCATTGACAGATGAATGGATAAAGAAGATGTGGCACATGTATACAATGGAATGTTACTCAGCCATAAAAAGAAACGAAATTGAGTTATTTGTAGTGAGGTGGATGGCCCTAGAGACTGTAATACAGAGTGAAGTAAGTCAGAAAGAGAAAAACAAATACTGTATGCTAACACATATATATGGAATCTAAAAAAAACAAAAAAAAGGTTCTGAAGAACCTAGGGGCAGGACAGGAATAAAGACGCAGACGTACAGAACGGACCTGAGGACACGAGGAGGGGGAAGGGTAAGCTGGGATGAAGTGAGAGAGTAGCATGGACATATATACATTAGCAAATGTAAAATAGCTAGTGGGAAGCAGCCGCATAGCACAGGGAGATCAGCTCGGTGCTTTGTGACCACCTAGAGGGGTGGGATAGGGTGGGAGGGAGACGCAGAGGGAGGAGATATGGGAACATATGTATATGTATAACTGATTCACTTTGTTATAAAGCAGAAACTAACACACCATTGTAAAGCAATTATACTCCAATAAAGATGTTAAAAAAATAAAAATGTGCCTTACTTTCCTAACATATGGTGATATTTATTAATGTTTTTGTTATTGATTTCTAGCTTAATTTTACTGTGGTCAGAGAAGATGCTATGTATAATTTCCGTCCTTTATGTTAAAACTTATTTTATGCCTCAACACATGGAAAATGTTTATAAATGTTCCAGGTGTATATTCTTCAGTTGTTGTTGGGTATAGCTTCCTAAATATGTCCATCAGGTCAAGTTTGTTAATCATGTTGTTCCAGTCATCTATATTACTGACATTTTTAGCTGCTATTCTATAAATTACTAATATAAGGGTGTTAAAATCTTCATTATGGCTGCATATTTGACTATTTTGTCTACTGATCTGTCAATGTTTGCTTTCTACATTTTGAAATTATATTATTATGTACATAGCAATTCAGAATTGTTGTATCTTCCTTGTAAATTGAAACTTTTATCATTGTGAAGTGACCTTCTTTGCCACTAATAATGCTTTATGCCCCAAGTTTATTTTGACTAATATTAATATAGCTGAACCAGTTTCCTCTTGGTTAGTATTTACATAGCTAATATTTTTTCATCACTTTATTTTCAATATTTTATATTTGTATGTTATTTAGATATGTCTCATAAAGAGCAAATAGATAAATTTATCCATTCTGACAATATTGCATTTTTGCTCGTTCATTTAGCCCTGTACATGTAATTTCTGATACATTTGGATTTCATTCCACTATTTTCTTTTAGGCTTTTTATTTGTTTCACCTGTTGTAGGTTTCTGTTTCTCTTGTTTCTTATATCCTTTTTGTTGATAATCTTTTTATCCCTCTGTTTTTTTCCCTCCACTAATCTGTTCCTATTCTTTTGATGGTTACCTTAAAAATTATAGCATACTTACTAAATTATCAAAGTCTAAAATTAAACAATATCTTTTCTCTTTTCCCAGATAAGATAAAACCCCTTTAGAACACTTTAAATTCATTATATTATTTTATTTTATTTTATTATTGTTATCATGTATTTAACCCCACAGGATGCTATTAATATTGTTTTATTATTTTTATATACAATTACTGTTCATTTAGATGTAACCATGTATTTACCAGGGATAATAAATAACCTTGCTTATTACTACCAGAAACAAGATTGGCATCACCATTCTTGAATGTTTTTCACCTCTTCCATATCTAGAAGTTTTTACTGCTTCATCCAGTCTCAGCCTCTCTCCATCTTGCTTGTGCTTCTCTCCTTCTCCATCCTCTCTCCTTTCAATGTTCCTCTTCTCCATCTTAGGAGCAAAATCAATAAATTTCTCAGTTTGTTACCTCCAATACCTGTTGACATCCAACTCTAAAGGATCTTATCTATCCCAAGGTGGTTAAACTAGCATTTCTCCAAAATGGTTTCCTTCCCAACAGGGTCTCTGACTCAGACTGGAGAGATATAGAAACTGTCAGAAGGGGGTATTGCTTGAGCTAAGAGTTCTGAAGAATGAGTAAGAGTTAGTGGAATCTCCCACATCCCTCCAAGCTCAAATAATGACTATTCCAACTGTCCCCATTTCAAAGCCATCTCTATCACCGGTTTCAGCTTCTGGAGCAGGAAATTCCTTACAGACTTATGCAATTAATGTATTGAACTTCACTCTAGAATCAGAAATGTGAGATGAAAAGAGAGAGAAGTCAGCAGATCAAATATGAGCCTCAGGTTTCTAGGTTAGTTTAATCTCCCTTAGACAGGTAGTCCCTTGCTGGCACTCTGAGAGAACAGAAAAAAAAAAAAAATTCATAGTGACAGCTGGTTGAGCCATCCTCATGAAATTCTGGGTGTGTCTCCCAAACTTCCCCCAACTCAAAGGCACTTTTGAAGAAAACAAATGTTTACTGGGCCCTAGTAGAGAAAAGTAAAACTTAAAATAAACCCTGTTCTCTAGAAACTTTCACATCAGTGGAACAGACATATGTATTAATAATTTCAGTACGCTATGATTATGCTATAATAGAAATGTATTCAACATGCCCTGGGCCATACACAGGAAAAAGTAACCAAATTCTTTGGGAAACTAGGATAACTACCGAGGAAGGGATATTTGAGCCTTAACTTAAAAGATGGATAAGGAGGGGGAAGGTAATCCAAGCGGAGGGGGAAGGTAATCCAAGCAGAGGGAGAAAGCAACCTGTATTAAAGCATGTCATTGTAAAGTACATGACATGTTCAAATAAAAGATCAATAGTTCGGCATGGCTGGACTCAGCATTTAAGGAAAAGGGAAAAGGACTGTCAGAGGTAAGAGGGGACCACCCTGTTACCTTTTATTAAACACTCTCATAGTACCCTGTATTTTTTTCTATAACACTTTTCCTACTTTGAACTTCTTGTTCATTGTCTGTTGTTTCACAGTATTCATCCTTAATCCTGGAGAGTCAATAGATACTATCTAAAATTAATAAATCAGGGACTTCCCTGGTTAGTATTTTGCCTTCCAATGCAGGGAGGGGAGTGCGGGTTTGATCCTTGGTCGGGGAGCTAAGATCCCGCATGCCTCTGGGCCAAGAAACCAAAACATAAAACAGAAGCAGTATCGTAGCAAGTTCAATAAGGACTTTAAAAATGGTCCACATCAAAAAAAAAAAATCTTAAAAAAAAACAATAGGGCTTCCCTGGTGGCGCAGTGGTTGAGAGTCCGCCTGCCGATGCAGGGGACACGGGTTCGTGCCCCGGTCCGGGAAGATCCCACATGCCGCGGAGCGGCTGGGCCCGTGAGCCATGGCTGCTGAGCCTGCACGTCCGGAGCCTGTGCTCCGCAACGGGAGAGGCCACAACAGTGAGAGGCCCGCGTACCGCAAAAAAAAAAAAAAAACAATAAATAAAATTAATAAATCAAGGGACTTCCCTCGTGGTCCAGTGGTAAAGATCCACCTTCCAATGCAGGGGACGCAGGTTCCATCCCTGCTCGGGGAACTAAGATCCTACATGCCATGGGGCAACTAAGCCCGTGTGCCACAACTACAGAGCCCACGTGCCCTGGAGCCCACACACCACAACTAGATAGAGAAAACCTGCACACCACAACTAGAGAGAAGCCCGCGCGCTACAACGAAAGATCCCGCATGCCTCAAGGAAGATCCTGCGTGCCGCAACTAAGACCTGATGCAGGGAATTCCCTGGTGGTGCAGTGGTTAAAAATCCGCCTGCCAATGCAGGGGACACGGGTTCGATCTCTGGTCCAGGAAGATCCTACATGCCACAGAGCAACTAAGCCCACGAGCCACAACTGCTGAGCCTGCACGCCACAACTACTGGAGCCCGCACGCTGCAACTGCTGAGCCCGCGTGCCACAGCTACTGAAGGCCACGCACCTAGAGCCCGTGATCCGCAACAAGAGAAGCCATGGCAAGGAGAAGCCTGCACACCGCAATGAAGAGTAGCCCCCGCTCACTGCAGCTAGAGAAAGCCCACGTGCAGCAACAAAGACCTAACGCAGCCAAAAAGCAAATTTTAAAAAATTTTTAAAAAGACCCAATGCAACCAAAAAAAGAAAAAAAAAACATTTAAAAAAAAATAAATAAAATAAATAAATCAAGAATAAATATAAGAATATCATGTTTAGTTGTAATAAAAACGAAAACTGTTAATATGGGTGTCTCAAGGAAGTGGAACTAGGTTATAGGGTTCAGGGGTTTGAGTAGCCCCCGCTCACTGCAACTAGAGAAAGCCCACGTGCAGCAACAAAGACCTAACGCAGCCAAAAAGCAAATTTAAAAAAATTTTTAAAAAGACCCAATGCAACCAAAAAAAGAAAAAAAAACATTTAAAAAAAAATAAATAAAATAAATAAATCAAGAATAAATATAAGAATATCATGTTTAGTTGTAATAAAAACGAAAACTGTTAATATGGGTGTCTCAAGGAAGTGGAACTAGGTTATAGGGTTCAGGGGTTTGAAAGGAAACTTTTACTTAATTTGTTTATATTCTTCTGTACTGTTCAAATATGTCCTCATGTGCATATATTATGTTTTTAAAGTTTTTATTGAGATAAAAACTCACAGTAAAGTGCGCAGATCTTAAGTGTTTAGCTTAATAAATGTTTACACATGTAAACGTGGTTACACATCCATGTAACCACTATCCAGATCAAGATATAAAATATGTCCAGTGCCCCAGAAAATTCCCTCATGCCCCTTGCCAGGCAATACTGCACCCACTGAGATAACCACTATTCTTTTTCTTTTTCTTTTTTTGGCTGCGCTGGGTCTTAGTTGTGGCAGGCAGCCTCCTTAGTTGCGGCTCGAGGGCTCCTTAGTTGCGGCATGTGGACTCCTTATTTGTGGCATGTGAACTCTTGGTTGCAGCATGCATGTGGGATCTAGTTCCCTGACCAGGGATCGAACCCGGGCCCCCAGCATTGGGAGCACAGAGTCTTAACTACTGTGCCACCAGGGAAGCCCCAGAGATAACCACTATTCTGACATCTACCACCATCATGTAGTTGTTTGTTTTTCACTTCATTTACATGGAGTTATATACTGTGTGTTGTTTTAAGACTTTTATTGATGTATTGAATATAATACACTTACAGTAACATATACTGATCTTAAATGTTAGCTCAGTGAATCTTGATATATTTTCAGCATCCAGAAGATTCCCTCATGCCTCTTCCCAGTCACTACTGTCCCCACTAAGATAACCACTATTTTGACTTCTACCCCTATTACTTAGTTTTGCCTGTTCTTGAGCCTCATATAAATGGAATCATACAGTATTGTGGTGGCCATGGAGGGTGCCACCCGGATTTTCTTTAGGAGAACCTGCTGTGGGAAGCAGAGATGACCGAGAACCTCTAGCCTACCCCCCTGTAGATCTGTCTTCTGAGCCCCAGCTCCCCGGGGCTACATCCAGCCAAAAGCTGAGTATGAGGTACTGGAGCCTGGCCCTTCTGCCTGATAGGGAGCCCTCCGGCAGGCCACCTTTGCTCAGGTTGTCTTGGCTGAGACCCTCAGACTGTGCTGCCATCTGAGACTCTTCCTACTTAGTCTTTCCCTCCTCCTCTCCATTCCCAAGTTTTAGACCTTCATTGTGATTTGAAGGTTTGCCATGCCGATTCCTGCTCCCTCTCCCTTTATTATTTATTTATTTATTTATTTTTTTCCGGTACGCGGGCTTCTCACTGCTGTGGCCTCTCCCGTTGCGGAGCACAGGCTCCGGACGCGCAGGCTCAGCGGCCATGGCTCACGGGCCCAGCCGCTCCGCGGCATGTGGGATCCTCCCGGACCGGGGCACGAACCCGTGTGCCCTGCATCGGCAGGCGGACTCTCAACCACTGAGCCACCAGGGAAGCCCTCCCTCTCCCTTTATTCTTCACGGGCTTTCCCCCTAAGAAGTCCCTTGCATATCTGATTCCATTTCGGCACCTACTTCTCGGAGGACGCATGTGTTTTTGTGTTGGCTTCACTTGCTCAGCATTCTGAGCAAGTGAAGAACCATCCATGTTGTTATGTGTAGCAGTAATTTGTTCTCTTTTATTACATAAGTATACCTCAATATATGTATCCATACTAATATTATTGGACATTTGAATAGTTTTCAGCTTGGGGCTCTTATTTTAACGTTTCTGTACATGCAATCTTATGGTGAACACGTGCCTTCGTTTCTCTTGGGTATATGCCAAGGAAGTGGAGTTGCTGAGTCATAGGTATATGTTTAGCTTTAGTAGATACTGGTAAACAGTTTTCCAAAGTGGTGGACCAAGCTACACTCCGACAGCACTTATGAGAGTTCCTGTTGCATATAATATTTTTACAAATTTAAACGTAAAAGTTAACTAGTTCAAAAGATAGATACAATACAAATGTATGCTATAGCATCCTAGCTTCATGTTTAAGTTACCATTTTTAAAACTGCTCCATAGAAAAAAATGTTCACATACCCCAAAATGTTAATAGTGGTTATATTAAAGGGAGAAGGGAGATCACAGGGTACCTTTACCTTTGACTTTGAGAAATATCTGAAATGCTTTACAACGAATATATATTTCTTTTGCTTTTAATTACATTGTCTTGAAAACTGTTACATTGAACTAAAAGGCTTTTGATGAAAACCATCAGTCTCCTCCTACACTCCTCCGCATCCCTCAGTCCCATGCCTCCTAGCTTGCACTCCTATAATTGCTTTCTTGCTTCCAAAGATGTGTTGAAATCCCTTATCTGCTGCCTAGTTCTCTTTATTCTTGTGGGTTTCTATCTTTTCCATCGCTTTATTGTCATTTAGTGAGATTTCAAGAGGGAGAGGAAATTAATATGATCAATCTGCCACTTTTAATCATACAATCCAGGCTGATTTTTGGACGTTATCATGGTGAATGGGATGTATCAAAAAATAGCGGCTTGTTTTAAAGACATCATTCTGGTGATTGGGAATAGGGATGGTGAGAATGGACTGGGGAGGGGAGCACCCAGAGGCTTGTGGGGAGAATGCTTAAAGAGCTGACAGGAGGGACTTCCCTGGCGGCGCAGTGGTTAAGAATCCACCTGCCAATGCAGGGGACACGGGTTTGAACACTGGTCCAGGAGGATCCCACCTGCCGCGGAGCAACTAAGCCCGTGCGCCACAACTACTGAGCCTGCACTCTAGAGCCGCGAGCCACAACTACTGGGGCCCCCACGCCTAGAGCCTGTGCTCTGTAATAAGAAGCCTGCGTGCAGCAATGAAGACCCAATGCAGCCAAAAATAATTTTAAAAATTAAATTAAAAAATAAAAAATTGCTTTTAAAAAAGAAAGCTCAGTTCCCTCTCTGTAAGGTCCTCTTTCTCCCCAACCTTCCCACCCTGCCCTCCAACAGAAAAAAAATACTGGGAGAGAGATGGGAGTTAACACTTCTAGGGAAAAATTAGTGTCATGCTGGGGCAAATCCTGGGTCAGTGGTGTCTGAGCAAGGACCCTTCATCACCCTTCTTCTCATTGCCTGAAACTTCCCTCCACCTTCCAGCTCACCAGGGCCCCTCCAGGCTGACATAGACCCCAGCTGAATCGACCCCCGCCCTACTCATGTGTTCAGGCTCCCCCATCCACCCCGCCCCACCAGGCCTCGCTTACCCATACTCTCTGCGTTGGGGAAGACGAGCTGCTTTACTCGATAGCCCAGGACCTTCTCAGGGGTGACGGTCACTTCCGTTTGGTGCTAGGAAAAAGGAGCTCAGGTTGATTGATCCCTAAGTGCTTGACATAGTTATCTTGCCTGATCTCCCTAACAATCCTGGGAGGTAGACATTTTTATCCTCATTTTACAGATGAGAGAACCGAGGCTCTGAGAGGGTCAGCAGATGAGCCCGTTTCACAGCAGTAGAGCTGAAATTTGAACTCGCATCTGACCCCAAAACTCATGTTGTTTCCACTTCATTCAACAAATATTTATGGGGAATTCCCTGGCCATCCAGTGGTTAGGACCTGGCGCTTTCACTGCCGGGGGCCCGGGTTCGATCCCTGGTCAGGGAACTAGTTCCCGCGTGCATGCCGCCTAGTCGCACGCATGCCACAACTAAGACCCCGATCAGCCAAATATAAATATATGTATAAATCTCCCTCCCTCCCTACCTGATGGAACTTCTGCTATTTGCAACCAAAAGACCCCCAAGAAAGTCCTACATCCCTGCCTGAGCAGATCTTCCTCTACCTACCTTCCCCCACAAAACTCTATTTACACATTCCACATAGCTTCACTCTAGAAACAACAGGCATGCTGGAAAAATTGAGTTCCCTCAGAAAAACTGCAAAAGCCCCCTCCCTAGCAATACCGTGGTGGGTAGGGGTAGTTCAAAGGACCAGTACAATTTCACTGTAAGCCTTTCAGTTTTTTTTTGTTTTTTTGTTTTTTTGTGGTATGCAGGCCTCCCTCTGTTGCGGCCTCTCCCGTTGCGGAGCACAGGCTCCGGACGCGCAGGCTCATTGGCCATGGCTCACGGGCCCAGCCGCTCCGCGGCACGTGGGATCCTCCCAGACCGGGGCGCGAACCCGGTTCCCCTGCATCGGCAGGCGGACGCGCAACCACTGCGCCACCAGGGAGGCCCCTAGCCTTTCAGTTTTTAATTAAAAAGGAAAAACCAAAGGCATCCACCCTGCTCAGGGAGGGCTACAGCCAGGAGAGCGGTGGGGCCCCTTCCCCCGACCCATCCACACTTTCCAACAATTGCAGCTAGGGAAGAAGACACCAATACCAACCACAACATGACTGCTGAGGAGGAAGGCTGGTGATATCCCTCTAAGTCCCTTGGAAGGACCATGCCCTCAGCTATCAGAACTTCTGTGGCACTTGATTGGTGCCACCCTGGTGGGGTGGGCTGGTGGCACTTCCTGTGCAGGAAATGTTCAACGGGGGTGCTTTGATTTCGTTGCACTTCACTTCAGCTCTCTTACCAAGTGCTTACCATGTGCTGGGGATAAACAGAGAGGTTAGTAAAGTCAGTCCCTGGTCACAAGTTGTTCTTAGTGCAGTGAGGGGAGGGAACATGGAAACCACTGGCTTGCCACAAGGCAGAGTGAAATAGGCACAAAATACAGATTTGAGCAGCACAGTATAGGAAAACAGAGGAGAGTGGCCTCTTGAAACCAGCCAGTTTGGGTCCAAGCCAAAGTAATCAATCACCCTGGAGGACAGCAGGGAAATGAGTGAATTGAGGACCTCAGAAGAAGGGCTCCTGGAGGCTGATCCTGGAAGAATGAGAAGGCTCCCTGAGGGTGGAGAAGAGGAGGGCATGCTTGAATGAAGGAGTGGGATGGGGAGAGCTAGGAGTAGGGTGTGGGAGGCTGCACCAGCCAGGGGCCCCCCCACCTCAGATGCCCTTGGTGACCAAGATGGGCTTCTCTCTCTCTCCCTCCCCCTTGCTGCCCGCATCCAGCCTCACTTGTTCTTAAGGGAATCCAGGAATTTCTGGAGTATCTGGGTCTTTGATAACTCGATGCCCTGCTCCGGGGACCTGGAGAATGTTATTCCCAGTTCAAGTGTTTTTTCTTTGGGTAATTTCACTGTCCAACTTCCCTTTGAGTCTACGCTGTCCATAACTTGGGACTTAACCTCTTGACCTGGAAAGAGAAAGGTAAACGTCACATCGAGGCTGACCCAAAAAGATCTCTCTCTAGAAAATCCTCCCTGGTGCACCCCGTCCTGGGCTCCCCTCCGCGATCCCCTTCTGAGGAATTCTTCCAGCTGTGGCTCTCCAGCCAATGCCGTTCTCACCAGAAGTCATCATGCCTGGAGACCACTCTGCCACCTTCTTACCAAATGACCTTGGATAAGTCACATCACCTCTGAATCTGTTTCCTCATCTATAGAAGGAGAATTTTTTTTTTTTTGGCCACGGCCTGTGGCATGTGGGACCTTAGTTCCCCGACCAGGGATCGAACCCATGCCCCCTGCAATGGAAGCTTGTTGTCTTAACCACTGGACCACCAGGGAAGTCTCTATAGAAGGAGAAATATTAATAGTACCTACTTCCCATGCTTGAGGACATTAAATAAACTAATGCGGTTAAGCACTTAACAAAGTGCCTGGCACACATACTAAATGTTCAGTAAATGTGAGCTAGTCCTATATATAACTATTTGAGAGGCTGAAATGAGACAAGGAAAAGTAAAGTGAAAGAATTAGGAGCCCCTGACCTTTGGGAAATAAAAGTTAAGCAGAGTTCAGTCTCTGTTTGTGTGCACTGTGCAGGTGTAAAGTGAGGCAAGTCTGGAAAGTTGCCCACCCAAGTGGACTCTGCCCAGCCTTGCATAAGGCCTTGCATAAGGGCATGGACTCCAAGTCAGCTGCCGCCCTGGAGTTAGTGGAGCATATGTGGAGATGCTGCCGGGCTGAGTGCCCTTCTCTCAGACCTCCCAGTTCTGAGCCTACAGAGCAGGGAGAGCTTCTACTGCTGGATTTTGGGGGCAGGGCCGGATTTACATTTTGAAATGCATTTTGAAACTGGTGGAAATATGACAGACCTAGAAATAGTGCCTGAAATCAGTCCTGTGTGTGTGCCGCTAATGTACTCAGGGCCCAATTGTTTCTTGAGTAACGTAAAAGTTTGTGTGTACTTTATCAGAGAGAAAGAAAAATCAAACCTTATGCACACAAAGAATACAGTATGGGGGAATTCCCTGGCGGTCCAGTTGTTAGGACTCTGGGCTTCCACTGCAGGGGGCATGGGTTCAATCCCTGGTCAGGGAACTAAGATCCTGCAAGCCGCGCGGTGCAGCAATCAATCAACCAATCAATAAAACAGTATGGAGGAGGGGCAGGGGGAAAGAGTAACTTGACAGTGGAGAAACCTGACAGGCACCACCTCAGCCAGCTGACCAAGGTCAACATCAACAGTGATAAGTCATGTTGCTAGTACCTAACCTTGATATGATGCGATGGGAACAGCACTTTACCTCTGCAGTCTTCCTCCCCCAAACCCATTACCTAGGTCTATCCATAAGAAAAAAATCAGACAAATTCCAATCAGAGGGGTGTCCTACAATACACCTGACCAGTACTGCTCAAAACTGTCAAGGCCATCAAAAACAAGGAAAGTCAAAGAGGAGCCAAAGGAGACATGACAACTACATGTAACATGATGTCCTGGATGGGATCCTGGAACAGAAAAAGGACACTAGATAAAAACTAAGGAAATCTGAATAAAGTATGAACTTTAGTTAATTAAAAAAACAAACAACTATGTACACCATCTAGTTAAAAAAATAATAATCTGTTTGAAAAGGGAGCAGGCCAAGTTGCTGAAAATCAATTTAAATTACCAGTTCACCTCATTCTTAAGGATTATTTTAGTTTGGTTTCACCTCTCCCTCTGAATTTTTTTATGCAAACAGATAGACTTTCCCTTAAAGCAAGTTAACTGACTTAGTCAAATTTTTTTTCCATAATTAAACTTGCCCCTGCCCCTGCAGAGTAATATGATCACTGTAAAACATCCTAGTCCTGCTTTAAAGTTTTCTTCTGTTTCCAGTGAACTTGTCTTTTTTTTTTTTTTTTTTTTTTTTTTGAGAATTAGCTTTTAGTAAATTGACTCTTGGCAGTTCTCGTTTCAGAGAACTGACTCAGAGTCTTTGAAAAATACTAATCTGAAAATTTCCTAAGGTCCCCTGCTTACTTAAACCCCACTTGTGGAAAAGCCCACCACCTCAGAGTATTCTGGGCACTGCTCTTGGTCACATAACAGCAGTACCAGGCACGTGGCAGGTGCTCTAAAACTATTCAGTGGTGTTGTTAGAATTCTTTTCCATCTCTTGGTGAGACCCAAATGGGCTTTGGCAGAGGTGTCTGAGCTGTAAAACTCCTCACCATGAGGCGTGGGGTGCTGCAATAAGTCTCCAAGTGAGGGTTCATCAACATCTATCCTGGGGCTTCTGCAACCCAAGAAACCCCAGGAGTCGCTGAGCTTGGAAGCAGGGGGATGGAACAGACTTCTCTACTAAGGCCTTTGAGCCCTTAAGGGAGTTCTGCTCACCAGCAACTTCCCCTTCAGCCATGATCTCCAGGAACAGGAAGGGATGATAATAATAATAACCACCACCAGTAGAATGATTGAGGCGAACTTTTATTGAATGCTCCTTCTTGCAGGCACTGTGGTAAATGATTTACGTAATTTATCTCTTTCGATTCTTGCAACAGTCTTCTTGAGTTGACAGATGAGGAAACAAACTTAGATAAAACCACGTGTCCAGAGGTCACCCAGCTGGTAAGTGTGGCAGAGCCAGGTTTCGAAGCCAGATGCCCCCAATTCTAAAGCCTGAGTCCTTTCCTAACCACTAAGCAAACTGCCTCCATTTAATTATCCATTTAGATGATAAACATTATAAACACATGAGAAGACCTCAGCTAATTTAAAAGCGAATTATTTACAAAGGAAAAAAAATAGGAAAGACGACTACTGAGTTTCCAATAAAAATAAATTTCCATTTCCCCTATTCCCTTCTCCCCATGCAGCTCTCCCTTACGTTTCTTAAATTGAGGTGTATGGACATGTACATACAAATACCACGGTTTCTTTTTTGACTGGTTGACCTCGTTGATAGCAATGGGGTGTTGGCAGTGGGGTAGCGCAGGCGTGGGCAAAGTCTCTCACCCACCTCAAACGGACCTTGGAGCCCAGGAACCAGCTTATCAAACAGCCCTTCACCCTTGTCCATCTCCAGGATGTCCTACAGGGTGAGGTCTCTCTTATCATATTGGTATCCAAAGATACGTCTTCTCTCCTTCACCAGATAGAAGCAGTGGAATCTGTCAGCATCAATGAGGCTTCTGACAGCAATCATATCCCCACCAGCGTCCATGTGTTGGACCACAGCTCTTGAGATTTTCTCAAATACCGCGAGCATGGTGCCTGGACCAACTGGGAAAAGGAAGCCCATTGCAGTTTGGGGGAGGGAAATATTGGTTCAGGTTTTTAAATCTTCTACCTTTGGCAGCTTGGGGTCAAGAAAGAACCAGAAGTTCTAGGCCAACGAGAACGGTTTGCCTTCCCTGTTTCCAGAAGGTGTGGTGGTCACTACACACTAAGGTGGGATGGCCATCACAAATGCTGGATTCTCCTCTGCCCCTTGTGGAACCCTTCCGGAGGAAAGCTGGAGTGGTGATTGCCAGAAGGAAAGCGAGATCTGTTTTCTGCATCTCCCACAGCAGAGTTGCCCCTTGCTCAGAGGGGCCTGATGGGTGGGAAGGCAGGCCCACCATCCCCAGCCAGACCTTCACCAGTGCTGATGAAGAGGACCCAGGAAGAGATGAGGGGCATGAATGCCGGACCTCACATTACCAACCCCAACAGATGACTCGCTTGGCTCTGACTCCTGGGCCTGCCCCCCTTTCCTGTTCTGCAAGGCAGTTGGATGGTTGCCCCTACCAACCATTTCCCAGTGAGACGGTCATACACTGGCCTCAGAAGGAAACAAAAGAGAAAAGGTAGTACTCTACCTTTGTACTCAAGAGTGGCTTGGAGCTAGGTGCTCTGGACAGCCCCCCACCCCCAAGGCCTGTCTCCTCAGTTTCTGGTCAACTTCTGAAGGGTCCCCTTATACTTGGTAAAATAAAATGAATCCCCAAACCCCGCCTGGGGCATCTCCCTCCACCCACTCTCCCCTTCACCCTCTCCTGGTCTACTTTTTTTTTTTTTTTTTTTTTTTCTGCGGTACGCGGGCCTCTCACTG
>NC_041227.1:115729437-115748605 GCF_002837175.3 Physeter macrocephalus
GGCAGGCGGGCTCTCAACCACTGCGCCACCAGGGAAGCCTCTCCTGGTCTACTTTTGTCTCCGTCCTGCCTGCCCTGCGGGACCCTCCACGGGCCCACCACCGGGCCAGCCTGACACAGCTGCTCCTCCCCCATTTCTATTCAGCAGCAGCTCTCGTGTCCCCACCACGCTGGACCCTTCGGGCTCTCTTTCCTCCAAATCCTTCTTACTCTTTCCCCGTCCATCAATCATTCTGCATCTCCTTCCTTTTGACATCTCCTTCCCTTTCTTCAGGCTCCTTTGCCGCCCTCCTGAGGCCAGATCACCTCTCACAGTCCTCCTGGCCACGTTGCCCTAAGTCCCTCTGGCTGGCCCAGGCACCTACTCACCCATGCTCCCTTCTCTGCCCCTGCCCCCATCATGGTGGCCAACTCTCCACTCGCTCCCCACCTAGGGATTCATCTGGGTATATGGAAAGGCTGTGCCCAGGGCCCACAGTCCATCTCAGGGGCCACCCACCTCTTTTTTTGTCCTCAGCTACTCACCAAAAATGGAGGTTGTTAAGAGTCCCCTCTGTGTAAGATCTCTGCACGGTTCCTGGCCACTGTGTCTCAGGAAATTATAATACGGAAATTGAAAACCAAAAAAAAAACCTGGAAAGCTAAGTGCCCCGCCTCTCAGGCTTTTAGATACGCCGCATTATGGCTGGGGTGGAAGCAGCCAGGCCAAAGGCAAGAAACCAACCCTTCCCTCCTCCTGGACCCAGGGAGCAGGTGGGAGATAGATGATGGATATACACAGATGACACTGCACTGAACGCGCCCGTAAAGACTCCTCCCTCTCCTGGCCATGTGAGCCTCAGTTAAGTCCTCTTCCCCTCTCACTCATGCTTATGGCGGGGAGAAGGAAGCAGGAAGATTCCTCTGAAGACACAAAGGCCAGGGGGAGATGCAGCCCTCCAAGGCAAGGAAGAGAAGTGAAACAGGGGAGGAATTCAGAGGAAAGGACTGGGCACCCCTTGGGACTCCGGCTTCTCTATGAAGCCGTTGCTGAACTGACCTCCTCCCTGGCCATGTCACAAGCTATCCCTCTGCCAGCCCAGCCTGGCTGAAGCCCAGAGGTGTAAGTTCTGTCTGAGGACCAGCCAGGCGAAGTCCCAGAGCAAAATGCTGCTCTCCGGCCGGCTTGCTGCCTCTGCCGGTTCCCCGCCAGCCCCTCCAGCTTGCTCTGCTGGAGGCAGCAGGAAGAGCAGAGGTCCCAGGGGCCCTCCCACCATCCAGGCAGAGGGTCGGACTGATACTGCATACTGCCCCCTCTCCGCCCCCTCCAGGAAGCAGAGGCCAAACTCAGGGGAAATAGGAACACACTGTCCTTTATTTGTGTTTCTCAGAATACTGTACAAAGGGAGTAAAAATCCTGTTCACACTTCGCTTAGAAAGATTTTGAGGTCAAAGTTCCTTATGATACGTGGGGCGGGGGTTGGGGGGACCAGGACGCAGAAGACAGGGCCAGTGACGCTGCCACCGCTCCCTCAGCACTCTGGCACCCACACCTTCTCAGAAGTAACACGGACCCCAGTCAGGCTGGGGAGGGGAGAAGGCGGCTCCTCCCCGCCCCTGCAGGGCACTCCCTGGGCCTGCCGCTGTCGCGCTTGAGAGGGACCACGCGGGACTCTGCAGCCCACCAAACCCGTCTGGAGGTGGCCTGATGGCCCCAAAGGTGCATGCCACACGAGAGGCCCCGCCCCGGCGCAGTCTGCACAGGAGGTTACTGGGTGAAGGGCTGCGGAAGGGCCCCGCCATTCCTCACTTCTGTCCCATGTCCCCGCGGCCCTCACACCACTGCAGAGACGGGTGTCAAACTGGACCCGTGCTTACGATGACGCACAGGCCCCTTCCACCCATCTCCACCCCCTCGTGCCCACCCAGGAGCTTCAAACCCATAGCAGCCTCCCTTCCCATTACCCCCACCACGCTGTGGGTAAGTGACCCCTCCAAGCCTGCCCCCTTCCCTGACCACTTCCCAAAGAATGAGGTTGGGTCTGTTCCTCCCCCTCCCCCCTGCATCTTACACGAACCCCCCCCCCGCTGCTACGCGGCCCCGTTCTTTTCAGTCTCAATTCACCCTCCCCACCCCTGCCCCCAGCCCCCTCCCCACCTCCACCAGGGCCAGGAGGCTGCAGCCCTGGCCCCCTACCTCTGGGACCAGGCCATGCACACCCAGCCCCACCCCCCACATCTCCTTACCCTCCCCACCCGCACCTAGTACCCCAGGGGGGCTGTACGGGAGCTGTCTGACTTGAATTAGACAATTCTCTACCCAGAGGGATGAGGCACTCTCACACAGCTGCTTTCGTGTATATATAAGCACACACTAAGTGTCACCCTAAAGACTTAAGAATTAAAGTGAAACAAACTAGAAGCTGTACCGTTCCCTCTGGCCTGCTCACAGGGGTTAAAGTGCTTTAGCAGGCCAAGGAGGGGCACGCGAGCAGGGGGCTTCCCTGGCCTCTTGTCCCAACCTCATAGGTCTGTGCTCAGCCCAGGAGCCCAGCCCATTCCAGGAGCACCCCCATGAGGCAAAAGGAAAAGATCAAAAAAATCAGAAGGGGTCAGAGGCCCAGGGGGGCCCACCCCAAACTACTGCAAGTCTGCTACTGCGGGAAGTGAGGGGGAAACTAGGGCCCAGAGGCTCAGCCGCCCCCCGTCTCTGGCGGTACCCAGCGGCTCCTTCTGTCTTCAGCATCACGGCACAGGCTTCTACCCCTCCCCTGCCATCCCAGGCAGCGGAAGGGGCTGCACCCTCAGTACTTATTGATTCCAAAAATCCGGACTCCATGGAGCTGGGGCAGCTTGGGGATGAGCACGCTCATCAAGGACACAGTGTTGAGGATGAAATGGACCTGGTCGTACTTGGTGTAGAAGCTGGTGAGGAAGTACCTGGGTGGGGAAGGTTGGGGGCAGGTATAAGACTCTGTTTGGAAGACGCCTTTCTCCCTCACTCCCTGGTTGGGGGAGGCAGATTCCTGACAGCCGAGGAGTTATGGGAAAGACCCCCCAGAACAGAAGTAGCGTGGCAAGATCCGAGCGGCTAAAGAAGCCCCTGCTCACCCAGTCCCCTTGCTCTAGCCCAAGCCCGTGGGCCAAACTCACTGGCAGGAAGAAAGCCCCAACCGAGGAAAGACAGGACCAGGGAGGCACAACCTGAGCCCAGCGTAAGACCCAGGAACACCCCAACTTTCCTTGCTTTGCTCATTCCTACGCCAAGAGCCGCAGCTGGCGAGGGCTTTCAGCCTCGCAGGGCCCCAGGGTCCCCCCGGCCTTGGCCTTCCTGCTGGCGCCCCGCTCCCCCCAAGGCACTCACAGCACGATGGGTGTGATGGTCAGGAATTTCCGAGACGCCGTGAACTGGACTCCATAGTCCATTTGCTCCCAGTGGGTGAGCAGCCTCGCCTTGCCCTGGTCTGGGGTCTCAAAGGGGGTCCCCTTCACCGTGTGCAGGAAGATGTACATGCCCTGGAGGGAGGGGCCTTTGTTAGAGGATGCAAAAGGCCAGAGGCCCTCCAGCTCAGCTCCTCCGCCCCAGTCACAGACGTGGGCTCCTGGTGACCTGGAGCCCCCTCCGCTGGGCAGGGGATGCAGGCTGGAGGTCAGGCGGGAGGAGCTGGGAGCCTGGCCAGAAAATAAGGGGACCCACCGGGTGAGAGGGCAGGCGTGGCACGAGGAGAACTCCCGGGGAGGTGTCAGCCACAGAACCAGCATGCAGACGCCAGCCCTCCAGCCCAGGGCTAGGTTCCCTGTGCCTGCCAGCTGGCAGGGGGCAAGCAGATGGGAAGGAACGAGGCCCCTGCTTGCCCACCAAAAGAATACCAGGGAGCAAGGAAGTAGTGAGGGAGCAGAGAGGGGCAAGAGGAAAAGATGCTCTGAGATCCTAACTCGGGAAAGAGGCATTTCTGCCCCGGGCTGGGACCTGGGTCCTCCGGACTCTTGAGGGCCCTCAGTTCAGCTCTCCACGGCCCATCTTCCAGGTCCACAAGTCACCCCATCCTAGAGGTGTGGACATATCTGCAGATCTTCTTCCAATCAAGAGGAGTGGGGCAGAAAGAAGAGGGTGGGGTCTGGGCTCTGGTGACAGGGGCCGTCAGCATGTCACCCTGACATGTGGCCCACATCTCGCGGGCTCCCATCCTCCTCAGCCCCGCCAAAGGCAGGCAGCGACGGGCCCTCACCATGTTGTGGATGAGGTTGGTGAGGGTCCAGACGACGGGGACGCTCACAAAGGGGATGCTGAGCAGCACGACATGGAGAAGCCCGATGGCCAGCACGTACGAGAGCCAGATGCCACGGCTGTTCATCACCCGCGTGTTGGGGTTCACCTCGCTGTGCGCCGTTCCCACATTCATCCTGCCGCCCCTCTCCTGCCGCTGTTCTGCAAACAAGCAGCACAGGTGAGACAGGTCACACCACTTTCCCTGCCCTCTCACACCCTCCAAATCCTGCAGGGAAGGAGGCTCTGCTCTCCCCAAGAACTCCAAGCAGGTCTACCATTTTGATTCTCAAGCGAGGAGCCCGGAGAAAGTCCATGTAGACTTAACTCTGTTCACTTCTCACTGCTGGGTTGGGTTGGGATAAACACCAGGCCGCTCCGCACACAGTCCAATCAGGACAGTGCCCTTCCGGGCACTGGGACTGCCTGGGTGGATAGGTCATCAAGAGGCATCGAGCCCCAGAGTAAAGAAACCACTGCCCATCCCGCAATCTCACCCTCCAGAGGGCCCTCTTCCCACGAAGCCCAGGGGAGGGGAGAAGAGGCCTGTGCCCTAAGAATCACTCAGCATAACCCCTGCTGGACTCCATCTTGCTGAGGGTCTGATTTAAGACATCTCCACCCCTGAGCCCCCCACCCTCCCGTTAGAAGGAATAAAAGGAGATGAGAACAGTCAGTAGTGGATAAAATATTTGGGGGTCACTGCTTCTACCCATCTCCCTTAATTCTCCAATCCTGGGTCTGACTGGCAGGGTAGAAAGAGAGGGAAAGGGAAGAAAAGAGAAATCAGACTAGAGACAAACTTTGCCCAGACCTGGAAGCTGCCTTCTTGGTGACACAAAACAACCCAACCAGATGTTTTATCCATTTGGCAGCCACTCAGGCTAACCCTCGTGATGCCACCCATTTTGCTGCCAAACTACCAGGGCCCTTTTCCCCACCAGAGGAGAGGCAAGAATAGAGAACATAGCCAACATCTACAGCTCCCACGGGTGGCTGGAGCCCACATCAACATACCTCTCCCAGGGATACAAAACCACACCTGTGGCCTCTCTCCTGCCCCCCCCCCTTTTCTCTCTGCCCACCCATCCTCACCTGGGCCTCCTTTCCCAGCACCTGTTTCCAGGTGTAAGTTAGCACCATGCCTTCCCCTGCCCAGCTCTAAGGGCAGAAGCCCTGCAGCAGGAGGAACCAGGAGGGCTGCCCTTGATGCCCATGAAATAATGCAGCCCAGCTGCATTCCTGGATGCAGGTAAGGAGGGGAACGAGCAGCCCCGTGTCCAGAGCTCAGCTGTCCCCAGATCCCTGAGGGCCCTGCGACCAGCGGGAGGTGGGGACAGATGGCACCTTTGTACTGGCTCTCCTCCCTAGCTGAGGGAAGATCCTGCCTGATAAAGACCCTAAGGTCATCACCATGATAACAGCCCCGTCTTTCCTGGGGATACAGAAAGGGGTCCCAGATGAGGGCATCCTGGAAGTGCCCAGAAGGTCACCTCCCTCACCCTGCTGCAACAAACCCCCTCAGAATCAGTTGCCCTCTGTCTCTGGCTAGGATCACAGAGTCTGCATAGGAGCCGATTCTCAAGAATCAGTTCCCTACTTCCAGGATAATGAGAACAAGTTTCCTCCTTTCAGATGGCTCCAAGCTTAGAGACCTCAGGGGAGATGTGACCCACAACACACTTTCCCAACATACAAACATACATGAGATGGCCCAGGGTGCATCCAAAAGTAGCGATGCTCCTGGGGCCCACCAGCTCAACCCATTAGGCTGGATCACTGGGCCTAAGAGAAACCCAAGGAACCAGAAAACCAGGAGTGGCTCAGTTGTTTACCTTCCCAGGGCCTTAGGGCTTCAGTTACCCTACAGAGCTCCTGGGACACCTACTGCACAGAAGCCTCCACCTGGTGGACAGGGGGGTCCGGGAGACTGGCTAGGAAGTGAGGGCTCTGAAGGACTTCATTACTGACGAAGGAGAGAGAAAGAATTCCCCAAGTCGACCAGAAACTGCTGCCCCTCCCCACTTCTTCCTAACCTAGACCTACAAGGGTGTAGGAGCAGCTAGACTCTAGCCCTCCCTAGTGTTTTGTCCAGGACTGTTAAGAGCCTTGCTGAGTTCCAGATCATCCAACACTCCTTTCTGGCTGTATCAGGGCATCCAACGAAGCCTGATGAGTCTGGGAGGGGCCCAGACCTATGACTTAAATGACGCCCTGGGAAGCTTCTTCCTGAAACCTGAACACTAAGTGTCCTGAGAGCAAAACATCTCAGGAGCCCGCCCACCCAAAAGAGGGCCCCCCCCCCGGAAAAAAGAAAAAAACAGAAGAGGTCAATAAACTAAGAAAAAGACTGGCAGCAAGAAGCACTCTTGAGGCTTTTGTGTGACTAAGGGTACATATCACCTCTGCTAGTGAAATAACCAACTGCCCCTGGCCCAGAAGGGAAGAAATGGAGAGAAGAAGCTGTTGGAGACAGAGTAGGCGCACAGCAGCTGAGCCTGAAAAGTTCTTCTGCCACAGCTGGCAGCTGGCAGGTGGCTGCCTGTGTCAGTCCCTGATGTGGTTTCACAATCTGCCTCAAACCAGAGCCTGCAGCAACTTTTTTCTGTTAACTACTTTCTTGCTGGTAACTCTTTCCTACTCCTTCCCTCCTTTCCCCTCTGGCTCCGTGTACAAATATCTCTGCCTAGCCGGTCTGTCAGACACCTAAGCCGAGGCCACAGTGCCAGCAGCCAGGTGAGCGCTTCCTAATCTCTCCCCCAAGTAAGGGCAGCAAATCTTTCGCCTTCTGGGTTGAGGAGCACAAAGCATCCGAGCCTGCAACCTGGACCCCAACGGGGAGTCCCTGGCAGCACGCCACAGTGCCATTTTCATTCCGCCCGCCCCGCAACCCGCAGGGCCACAGTCGTTCACCTCGCAGCTCTGGCTCTGCCTCCCGGACTCGGGGTGGCGGTGGGAATGGAAAAACGGCGAGTACAGGAGGGAATCCACACTAGCACGGGGAGAGGGTGAAGCGAGGAGGCGGAGTTCTCACTATTGTTGGGGTTTTCTGAGTGGGACTTCAAGCCGAAGTGGGGGGCCTCCGCTCCGTTCCCCAGCCTGGGACCTCGCACTCGGAGCCTGGCCCGGTCCGGAGCCCCACCCCCACCCCCACGCGTTCACCCAGCCCGGGAAGCGAACAAACCTTTATCCCCGAAGCCCAGCCTCTCCCCGCCCCCCACCCCCAGACCGCGCACTCCTCCTCTACGCCCCATCCCGGGCCTCCCGCCCGCACTTTCCCCTTTGGGCATCCCTTCGACTGATGCACGCCCCCCCCCACGCTCGGCTGATGCACCCCCTCCACCTCCGCTCACCCTGTCCCGGTCCCCTCCAGCCACGGGCGCCTCCCCAGCAGCCCCCACCTCCTTTCCCGTCCCGCCTCTAGCCCCAGGAGGCTCCCGGTTTAGCCACTCCGAGGCCGCCCGTCCGAACTCACCGTGCGGGGTTGGAGCTCGAGGCCCGGGAGGGGTGCCCGGGGGTGAGGGCCGCTGCTGCTCCAGCAGCTGGAATAAGCCGCGGCGGCAGCCACCCCGCTGGCAGCTCCGGCCGAATCAGCGTCCCGCGCCGGCCCCCATTACGTCACCGCCCAGCGCCGGCCCGCCCGCCGCCTCCTGGGGGTTGTAGTTTTTTCTTTTTTAACCCCTGCTCCAGCCCACGCCTCGCTGGGGCCGCACGGAGCTTTCAATAGCAAGAGAAACAAAGATCAGTTGGTATCGCTTTGGCGCAGAGCAATGCCTGTTTCGGCGTCTGCGCGCTGCATGTGGGGTTTACTCTTGCCCGGTTTTGCTGGCGAGGAAACTTGGAGTTTTAATTAACTTGCCACAGCCCTCGAATGGGTCCCCCCAGAAATTCTGACCTCAAGTCAGAGTTTTTCATCTACACCTCGCTGCCTCTGCCCTGGCCCTCCAGAAACCGACTGGCGCAGCCGGTGCTGGGCCCTCCTGGAAGCGGGTTTTTCACAACGTTGCTTAGGATGAGAGTCTGGAGGGCAGAGAACGCAGTCCACAGCCTGTCTGCTCCTCAGTTACACTTGACCCAGACTGGCCTGGGCCAGGTCACATCCTCGGCCTCCCCACATTAGAAGTTGGAAGAGGCTTTGGGAAGACGACCTGATGAATAGACGAGACCCTGAGTCCCAGCCCCAGGTCAGCTGTTTGGCTTTGGGTGGGAGGCTCTCAGATCTGCACTTTTCACCTCTGCATGCTCTAAAGGCAAGGGCACAGATTTTCCTGTCAGGTAGACTTAGCAGGCACTGCTTCACCAGCAGTGTCACCCTGGGCAAATAACTTGTCTTAATC
Source organism: Physeter macrocephalus (assembly GCF_002837175.3). Taxonomy (NCBI): domain Eukaryota; kingdom Metazoa; phylum Chordata; class Mammalia; order Artiodactyla; family Physeteridae; genus Physeter; species Physeter macrocephalus. The sequence continues at coordinate 115,738,020 of NC_041227.1, forward strand.
TCCAAGTGAAAACCTACCTCCGAGGTTGTGGGAATTCAAAAGAATGTATGTATAGCAACTGTTGCGTGGCAGGAAGCTATTGCTGTAGGAGGTTGAACTAAATGGCTCTTGAGGTCTCCTGGGTCACTCCCACTCTCCATGTCACCAAGAGTGCCTTGTTTGAGGAGTTTCCACTCCCCCGACCAAGCTTCTAAGTCCACTCTATGCACAGCAGGGCTGGAATAGCAGGATCAGGTGATGTCATGACACGCCAATCTGACTGGCTGTAAACACACACTGAAGGTGAGGGGACAAAAAGGAGAATGCTGGCCCAGGAAACCTGGGGAGCACTCCTCTGTTACCTCACCCATCCCTCCCCAAGGGGGCTGCCAGGGAACAGCTGTCACAAAGCAGGAGTGGGGCCCCCAGACGCACCTAGTGGGCACCACGCAGGTGGATATCTGAACCACTCAGAGCAGGAGAACAGGCAGCTTCTCGAATATTTCCAGGGCCAGTAGCCCAAGAGCACTCAGCCCAAGACCTAAATAGTCACCCCAGAGTCTGAAAAATTTTTGCCTGTGTCTTACAGAAGTTCCTGCTGGTTGGGAGAGGCCCCTTTCCTTACAGTCAGCCTTGTGAAGAAATAAGCAAAAACTGAGTGTTGTCCTTTCCTTAGAAGCCTCCCCGGTATTGAGGCAAAAAAAAAAAATGTCTCTTATTTTTCCCAAAGTGAGCCCACTTGTCTCCTTTGACTTTTCTCTGGGATTCTTCCATCTTCCCCGAAGTTGATCAAGCTCTCTGATCTTTGCCAGTTTCCTCACTCTCTGTGAAGTTCAGTGACCCAGACTGGATCCACATCTCAAATAAGGGTCTGACTAATGCATAGTCTTAACAGAAAGATTATTGGACATGCCATGCCCTATTAATAGCTCCTGTTATCAAGGGTTTGTTTTGTTGGGTTTTTTTTTTTTTTTCCACAACGGGAATGAACAGAGTACTGACTCACTCTAGGTTTGCGGTAAATTGTGGATCACTTTCTGCTTAATTTAGCCTGAGTCCCTGTCATCATCATCTTTCTCCTCTAGCTCTCTGCCTTCATAATTATCATGTCTTCACCAAACATCCTTCAGCCTTGAATAGGCCTAAGTACTTAGAATGAGTGACAGCACTCTTGTGTGGTGCTGGGGATGCATAACCCCTTGGACAAACACTTGGTGATCTGTGCCAAGAGGCTGAACAATTGTTCAGGCCTCAGAGCCATGATTCCATTTCTGGTAGCATATTCTAAGGAAGTACGTACCGTGCACTATGTGTGAAGATCTTTATTCCAGCATTAGTTATAACAATGGAAAACTGAAAGCAACCCAAATGCCCAAGAAAAAAATAATCATACTATATCCATTGGGTGGCATAGTAGGAAGCCATATAGTAAGCAGTAAAGGAAAATGTTTGCTAAGTTAGATGAAAAGATCAGGATACAAAATAGCATGAGCTGGGAGTTCCCTGGCGGCCCAGTGTTTAGGACTTGGGGCTCTCACTGCCATGGGCCCGGGTTCAATCCCTGGTCAGGGAACTAAGATGCCATAAGCCCTGCCCCACAGCACGGCCAAAAAAAAAAAAAAAAAAAAAAAATAGCCCGAGCATTATCCAGGGGTGCAGTCAGCAAAACAAACACAATTCCCTCATTAACAAATAAATTGGAAGAAAAAAAGGAAAGGGAGAGACTTACACTTAAAAGAAATTAAGCAATCTGTCAACCAAAAGCCTTATCTGGGTCCTGATTCAAGCAAACCAACTTTTAAAAATACATATATTTTATTAAATTATTGAGGAAATTTGAATACTAACTATTCAAATTGATGATTTTAATGAAATATACATTTTAAGGCATGATATGGTACTGGGGTAATTTTTTCAATAAAAAACCTCGGGGGCTCCCCTGGTGGCGCAGTGGTTGAGAGTCCGCCTGCCGATGCAGGGGACGCAGGTTCATGCCCCAGTTCGGGAAGATCCCACATGCCGCGGAGCGGCTGGGCCCGTGAGCCATGGCCGCTGAGCCTGCACGTCCGGAGCCTGTGCTCCGCAACGGGAGGGGCCACAGCAGTGAGAGGCCCGCGTACCGCAAAAACAAAACAAAACCAAAAAAAAAACAAAAAAAAACCTCGGGCTTCCCTGGTGGCGCAGTGGTTAAGAGTCTGCCTGCTAGTGCAGGGGACACGGGTTTGAGCCCTGGTCCGGGAAGATCCCACATGCTGCGGAGCAACTAAGCCCGTGAGCCACAACTACTGAGTCCGCGAGCCACTACTGAGCCCGCGTGCCACACTACTGAAGCCCCTGTGCTTAGAGCCCGTGCTCCGCAACAAGGGAAGCCACCGCGATGAGAAGCCTGCGCACCACGAGGAAGAGCGGCGCTCGCTCTCCGCAACTGGAGAGAACCTGCGCACAGCAGCGAAGACCCAATGCAGTCAAAAATAAAATAAATACATTAAAAAAAATAATAATAAAATAAATAAATAAATAATCTCCTTATCTTTTGGAGATAAATACTAAAATATGTGTGGATGAAATGATATGATGACTGGATTTGCTTCAAAATAATCTGGGCTGGGGATGGGGGAAGGGAATAAAAGAAACAAGTTGGGCCATGAGGTGATAATTATTGAAACTGGGAGATGGGAACATGAGATTCCTTATATTATTTTCTCTGCTTTTTTGTGTTTGAAATTGTCCATAATAAGTTTTTATAAACCTGCATATGCATTAACGATTATGATGAGACAAAATAGAGTAACACTGGTAAGATCCTGGCCCCAGACTGCCAGGGTTCAACTCCCATCTCCTGTAGTTACCAGCTGTGTGACCTTAAGCAAGTCACTGAACCTCTCTGTGCTGCAGTTCCTAAAAATGAAGGATGTTGATGATCATGGTGATACCCACCTCATGTTGTTGTGAAGATTAAATGGGTCATTAAGTGTGAAGCATTTAGAACAATTCCTGGCACATAGTGAGTACTCTATATATGTGTCAACTTTTGTTAATCTGTTCCACATTTGAGTGATATTTGAGCATCTACTTTACTAGGCTGTGGAAATTCAATAAAATAAAAACAGATCTTGTGTTAGGATGGAGGGGTTGGGGGTGATCTTTTTCATTCTCTAGTTTCAAACTTTGTGTAATGTGAGATTATTCGTTTTAAATTTTTTATGAAAACTGTTTGTGTTTTTAAAACAGAGTGAGTCACCTTTGCAGGCTCTCCCTGCCCTCTGGGAGCTCCTTAGTCTGCTCAAGTAGACGTGTTCCCAGCCTTGGGGTATTTCCATCTGGCAGGGTGGTGTGGCCTCTGCTTGCCATAGATACACTGTGTGGGCCAAGATAGCAAACACGGGCAGGGTAATAGGCTGGGAGTACATTCCTGGGGTGATGGTAGTGGTGGGAAGTGAGGAGGTGGGGCATCAAGAAACAGAGCCCCTTCTTCTGACCCCTGGGGGAATGAATGGCACCCCTCCATTCTTACCACCTCCTACTCCGCTCCAATTCATTCCTGCTACCCTCCGGCTCCCCCCACCTCACCTCCCTCCTTCCCGAAGGGGAGGTTTTGAGGTGACACCCAGAGCAGTGCGAGGAAGCAAGGAGCTGTTTATTTCATTGGCAGTTGTTTTTATTTGGGTGGGGGTACCCTGGGCATGTAGTGGCAGCGGAAGGGAGGGGGCAGTGATGCTGAGCAGGCAGAGCACTGAGCGAGAGCTACCAAGCTGATGAGAAACAGGAGGAGGTGCCGGGATGGGCAGCATTGCCAGTGGGCACTCCTCTCTCCTCCCCTCGCCCAGCCCTGTGGTTAGCTATTTTGGGCTGCAGAGGGAAAGAGCCAAGCCTGCCAGGGCCTCCAGGGCCAGAGCCAAGGCCAGAGAACCAGAACCTCCCTCTTGGGAACCAAGAGCAGGCTGTTCTTTAGGAACCCCTCAATCTGCATATTCTCTGATACAGACAATTGAGATTTTCTCTCAAGAAATAAAAACAGTTTACAAAACTGTAAATATTACAGATCAAAAGGGCAATGGATATAAAAACAGTAGCTTCAGGAAAAGCTCCCCTCACATCTTTCCAGTCGCATTACTACCCTTAGCAGGCCCCACCTCTTTAGAAATTCTGGGCGGTCACTGCCCCAGATCAGCTTCCTCCGTCTCCTCCTAACACAGCTCCTCCTTCAGTGACAATCACAGCCAACATTATTAGTGTTTGCTGTGTTCCAGGCACTGGGCAAAGGCTTTTACATACATAAGCTCTCTTAATCTTTAAAACGGCCCTGCAAAGTAGGTATCTTTATTATCTCCACTTTACAAATGAGGAAACTGCCGTACAGTGAGTTTAAATATTTTGCCGAGGGTCACACAACCAGGAGTGGCATTTCTCCCAAAAGTCAATCCTGGACACAAACACCCCTCCAACCTTGTGTCCCTCATGTTTCCACAGGCGCCTTGTAAAGACTTCTCTCCTACACTGAGGGTGCTGTATTTAAGTTATCTGTTACACATCCGCTTCCCCTGGAGGCTGCTTGCTTCATATTTCTTACTCATATTTGCATTTCCTGCATATACTGGGTCCTCAGTAAACATTAGCTGAGGGAGGTAATAGACCCATACATCCAAAACTACAGTCACACCAAGCCCCTAACCATTCTCAGAGAACACCTTACTCTTTCTTGCTCTTGTCTCAGCCTACAATGACTTTGTCCATCTGGTAGAGGCCTACTTGTCCCGCAAGGCCACCCCTCACCTGTCACCTTCTCTGTGAAGCCTTCCCCAACTGTCCAAACAGAATCCACTGCTTCTCCTCTAGGCTCTTCTGACGCCTGCAAACACCTCAACTGGAGCCCACCCCTAGGCTATCAGGGGGCTGTGTTTGTGCACACATCCATCTTCACCATTATCTGGGGGCTCTTCTACTTCTCTCTGCACCCCCAATGCCTAAGAAGCCCAGGAGGTGTGTGTTGAACAAATGAGAGAGTACATCGGAGGATGGGAGCAGGAGGTGTATACATCCTTGTCAGTTTCCGCAAGGAACAGGAATGGCAGAGGCCTTTGCAGCCCTCCTGCTTTCCTTTCGACCCCCCTCTACCCATGCTGGATCTGGGAGCTTCCACCATCAGGCAGATAGGGTCCTAGAAGCCTGCTGAACTTCCTTCCAAGGTCACATCTTTGGGGCATGGAGTTACTCCCCTTGGAGGAAGGAGTTGTGACTCAGTCTTCCCAGGGTGGGGGGCCTGAAGGACCTACTTTCTGGGACCCTGAACTTGGGAGCCAGGCCCTGAAGTGCCTCAGCCTCTTCCCTGCCCCACCATCATAGACACATTGAACATCAGGCTGGCAGGGATCTCAGAGGCCATGAGGTCCAGAGAATCGAAGGCCCAAGGGAATTGGGAAGGGATGTGCCCAGTGGCACAAATGTCTGATGATCTTGGGCTCCTCCAGGCATAGCTCCTTCAGTCCCATGCTCTGGTGTCCACCCAGGCCCTCATCACCTCCCACCTGGACTGTTGCGGTAACTGGTCTCTCTTCCACCAATACGTCCCCCACGCAGCCAACAACACGATCCAAATATCAAAGGTAATTTAAAAACCCTTCAATCGGGCTTCCCTGGTGGCACAGAGCCCATGCTCCGCAACAGGAGAAGCCACTGCAGTGAGAAGCCTGCACGCAGCAACAAAGACCCAATGCAGCCAAAAATAAATAAATAAATAAATAAATAAATAAATAAATAAATTTAAAAAAAAAATAAACTTCGGGCTTCCCTGGTGGCGCAGTGGTTGAGAGTCCGCCGGCCAATGCAGGGGACACGGGTTCGTGCCCCAGTCCGGGAAGATCCCACATGCCGCGGAGCGGCTGGGCCCGTGAGCCATGGCCGCTGGGCCTGCGCGTCCAGGGCCTGCGCTCCGCAACGGGAGAGGCCACAACAGTGAGAGGCCCTCATACCGCAAAAAATAAATAAATAAATAAATAAAAATAAAAATAACCTTCGAACCATCAGCCATGGAACCAAGCGTCCAGGGCCTGGCCCCCGCAACGGGAGAGGCCACAACAGTGAGAGGCCCTCATACCGCAAAAAATAAATAAATAAATAAATAAAAATAAAAATAACCTTCGAACCATCAGCCATGGAACCAAGTCCTAAATCTTACATGGTGTGTAAGACCACAGGGATCTGGTCCCTTTCCACTTTAACTGCAGCCTTTGACACCACCCCTTCTGCTCTACTGTCTAGAAGCCAAGCCTTCTCATGCTCCCTTGACCCTGCACATACTCTGCTGCTTCACCTGATGAACTGAGCCTTAAAGACCCAGCTCAAATGCTACTCCTTGGTAAAGCCTTCCCTAATATCCTGGAAAAGTTAGTGTATCTTGTAGGAATGCTCTCAGTTAAAAGCAACAGAAAACCCAAGCAAAGGAATTTTTGTGACCCTAGGTTGCCATCAGAATCTCTTAAGGATATTTAAAAAGTCCCATCACTGTACACATGCCAGATCAATTTAATCAGAATCTCTGAGGTGGACCCAGGCATCCGTAATTTTCAAAACCTCCCATATTCGAATGTGCGGCCAGGTTGAGCCCTGAATGAAGCAGGAGATTATTTTTCTCGATTATTTTTCTCACATAGTGAATCCAGAGGTAGGTGGTTGCCTGTGTCGGTTGAGCGGCTCAGCAATATCCAGGCCAATGTCTCAGTGATACTCTTCACCTTTCCTTTCGGCTTTGCTGCCTCAAGGTCACAAAAGACTGTAGTTGACCCTTCATGTTCAAAGCCTGAAGAAAGTTGTATGGAGAAGGGGAGGGCCCAAACCATCCTCTTTTATGAGCAAATCAAAGACTGTCCTAGAAACCCCTTTAGCAGACTTCTGTTTAGACGTCATTGATGGCCACAGTGGACCATGCCCAGCTGCCAAGGTGGCTGGGAAAGTGGATGAGATTTCTGACAAACTGAGAGGACCAATCAGCTCTGTCATGAGGGACGGAGCACATTGCTACTCCCAAAACAGTGTGTGTTATCAAGGAAGGATCTTAGGAATGGATACTGAAGAGTGGCAAAATACACCACCCCAGGCGTTTCCCTGGCAGCGCAGTGGTTAAGAAGCCGCCTGCCAATGCAGGGGACACAGATTCGAGCCCTGGTCGGGGAAGATCCCACACCCCGCGGAGCAACTAAACCCGTGCGCTACAACTACTGCAAGCCCACGCACCTAGAGCCCGTGCTCCGCAACAAGAGAAGCCACTGCAGTGAGAGGCCCACGCGCAGCAACAAAGAGTAGCCCCCGCTCACCGTAACTAGAGAAAAGCCCACGCTCAGCAACGAAGACCCAATGCAGCCAAAAATAAAATAAGTTTATATAAAAAAAAAAAATACACCACCTCAAAATATGCCACTTGGGCTTAAGGATTATTTTGAGCAGATGCAAGAAGAACATTCTAATCTCCCCTTTTCTTCCAGAAAACAGGAGACCAAACCCCCATATGAAAGATGCCCTCTCTGTATGGGGAGAAAAGAAACATTCTTCAAAGGAGAATCAAAGCCAAGAGAATTCTGTACAAACAGGCCTTGTTAAAATAGTTTTTCCCTTCCTTTAAGCTCCCCGTATATTTTAGTCACTTCGCTACAATCACTGCTCTTTATTCAACCTAGTATAAAAGTATTAATGTTTTACCACTTCCCTAGGTCTTCATTTCCTTATGAGGGCTCCCGTGTCATTAATATAAATTAAAAAAAAAAATTTTTTTAATTGAAGTATAGTTGATTTTGTTTGTTTGTTTGTTTGGCCTTGCCACACACCTTGCAGGATCTTAGTTCCCCGACCAGGGATGGAACCCGGGCCCCCTGCAGTGGAAACACGGAGTCCTAACCACTGGACCGCCAGGGAAGTCCCATTGAAGTCAAGTTGATTTACAATGTTTCAGGTGCACAGCAAAGTGAATCAGTTACACACACAGTAGGACTTTACAGTAGGACCTTGTTGTTTATCTTTTTTGTATACAGTAGTGTGTATCTGTTAATCCAAAATTCCCAATTTATCCCTCCCCCTCCAAGACATATAAATGTGTACGCTTTTCTACTGTTCATCTGTTTTCTGGTACTTTAATTCCCAGGCCCACCTGAAAAGCCCTAATTGGGTAGAGGTAAATATGTCACCCCCCACCCCCATCCCGACAACAACCAGCAGATTCTGCCACAGTGACTTAACTTCTCTCTGGGCTTCACAGCTCTGGGCTTCACACATTGGTTCTGGCAGACATCCCATTAAAGGCACTGTGCAGACGTGTGTCCACACATCCATGTCTCCCTCTAGACTGGCAGTTCTTTTTTTTTTTTTTCTTTCAAAATGGCACCATACTGTTTTATTTCAGCCCACAAACAACATAAAGAGGTAACAACTTCTGATGCCATGCAACTAACAATAAAGGAACGAAAAAAATATATTTTTTTATCGGAGTATAATTGCTTTACAATGTTGTGTTAGTTTCTGCTGTAGAACAAAGTGAATCAGCTGTTTGTATACATATATCCCCATATCCCCTCCCTCTTGGACCTCCCTCCTCCCTATCCCACCCCTCTAGGTGGTCATAAAGCACCGAGCTGATCTCCCTGTGCTATGCGGTTGCTTCCCACTAGCTATCTATTTTACACATGGTAGTGTATATATGTCAGTGCTACTCTCTCACTTCATCCCATCCTCACCAACAACCCCTGTGTCCACAAGTCCGTTCTCTACATCTGCATCTCTTCTCCTGCCCCGCAAATAGGTTCATCGGTACCATTTTTCTAGGTTCCACATATATGCGTTAACATACGATATTTGTTTTTCTCTTTCTGACTTACTGCACTCTGTATGACAGACTCTAGATTCATCCACGTCTCTACAAATGACCCAGCTTCGTTCCTTTTTATGGCTGAGTAATAAGGGAACGAAAAAAATATTAACAGCAAAAGCTCAGTCTTTGAAAGGTTGCTCACAGCAGTAGATTGGCAGCACTGGCAAGTATTTCTGGCCAATGGCTTCCAACAAGAGGGGTCTGAACGAACGCCCTCATCTCAGCAAAAGAGCTCCCACATCTTCCCTCGATAGTTTACACACTATGCGTCACGAGTGCCGCACCACTACACTCACCAGACTTTTGTAATTCACATCTTAAAACATGTAACTACATGCTGTGCGTAATCGCAACAAAAGCTGAAAACAAAACAGCGTGGCAGAAAAGTAAACGAACTCCAGTGTTTCCAGTAAGGCATCAGGGAATCACTGCTGGCTGCGCCCTTCATTTCACCAGTTTAAAGAAAAGTTTGATGTACATCTCTCAGCAAACCCAACATTCAGAAGCTTAACAAGCAGCCTCAAGTTAAAAGTTTAAAAGACAGTCCTCCTTTCTTTTGGTAAATGGTTCATATACAACATGAAATCGAGTTCTACTTTATAAAAAAAAACTGAGTAATTTTAACAGCAAAAATATATATGTTTGTATTTCTCTTTTTTTTTTTTTTTTTTTTGTGGTGCGCGGGCCTCTCACTGTTGTGGCCTCTCCCGTTGTGGGGCACAGGCTCCGGACGCGCAGGCTCATCGGCCATGGCTCACGGGCCTAGCCGCTCCACGGCATGTGGGATCTTCCCGGAGCGGGGCACGAACCCGTGTCCCCTGCATCGGCAGGCGGACTCTCAACCACTGCGCCACCGGGGAAGCCCCGTATTTCTCTTTTTAAAAAAGATGTTTAATAACACTAATTCAGAGGACAGGATTTAACCCTCAACCCCCCACCCTGCCAAGCTGTCTACATGGCACAGATACATTAAGGCAAAGGCTCCTGGAGAGGCATGTCCGCCTCGGTGGTGGGCTGGGGACGGGAGGGGAACACACTCCGCTCCTGCAGGGCCAGTTTAGAAAGGCTTCTCCCTCATGTTCACCGATCCGTCCTGCATCCCGAAGTAGACTCTCTCCGCCATGCTGATGAACAGGCCTGTGTCCACCACACCTGGAATCATTTTGATAGCTGTGTTCACTTCACTCCATTTGTGAACCCCGTCAAACTTCCAGTCCAGGATAAAATTCCCATTACAGTAAGTCCCCTACACACGAACCTTCTTCAAGTTGCGAACTTTCAAAGATGCGAACGTGCGTTCACATGTCCGATCACGCAAGTTAGTTCATGTGTCTGGCGTACGTTGTCACATGCGTGCATCCTCTGCAAGTTGTTGCGCTTTTGTGTACTTTACTGTACAGTACGGTTGCTATGCAACATGAGGAGCTTACTAATGAAGACCTGCTGGAATTGGAGGCCCAGAGAAAGGACAAAGAGAGACAAGAGGAAGAAGTAACTAAAGAACTGAAGAGATTCAGGATGTAAGAAATGGCAAGGGGATTTTCTTTATTTGAGGAGGCACTGTTAATTTTTTGAAGCACAGGACCCGAACGTAGAAAGGTTCACGAAGGTTGTAGCTGCCTTTCAGGATGCAATCCAGTGCTACCATGTCATCTATGATGGGAAAAAAAGAGCTACTACCCAGACATCACTGGATCATTTTTTCAAGAGGGTAGATAGAATTGAATCCAGCAAGGAACCAGAACCTGTGCCA
>NC_041227.1:115748726-115800123 GCF_002837175.3 Physeter macrocephalus
TACTTTATAAAAAAAAACTGAGTAATTTTAACAGCAAAAATATATATGTTTGTATTTCTCTTTTTTTTTTTTTTTTTTTGTGGTGCGCGGGCCTCTCACTGTTGTGGCCTCTCCCGTTGTGGGGCACAGGCTCCGGACGCGCAGGCTCATCGGCCATGGCTCACGGGCCTAGCCGCTCCACGGCATGTGGGATCTTCCCGGAGCGGGGCACGAACCCGTGTCCCCTGCATCGGCAGGCGGACTCTCAACCACTGCGCCACCGGGGAAGCCCCGTATTTCTCTTTTTAAAAAAGATGTTTAATAACACTAATTCAGAGGACAGGATTTAACCCTCAACCCCCCACCCTGCCAAGCTGTCTACATGGCACAGATACATTAAGGCAAAGGCTCCTGGAGAGGCATGTCCGCCTCGGTGGTGGGCTGGGGACGGGAGGGGAACACACTCCGCTCCTGCAGGGCCAGTTTAGAAAGGCTTCTCCCTCATGTTCACCGATCCGTCCTGCATCCCGAAGTAGACTCTCTCCGCCATGCTGATGAACAGGCCTGTGTCCACCACACCTGGAATCATTTTGATAGCTGTGTTCACTTCACTCCATTTGTGAACCCCGTCAAACTTCCAGTCCAGGATAAAATTCCCATTACAGTAAGTCCCCTACACACGAACCTTCTTCAAGTTGCGAACTTTCAAAGATGCGAACGTGCGTTCACATGTCCGATCACGCAAGTTAGTTCATGTGTCTGGCGTACGTTGTCACATGCGTGCATCCTCTGCAAGTTGTTGCGCTTTTGTGTACTTTACTGTACAGTACGGTTGCTATGCAACATGAGGAGCTTACTAATGAAGACCTGCTGGAATTGGAGGCCCAGAGAAAGGACAAAGAGAGACAAGAGGAAGAAGTAACTAAAGAACTGAAGAGATTCAGGATGTAAGAAATGGCAAGGGGATTTTCTTTATTTGAGGAGGCACTGTTAATTTTTTGAAGCACAGGACCCGAACGTAGAAAGGTTCACGAAGGTTGTAGCTGCCTTTCAGGATGCAATCCAGTGCTACCATGTCATCTATGATGGGAAAAAAAGAGCTACTACCCAGACATCACTGGATCATTTTTTCAAGAGGGTAGATAGAATTGAATCCAGCAAGGAACCAGAACCTGTGCCACCGACATCAGGCGTGAGTGAAATCGCAGTTTGCCCTCCGTCTCCTATTGCTGATGATCCTTCAGCTCTACCATCTGCCGCCTCGTCTCCCCCTCCTCCAGTCAGTAACTCTTCTTGCCTGTTCACTTGATGCAGCCTCTGTATGCCAGCTGTTGTGCTGTACTACTGTACTTTTCAAGGTACTGTACTGTAAGATTAAAAATGTTTTCTTTAATTTTTGTGCTTGTTTTTTATGTATTATTTGTATGAAAGTATTATAAACCTATTACAGTACAGTACTATTTAGCCGATTGTGTTAATTGGTACCTAGGCTAACTTTGTTGGACTTATGAACAAACGGGGCATATGAATGCGTTGTCAGAACGGAACTCATTCGTATGTAGGGGACTCACTGTTATCCATCACCAAGCGATCTGCCTTGTTGATGGCCATGCGAAGTTCAATCACGCCCCCAAACTTCTAGGTCACAGCTCGGCTCACTGGGACATAGGCCATCGGGATGACCTTGATGGGGGTTCCCCACGTGCCACTGATTCCCTGAGGTTCTTTGAATCTTCCCTGAAATCGGTGATCACGATGAAGCAACTGGCATTGCCAGCCACAATTTTCTCCCGGGTCAGGCAGCCTCCACTGCCCTCGATGAGATTGAGATCGACATCTACCTCATCAGCACCATCGATGGTGAGGTCAGTCTCTGGGTGTCGGTCCAGGCCACCGAGAGTTCAGCCATACTGCAGGATGAGCTGACGGGCCTGGAAGGAAGTGGGAATACAGACGGGGTTCACCGTCCTGAGTGTGGTTCCTCCCTCCTCTCTGTTCTCCCTTCTCTACCGAGCACTGCACTTAACCACCCTCCGTGGACCACGTCCATGAGCCAGCTGGACCCTCCTAAGTGAGCAGACTTCCTACTTCTCCAGCCACTGCTGTGCTGGACACCCCAGTCCCACTCTTTCCTGGTAGCTGGCCTAGTCAGAGAAGGAGATAACTCACCTCTTGTGCCTTAGGTAAGGCCCCTCCCCAGTGTGACGGGAGAGCAGTGGGAGGGGTAGGCTTCCATGTGCTTCCTCTTCCGCATTCAGGCCCAATCCCGAAATGGACTCCCAAGTATTCAGTGGCAGAGTGCCTGGCCTAACTAACGTCAACCACAGACAAAATGTTCACTTCTGCCCGGGTGTAAAAAATGTGTCTTATCTGATTCCTTGGACAAATGGAAGTCTGAGAAATGACCCTGTTGATGTCACCAGAATGAGTCACTGGTAAATACATGCCCAGAGATAACATCAACCAGTATCCTACCCTCTGATTCTGGCTTCCATCACGCGTCTGAAATTGCTCGTTCAAAGGTCACCTACAGGGCCAGCTTCAGCGGCCTGCGACCTGTGCAGTCCCACAGGGCCTCGCGCCCTGCATTCAGAAGGGCCTTGCACTCAGAAGGGCCCTGCACCTGGTTTTACAATGTGCTGTTGTTGCCGTCTTGAAATTCTTAACAGTTTTGAACAAAGGAGCCCCACATTTTCATTTTGCACTGGGCCCTCACTTCTGTTGTCCGATCCTGGTCACCCATAGTCTCTTACAAAATCCAGCAAGGTTTTCCTTCTCAGAAGGGTCTCCACAGCGTATGACCTCAGTCTCCTTTGTGCAAATCTCTGTGACCCCCAGTCTTCTGTTGCCTTCCCTTACATTAAGAAAGGGTGGTGTGATGGGGTGGCATGGCTGCAAATAATGGTAGGGATCAAAAGGCCCTGGGGACTAAGTCGTACAAGCCCTCCGTGGCTCCCGGGCCTGAAGGAGAGTTAACAGTACCAACTTGGGAGCTCAAGGCCCCAGCAAAACTGAGAGAATCTGAGCCAGCTCCAATCCAGAACAGAAAATCAGCGTGAAAACTTGTAGATGACCGTATTGGACTTCAGAAACCTTGAAGAACCCCTTCCAACTCCTTGAGGGGCCATCTACCAACAGTGCAGAGAACTAACGCCGTGCCCCCTGCCCGGCAAGGAGGTCGGGCACCCTGCGAGGAGCCAGAAAATGAGGTCCCCTGCAGAGAGAGAGCCAAGTTTTCCAAGGCAAAGGCTAAGGAAAGTTTGTTCACTATGGAAGAAGGTGCACGGTAGGAGGGCAGAAGGCAGGTATGGAGCTGAAGGGAGATGAGTTCAGGGGACAGTGGATGTGAGGGGGGCCCCCCAGTTCTGCCCCACCAGGCCTGCCAAGCAGGGATCCTTCTGCTTAACCAGGCTCTGGGCAGAGGGCAGAGGTTCCAATAGGCAGAGTCTCAGCCCCGGCTGGGAGAGGAAGGATGGAGGATAGCATGGCAAGGCTTTGGAAGGGGAGCCTGAGGCAGGGAATGGAATTGGGGCCCAGTCTTCCCAAGGCAGAGTTCATCAGGGTCCGGGATCTGCCCTCTCTTGGCATCACCTGGCCAGGCCATGGCTCAGGTATCTGACACCTGGGGCCTGGAGTCACATGCCAGGAAACCCAACACTCTTGGGCCCCAGCCCCCAACTTCCAGCAGCTACAAGCGAGCGAGCAAGGCTTCTGGAGGAAGAAGCGGGTCTCCAGAGCCGAGCAGCAGGGAGGCTACTTCCGGGGAGACGGCAGCACAGGAGAAGGCTCTCCCACCAACAGGGGTGAGAGGCTGGGAGGAGGAAGGAGAGGACGGGGGGAAGAGTGGGGCGGAGAGGACGAAGCCGGGATGGACAGAGGGGCGGACGTTCCAGGAGAAAGGGTGAACGGGTACAGAAGCTGGGGCCTGCATCACCTAGCCTAGCTGGATGCTGCAAGGCCCTGTTGCCGATTGGGCCCTCTGGTGCCTACCTGGCCCACCTGGCAGCCATCCAGGTAGGCTGGCAGGAAAAGCCTGTATCCCAATGAAGGAAATCAATACATGAGCAGAAGTGAACACTGAGAAGCCCCCAGACCCAGAATGACCAATAGGGCTTTGGACCAAGAGACTTCATAGATTAGCCTTCCAGAATCAAGGAGACCCTAGAAGAGTCTCAGGCCCAGGGGACCCTCTACCCAAAGGGCCCAATAAGGAGTCTTGGACCCCAAAGAAGCAAAAAAGCCACCCAGGCCTGAGAGAGCTCCCAAAGGACAGGCCCCGGCCCGAAAGGAATCCACAGGGGGACTTCAGGAAGAGAATGCTGGCCGTGGGAATGGAATTCTCTAGACTCATTCTCCGTTTATGGGGCTTTTTCTTCCCCAGATCCTACTCCACTCCAGGACTATGCCAATCTGTGGCCATGCTCCCACCAGCTGGTCACCTCCTGTCCCTGCTGCTGGTGATAGGCACCGGGGGTACTGCGCCCAGGCCCCGGCTGGCTCCCCAGGGCTGCTACGTGGCAGAAGAAGCTGGGGAGCGGACATTCCGCTGCAGCCAGGCAGGCCTGAGGGCTGTGCCCACCGGCATCCCTAACGACACCCGCAAGCTCTACCTGGATGCCAACGAGCTGGCCTCCGTGCCGGCTGGGGCCTTCCAGCACCTGCGTGTCCTGGAGGAGCTGGATCTATCCCATAATGTCCTTGCCCACCTCTCAGGGGCCGCTTTCCAGGGCCTGGCGGGTACGCTGCGCCACCTTGACCTCTCTGCCAACCAGCTGGCCTCGGTGCCCGTGGAGGCCTTTGTGGGGCTGCAGATCCAAGTGAACCTGTCTGCCAACCCGTGGCGCTGCGACTGTGCCCTCCAGGAGGTGCTCCGGCGGGTGAGGCTGGCACCGGGCACTGGGACGGGCATCGTCTGTGGCCCGGAAGCCCGATCAGACCTCGTGGGGCAGGAGTTCCTGCCGCTGGTCGGGGAGGAAGAGCTGTGTGGGACGGGGCGGGGCGGGGCCCGGCACAGCACCGACGTGGCCCTGCTGGTCACCATGGGGGGCTGGCTGGTGCTGGTGGTGGCTTATCTGGCCCAGTACGTGTGGCAGAACCGAGATGAGACCCGACGTCCCCTCAAGCGGGCCCCCGCGCTGCCTGTACACTCCGAGGACTCCTCTACCCTCAGCACAGGGGTCTGATGACCAGGGCTGCTCTTCCGGCCCTGCACCCCACACCCCTGCTCCTATGCCCTCTCCTCTCCTCCGACCCCCTCTGCCTCCTCTGCCGCCCCTTCCCATCCCCCAATTCCACCTCCTTCCTCCTCTGTCTCCCCGAAACACCTGATCTCTCTCACACCACCAACACCATCTTTGGTGCCTGGGAGTTTTGATGCCGACTCCGGGCCTGGATTGTGCTAGACTCAGAGACCCAGAGCTTCTGAGTCCAAAGTGATGGGGGGACCACGGAACAGAGAATGATGGTAGATGGTCACGTATGCCAACTTGGAGGTAGGAGCAGGCAGCTTGAGAGCGTGGCGGAGGTGATCTCAAAGGCTGTGCTGTATGGATGTTTGAACTGACTCTGCAAGAATGAGGGGGGCTTTGGGCAGCAGAGGGAGGCCCCCAGCTGAAAGATGGTGGACCAAGACGAAGAAGATGTAAAGCAACTTGGAATGTCTGGGCAACGGCAAGACATATCCGGGGGCTGGAGAAGAGGGCGCGTAGAGGGGCGAGGGGATGGTGGGACCAAGCTGGCAGGGAGGTCAGAAAGGGCCCCGTGGGCTCCTCCTCCCTTCTCCCGCCGCCTCTGCCGGAAACGTCCCCTCCCCGCCCCCTGCCCCATGCTTCTTGCCTCTCTCACGGCCCCAGGCTCCTCTCCCTGTACCTTCTGTTGTGACCCCCTGGCTTAGGGTTCCCTGCTTCCTTTTCCAGAGATTCCCTATCTCTCTGCTCTCTCCTTTTTACCCAGAAGGGCTTCCTGAACCCTTTCCCTTGAGGGAGAAGAAGTTTCTGCTCTGCCTGAGCTGGGGATGGGTCACTAGAGAGCTGGAAGGGAGGTGGGGAGGTTTCCCATCCCCAGAACATCACTGGACAATTCAATAAAGCCCCTTTATTAATGCCCCGATCTCTTTCTTATCGTTCAGTTTGTTGAACACATGTGGCCCCGCAGTGAGGAGTGGGAGGGTGTTGAGATCTCCTCCGCTACCTCCACCACCCCTTTGGTGCAGATGTTCCTGCTGGGCTGGGTGCCAGCTCCTCTCTCCCATGCTACCTCCCAGCTCCTGACACCAGAGTCTGTCTGCCAGGCATGCCAGGGCCTATGCATTAATGATGATGGAACGGAAGGATGGGGAATGGGAGGGGACATGGAGGGAGGACAAGGGAGGAGGGCAGGAGGCCAAAGCCCCAGGCAGCAGTCTCCAGCCTGCTTGGGGTGCACAGGAAGCAAAGGAAAAGGGAGCCGGTACTCTCTGAGCAGTCTGTCCCTTCTCTCAGCGGGAGTCTGAGCCAGGGGGTAGGGAGAAACTACATGTGCCCAAAGTTAGTAAAAGAATTCCTGGCCAGAGGGGGAGGGCAGAGACCAGGTTGGCTGAAGGAGGGGGCCATATGAGACATCCCTATCATCAAAGAGGCTTTTCAAGGGACCCAAAGGGGCCAACACTCCCTGTCCCTTGCCCCTGTGAGGGTGATTCATCATGTGGCTTCCATGGAGGAAACAGCCACTTTGGGAAATCTCTCGGGAACCCTAGTAGAAAATGAAGATAAGAACCACTGAACCAGGGTTCCACCCAACTTATGGCAGAGCCTGGGGCGGACTAGGAGGCCACTCAAGGAGTGGCAAAGAGGAATCCGTCACCTCCCCTCGTCCCTTTGACCCACCCTGACTTCCAGGTCTCCTTTCCAGCCCCGCCTCCTCCTCTCTCGATCCCTAAGGCTCTTCTCACCACGCCGACGCTGAGCTTCCTTACCTCATCCAGGAAACCTCAACTTGACTCATCTCAGAAGAACATGGGACAGCCCCCCATCTTCTTTTCTCAGGAGACATGGGCCTCCCTCTTCATTTCCAGAGGTGCTCAGGGATGGAGGAAAGAATTTGGATGTGGGAAGTTTCAGGCTGTACCTTTGACCGTCCAGCCAGCCGCATCCTGGCCTGGGCCTTAGAATCCTGGCCCCATCCCTATCAAACCCTCCATCACCCCCTCCCCTGCCACTCTCAGCATCTGTCCCACCCTGCTCACCCACCCCCTTCTGGAGTCAGGCTGGGACTCATCTCCCTAGGTTCTGGGAAATAGATTGTGGAGAACCATGGGGGTGGGAGGGTGGGGGTCGCGTGGGGCCCCGTGTCCCTCTCGTTGATGCCCATGCCTGGAGGCTCATTCAACTCCCTGTCATCCTGAGCAGCGGAGATAGCATCTTTAAGGTCTGCAGAGAGTGGGTTCCCCTACCGTCACCCCTAACCCCAATGCTCAGAGGTAAGTTCAGGATGGGAAAGGATCCAGGGAGGGAAGCTTTGCCTGGAGCCCAGATCAGGAGGGGTCCTGGAGCCCTGGATAATAAACGTCCCACCAATTATCATTATGGCTCCCCTCCGGCTCAAATTTCTTGTCCTCTCTGGAGCTAGGACAGGAGGGAAAGGAGAGGGAGGACAAGTGGGGCAGAAGATGGGGGGCAGGGTCGGGAGGTGGCAGACAGGTGCTTCACTGGCTCTCCTCCCCAGGGAGAGACCTCTTCACCCGAGCCAGTTGGGGTCTCTGAGTGAGAACTTGGTGCGAGGGGGGTGTCCAACTCAGTAACTTCGGCTCAGCCCATCACCGGAGACTGGACAAAGAGGGCCCGCTACAGACTCAGAGAAGCTCCTGCTAGGACAACAGTTACTGAACCCCTAAGCCCTACCATCAGCACCCTGGCCTCTGGGTTGTGCTTGTCCTCTGGGCAGGCAGGAAGGGGTGGCATAAGTGGTTTCAGCCCCATCCTTATCTCTGCCGGAGACCAGTGATCATAGGACCAGTGTTCCGAGACGCCACGTGGGCCCTGGCAAGGCAGCTGGATGGCCTCGTTTTCGTTGCCTGCTTCTGGCCCTTCTGCCTGGGACAGAGGAAAGGGGGACATGTTATGTCAAGACCAACCTCTCCCATCAGGATATGCTGGAGCCAGGAACAAAGCTGCTTCCCTGGTGGAGCAGTGGGTAAGAATCCGCCTGCCAATGCAGGAGACACGGGTTTGAGCCCTGGTCCAGGAAGATCCCACGTGCCGCGGAGCAACTAAGCCCGTGCGCCACAACTACTGAGCCCGTGCTCTAGAGCCTGTGAGCCACAACTACTGAGCCCGCGTGCTACAACTACTGAAGCCTGTGCGCCTAGAGCCCGTGCTCCGCCACGAGAGAAGCCACTTCAAAGAGAAGCCCGCGCACCGCAACGAAGCGTAGCCCACGCTAGCCACAACTAGAGAAAGCCAGTGCACAGCAACGAAGACCCAACACAGCCAAAAAAAAAACAAGGCTGCCAGCTACCAAGAGAGCCCAGCCACATGCCTGGTCCAGCTCTGATGCAAGAACCCAGGAAGGCAGATCCCGGCTTGTCATCCATGGGCAGCACCCTGGAGCCGGTGGTCTGTGGGTGGGCGTGGGAGGAGAGGAGAGTCCCTCACTCAGCCCTTCCATCACCAGTTTCTGGAGCAGCAGAGAAAGCAGATGCTGCCCTCAGGGAGCCCCAGTCTGAGGAGGAGAGCTATGACCCTATCTCTCAGGGAACCCCCAGACTAATGGAAGAAATAGGGTCCTTTCTCTTTGGGGAGCTCTGATGCTGGTGAGACCAAGACATCCCCCAGACACAGAGACTGAAGCACCTACAAAGCCTGGATATCTACTAAAGGAAGTGGAGAGAGAACAAACCGAGTACAAGGGAGCTGAGGGAGGCCGTTAAGTGCCCCACCCTTCCTGTCCTGGGCTCCTGTGCAGACATTCCAAGTGCAACCCTGAATGAGGGGTGTCAGTATCAAAACCAGGAGAACCCAGGCAGCTTCTTCCAAGTACCTCCCCCATTAGACTATGGGGGGGTTCCAACCAGAAACAGTTTCCCCTCGTTTCTCTGGGTCCCTGTTATCAGCAACCTCGGTTGCCTGTAAGGCATGACTTCCCAAACCAGGAAGGCAGAAAACCAAGGAGACAGAGCAAGGCGTCTGAGCTGCCAAAGCGGATGCCACCACAAGTCCACTGGCTCGTTCAGCAAACATTTATTGAGTTACTACTACATACCAGACGCTGCAGATTCAAAGATGAGGAAATTGTGGTGCCCATCCTAGGAAGACTTGACAGTTAGTGATGACAGCCCGGGCGACAGAGGTGTGCACAGGGGCCACGTGAGCCCAGAAGGGGCATCTAAAGCAAAGGTTCAGGTACTTCGTTCACAGGAGCACTCACTCAGAACCCATTTATTTTGCCTATTTTTTAAAATCTTATTTTACATAGAGTTCTAATAATTTTGGAACTATGGTTTCCTTGATACAACAGGTTAGAAGCAGTATATTTGAAGTAGGAAAAAAGTTCACTACAGATAGAATAAAAGCAGGGAATATCAACAGCCTGACAGCAGGGAGAGACATTACTAAAATTATTTTTAAGAACTCAAAAAGCAATGCAGTAGGGCCCTGTAATGTCTTCTTTTTTAAAATTTATTTTATTGAAGTATAGTTGACTTACAATGTTTTGATAGTTTCTGGTGTACAGCAAAGTGATTCAGTTACACATGTATATACATTCTTTTTCGTTTTTTAATATTTATTTATTATTTATTATTATTATTATTTATTTGGCTGTGCCGGGTCTTAGTTGCGGCACACAGGATCTTTTTAGTTGCAGCATGCAGGATCTTTAGTTGTGGAATGCAAACTCTTAGTTGCGGCATGTATGATCTAGTTCGCTGACCAGGGATCAAAGCGGGGTCCCCTGCATTGCGAGCACGGAGTCTTAGCCACTGGACCACCAAGGAAGTACCTACATTCCATTTCCACATTCTTTGCCATTATGGTTTATCACAGGATATTGAATATAGTTTCCTGTGCTATACAGTAGGACCTTGTTGTTTATCTATTTTATATATAATAGTTTGCATCTGCTAATCCCAAACTCCCAATCCATCTCTCCCCCACCCCTCCTTCTCCTTGGCAACCACAAGTCTGTTCTCTACGTCTGTGAGTCTGTTTTTGTTTTGGAGATAAGTTCATTTGTGTCATATTTTAGATTCCACATATACGTGATATCATATGATATTTGTCTTTCTTTTTCTGACTTAGTATGATAATCTCTAGGTCCATCCATGTTGCTGCAAATGGCATTATTTCATTTCATTCTTTTTTATGGCTGAGTAGTATTCCACTGTATATATGTACCACATCTTCTTTATCCATTCATCTGTTGATGGACATTGAGGTTGTTTCCATGTCTTGGCTATTGTAAATAGTGTTGCAGTAAACATTGGGGTTCATGTATCTCTTCAAATTACAGTTTTCTTCAGGTATATGGCCAGGAGTGGGATTGCTGGATCATATGGCAACTCTATTTTTAGTTTTCTGAGGAACTCCGCACTGTTTTCCATAGTGGCTGCACCAATTTACATGTAGTATCTTCTAAATGACCCTCTGTGGAAAAATTATTTTCCCCACCTCTCAGGGGCCTATGGATGTTGGCAAAATGCATAATATTAATCTCACTGACTTTGAGTTACCTGCAACAAGGGTCAAATCTTGGAGTGTCCACTTTCAGGGACAGGGAGCCGGTGATGCATTTGAGAAAGTTTCCTTCCTATCAGAGCAGAAGTAAATAATGCAGAATGGTTATTGGAAAAATGCTTGTTCTACCAGCTGCCTCCTTGTTCCTTCCTCCACGGGACCAAGATCTGCCCTGAGGCTGTGCAGAGCAGCCCAGCCTCTCCTGGAAACGACAGCCCTTTGGATGGGTGAAGATGGCTCTCCAGCACCTTATTCAGCACATCATGGTCCTTCTCTGTTCTTGTCTCTCTGTCCCCGATTAATGTCCCACAATCACCACCACACCCACACACCTGCCTCAGGTCCCTGGAAAATCCAGCTTATCTCCTCCCAGGCACAATACTCATTTCTGCACTTATGACAATTACTCTCTTCCTCTTTTAGAATGTTGAAAAAAAAACAAAACAAAACTCAAGTCCCCACACTAAAACTAATGTCTGAAGTCAGCACTCAATTTTCATTCATTTTAGGGGTCGGGGCAATTTATCATGCAGAGTCAAGCCATCAGGGAAGCTTCTCTCAAAGGATGTATGGGAACAAGCACAAGGGCATGGTGTCTGTCCTGGAGAACCAAGAAAAGACTCCAAGATCACCAAGACTGCAGTCGTAGGGCTCCTGGTGAATATCTCTGTCACAGTCAGCAGCAAATGTCAAAATTCCACGGACATCCAAAACCTCAGCATTGTGAATGATCTGGAAAACCTAAGAAGGGGTGAGCTGCCAGCCAAGGGGGCTGGCACCAAGGGGCATGCCCCCGCCCAGAGTGGTTCAGGCTATCAGAGCTGGCAGGGATCTTCACTTTACAAAAGGGCCCAGAGAGGGATGGTGAGTTGTCCAAGGTCACACAGGGAGTCAGGGAAGAAGCAAGACTAGAACCCACAGGTCCCCTGTCCCTCTGAGACACACACACACACACACACACACACACACACACACACGTGCGCGCGCTTCCTTCCAAGGGAACGGGCTGAGGGAAGGGTAGACCTAGGGGTGCCACTGAGGGAGCTGGACATGCACACACACACACACACACACACACACACACACACACGTGCGCGCGCTTCCTTCCAAGGGAACGGGCTGAGGGAAGGGTAGACCTAGGGGTGCCACTGAGGGAGCTGGACATGGATCGGAAGAGAGCCCCACCCACTCAGAGCCAGCTCCACCCCCGCAGCACAAGAAGCGAAGAAGCTTCAGGTGCATGGGGAAAACCTGTCTGTACATGAGGACCGAGGCTGTGAGATGCTGAGGGAAGCCACCCTGGAGGAGGGGAACAAGACTGGAGGGGCCATTCCATCCCCCTCCTCACTGCTGCTGGGTTCAGAGTTGGGAACCTCCAAGATGCTTTCCATGCCCCACCCCATCCATACACACGCTTGCCCCCACTCCTTCCCTCCCACAGCCCTTGAATCTCCCCTGCATCCTTGCCCATCATTAGGGCATCCTAATGTACCTCTCTCCCGTCCATACCTGCCTCTCATCCAGTTCCCCTAATAATGGCGTCTTCATCTTTTATAATACCGCTCTTCTCTTTTCTAAGGACTTTTCCATCTATTATTTCACATGAGATAGGTAGGCTACTTGCTATTGCAATCTCCATCTCATATGTTTAGGAAACTACCTCGGAAAAGTCCAGTGGCTCACCAGCTACTCAGTGGGGAATCTGTGAGCAAATCCAGGCTTTGAGACTCCAGCCGGTGCTTTCCCCTCACAGCTCCAGCCCCTGCCAGAGTTCTCACCTCCTTCTGCCAAGTTCCCCTCTCTTCATTTCTCTTCCATCTTCCCCCACCACCACCTGCCCCTTGACGACCTGTCTTTCCCCAGGGCTCTCTCAGTCCAAACACCACCATCAGCCTACCCCAAGCAGTAGTCACTGGGTAGAGCAGGGGGTGGCCTGGGTGGAAGCCGGGTGAATGTGAAGGAGAGGAGGGGAGGCAGACAGCCCTGGGTTGGTCCCCCAGTCTCAGGGCTGAAATCTGGGAGGTGGGGGTCTTCCATTCCTCTTTAGGCTCTGCCCCCCAAACCAACTGATGACCCCAGCCCCCGCCTCAGGCCCTTCCAACCCTCTCTGTGCAGCTCCCTAAAGCATACACCTCTCACCACTCCTCCCCTCTCGGAGACCACACTATGTGGGTATGTGTGGTGAGGCGAGCTGGCCAGGAAAGGCAAGGAGGAGTAGGGAGTCAGTGACAGCCAGTGCCCCATTTCTGAGCCCTCACAGACATCCTCCCATTCAAGGACCAGAACCTGAAGCTGTTCCCCTCCGGAGGTGAGAGAAGCTGCAGGACACTTCTTCCCTCCACATCCCGTAATGTGATGGGGGCTGGGGAAGGGTGGACAAAGTCTCAGAAGGCGAGAGGGACACAAAGATCCCCCTTCTCCAGCAAAGGGAAGAAACCGGCCAAGTGAGGAATTCAAGCCCAGAACCCTTTCTCAGAACCCTGGGGCGTGGGGGGCGGGGATGCAGAGGGGTCTCTCAGGATGCAGTGATGTCAGGCAACCCAGCCACGGGGCTCCTGGTCCTTTAAGCGCATCCTCCCCCTGCCCCAGGCTCCACCAGGCTCTTCTAGGCAGGAAGAGGCTGAACCCACCCAGGGCTGCACCAGCGGTCAGGAGGACGCCTCTTCCTTTAGGGCTCTCAGTCCTTCTTCGGTCACAGTCACCCGTGGAGCCCCTTTCCCCTCTGCAGGGTCCTCAACGTCCATCAGAAAATACTGTAAGGAGCTGAGCTCCCCGTCACCCCGCACCAGACCCTGCCCCGATCCTCTTTCCCTGGGGAGGGGTACTTGAGGGAGACACAGGACACCAAGCCTCAGAAGGGGGCCTCTGTGCCTGGGGGTGGGGGGACCCTTTGGGTGAAGTTATGTGAAGGCAGACGGAGCGAGGTAAGGTCCTAGTCACCACTGTCCTGCACTCATAGCTCTGTCTGGGCCTGAGCCGCTCCCCCGGGAGCCCACGAGGTTTCGGGAGCTACAGGCTTAGGTGGAGGAGGAGCTGCTGGTGCTGAAGGGTCTGACCCGGAACAGCAGACCGCCGGGCTGAGGGAAGGATTGGCGCTGCTGGGCCAGGGGCGGAGGCTGCAGGAGCTGTGGGACACGGCGGGGGCGGGGCTGGGGCGCCTGGGGGCGGGGCCTGTATGGAGTGGGCGGGATTTCTAGAGGCGGGGGGCGGGGCGATGAGGAGTTCCGGAGCACGCTGGAGTGGTGACTGCAGGACTGTGGGGGCGAGAGGCGGAGCTTAAACGGCTGTCGGGGATCTCTGGGGGAGGGGCTAAACTGGTGATGGCTAGATTGCCGCGGGGGCGGGGCCGGATGGTGAAAGCGGGACTACGGTAGCGAGGGGAGGGGCTTAATATGGCTGGGGGCAGGTGTGGGCGGCCTGGGGCGGGGTTACGTGTTGCAGGGGCCAGATGCAGGTTGAATGGGGCGTGACTGGCCTCCTCCAGGGAGATCTCAGTCAGCATGTCCACTCGAGGGAGGATTCTTTATGCTAAGGGAGAGACTGGGCTCCTGCCCTGAGGGAATCCTCACTCTGAGTGGGGAGACCTGCTCCCCCTCCCTCGGGGAGCTCTCTGTCTCACTAACTGCAGGGGTATCTAGCTGATCACTTCCCATCTCTCTGCCAGATGGATGGGGCCCTGGATCTTAACAAGCCAGAGGTTCTGGGAGTCCGAGGAGGGGCCCCGGTTACTCAGTCCTCGAATGACTACAGGAGACTTCTAGCAAACTCAGTTCCATACTGGCTGGATACATCCTCTACGTGCTGGAAGTTCTGAGTGGTAAGGGTCGGGAGTGGGGATGGGGTCAGTCTCTGATGTGACTGATGGGCCTACTGGGTTGGGCCCAATTGTACCAAGAAGGACCTGCAACATAATTTACGAGTCCCACTGCAAAATGAATAATACAGGGCTCCTTGTTAAAAATTTATTAAGAAATATTCAAGATGACAACAGCAGAGCGTTAAACCAAGCATGGGACCCAGTGCAGCTGCACAGGTTGCATGCCCATCAAGCCAGCTGTGGTACCAAGCTACAAAGCAGAGTGTCTCAGGGTCCAAACCCAGGTGTCACCTCCGAGGAAAAGGCAAGAAGTGCAAGCCCTTCTACCCCACCCACCCACCCATTTTTCCTAAAAGAAAGGGGACTGTATCCTCTTAGGAAACTTCTCTTATCCTCTCCTGGAGGGCATTGACTCTGCTGCCCCCCAACACACACACACACACACACACACACACACACACACACACACCCCAACTACCAGAGCTGCCTTACAATCCGCTGCCCACCAGAGGGAGAGAGTGTGCCACTGTCCCTCACGTGGTCTCCACTCCTTTACCCTCTGCAGAGCTGAGCAAGGAGCAACAGCAGCTACTAGCCATGTCCATGGAGAAAGTGTTCCTTCCCCAACAGACAGAGCTGATGAGGATCTGAGGGTCACAACATGGGTGTGGGGGATGACAACTAGGGTAAAATTGAACACTAGAAACGATGTGGGAGCACATCCAGCTCCACCTCCTCTCTCATTGATGAGCACTCTGGACCGGAGAGCAGAAGGTACTTCTCCAGGGCCACACAGCAGGCTCTTGGCAGAGCTCTCTACAGAACTCAGGTTTCCGAATTCTGAACCGATGCCTATTTTTCCTCTGTTCTAGCACTAATGGGCAGAAGGGGTCAAGGAAGGGGGCAGGGGCAGAAATTTAAAATTTTACTGCAGGGACTTCCCTGGTGGTCCAGTGGGTAAGACTCCATGCTCCCAATGCAGGGCACCTGTGTTCCATCCCTGGTTGGGGAACTAGATCCCACATGCACGCCGCAACTAAGAAGCCCACATGCAGCAACAAAGATCCCACGTGCTGCAACTAAGACCTGGCAAGGCCTAAATAAATAAATTAATTAATTAACAATAAAATAAAATTTTACTGCAGACCACCTCTGAAGTTGGTAGCTCCCCAAATGCAAAGCATCTTGTGATGTTTATTCTCTACTGTGCAGGTGGTGACCATCCTGGACCAAATTTTTCCAGGGGGTGCAGTGCTCTTCTGTCTTCACCTCAAGCTGCTCAGGGGCTTTTAGGGTGAGGAGCTGAAGGTCACCCAGCCCTAGTCGGACTCTGCAGCCTTGACATACAAGGGGATGGACACCATTATACCAGGGACCCCAATGCCTTGTCACCATTCTGCGCCCTCCATGCCATCCTCGCCATATTTCAGGTGTGGCCAACAACACCTGGCTTTCCCCAACCAGAACTGGGGAAAACAGAGTGGGGCTTGGCGCAGGCCTGGGGGAGCTGGTAAAATGGAGAGGAGCTTCGACTCCAAGTTCTCCTGGAAGCAGAGCTTCAAAGGCTCCATCTGGGACCCAGTCTCTTCAACAAGCATCTGGGACCTCTGTCCCATCACGAGGGCCTAGCAGTCACAGCTGAGGAGGGAAGCTTCTCTTTCATCAGCTGTGAGTGGACAGGAGCTCCAGCACCCGGCGCAGCTGCATCTTCAGCCTGACTATGGGTAGGGGGCCTGGCAGCAGAGGGCCGGGGGCAGCGAGGGCTGGCACCTTGTAGTTTGACCTTGAGTTTGACGTACTTCTTCAGTGATTCAGCACAACTTTGAGTAAGTGTCACAAGCCACTGACCAGTGTCTGCTCAGCCAGGATTTTGGAGATGTCTTAGGCTCCAAAGCAGATTTGAGAATTGGGGAAGAACATTTTTTTAGGGTATAAGAAAAGAGTCTGGGGGTTTTACTCCATTCAGAAAAGAAGTATAGTTTATTTATGGAAGTATAGCTCACAATCGGCAATCTGCACCCCCAAAACTTCCAACCTCCCATGAGAGAGATAATATATATTTTTTGGCCCGTTATCCTTTGAACTAGGATAACACATGCCACGCAGCGTGGCCAAAAAGTAAAATAAAATAAAATCTACAACAGAAGGAAACCCCACCCCATCCCCCAAAAGAAGAAAAAAAACCTGTAAAATAAAAGAAGAATAAAGAAGAAAATGGGTAGGTAAATAATGCCGCATCCCAATGTCTGTGTCTGTCTTCAGAGTCTGCAGTGTACTCTGTGGGTCAGGGTCTTACAGAACAGGTGGCTGGGGCTTCCTCCCCTAAGTCGATTCCCTTGCCTGATCCCCATCACCTAGCAACCACACACAGATCACAAGATTGGAGCAAACCTCGGGGATGATCATCGCCCATTACCTCCCTTAACTGACCACCAGAGGGAGATACAGAGCAAAGCCTGTTGCCTGCATCAGCACCATGCCCTACCCATTAACTCACTCTTAATTGACCTAAAGCGTACTTACATATTAATCCAACTTAAATTTCCTCCAGCACAATTTGAATTGTGTCCCAGATTCCCCTGAACATAAACAAGGACTCTGAGGAAGAGAAGTCTCTGGACCCTAAAGTGATTCTGTGGCCTATCCCTAAGGACTTTACTGGAGGTTTTCTTGAGGAACTGGTGCTGAACGGGGTAGAGGGTGACAAAAAGACAGGATATGCTGGGTGGGAGGAGGAGCACTGGGACAAGCCTGGCACGGATGTTTTTATTGCAAAAGCACAAGACCTTCCAACCTGACTGACCTCACAAGCCCTTATTTCTTCTCTGTGCCTTGAACGCTCAAAGGCTCCTGCTTGGAACACCATCAGAAAGTTGGGGGGTTGGTGCGATGGGGTGAAGGTGGGGTGGGAGCAGGACAAGGAGAATAAGGACAGGCCTGGTAGAGTTCAGAGGGAATGAAGGAGGGCAAGAGAAATAAAGGAGCAAGATTTCTAGGTCAGAGGAGAGAAAGCTGGCTTGATGGACTTTCTGGGTCCTCAGGA
The DNA here is from genome assembly GCF_002837175.3 of Physeter macrocephalus. NCBI lineage: Eukaryota > Metazoa > Chordata > Mammalia > Artiodactyla > Physeteridae > Physeter > Physeter macrocephalus. The sequence continues at coordinate 115,766,275 of NC_041227.1, forward strand.
AGAGCAGAAACAGGTGTGACTTGTTTTTTTTAATATTTCTTTATTTATTTTTGGCTGTGTTGGGTCTTTTTAAAAAATAAATAAATTTTTATTTTATTTGTTTATGTTTTTGGCTGCATTGGGTCTTTGTTGCTGCACGCGGGCTTTCTCTAATTTCAGCGAGCGGGGGCTACTCTTCGTTGAGGTGCATGGGCTTCTCATGGCAGTGGCTTCTCTTGTTGCGGAGCACGGGCTCTAGGCATGCAGGCTCAGTAGTTGTGGCGCACGGGCTCAGTTGCTCCGCGGCACGTGGGATCTTCCCAGACCAGGGCTTGAACCCATGTCCGGGCAGACTCTTAACCACTGCGCCATGAGGGAAGCCCCTGTCGAGTCTTAGTTGCGGAACGCAGGATCTTTTTGTTGCGGCACTCGGGCTCCCTCGTTGAGGCGCGTGAACTCAGTAGTTGTGGCACTCAGGCTTAGTTGCCCCGTGGCATGTGGGATCTTATGTCCCTGACCAGGGATGAAGCCCTCATCCCCTGTGTTGGAAGGCGGATTCTCAACCAGTGGACCACCAGGGAAGTCCCAGGTGTGACTTCCTGAAATCACTATTCTCCAAGTCTTTGGAGGATGAGCTGAACTGGAAACCTTGGCTTGCAGTCAGTGGGAGGAAGATAGACACTATGAAGAAACTCGCAAAAGTCTGGCTGAGGCAATGGTGGGCTGGGAAGAGGGTGGAGAGTGCAGCCGCCTTCTCTGGAGCTGATTAAAGGATGGGAGACTGCACAGCCCAGGACCACATGCTGGATTGCTGTCGTATCACATCAATGTGCTGAATAAGAGATACAGAGAGGAAGAGATGGAAATCCAGGAAGAACCAGGAAAAGAGAGATGGAAAGGTTATTACACAGACACACATTTCTGCATACATGTGCAATTGTGACAGGAACCGCATGACTAATGGTAGCCCTCCCCCACGCCCAAGCTCCCATCCCACCGCCTAAGGAGAAGGGATGTTTGTTTAAGGTAATGGTTAGAGCTGTCGAAGGAGGAGGTATTAGATAGCTGCACAAGACGAGCCCAGGGTGGATGGGAAGGGAAGTGAACCAAAAGATGGGGGCAGGAACCAGAGGCCCAGCAGGGGCAAAGTCTTGTTTTGTTTCAAGACAGGCGAGAGAGATTTGGGAGCAGCTGTCATATTGAATGAGACTTTGGGGACAGAGGAGGAACAGTCAAGTTTTTAGGACTTTTGCTGAGTGTTATGTGGTCTAATCTCCCCCATTCACCACCAGCTCCTCAAGAAAACCTCCAGTAAAGACCTTGGGACTTCGCTGGCGGTCCAGTTGTTGAGTCCCCGCTTCCAATGCAGGGGGTGCGGTTTTGATCCCTGGTCGGGGAACTAGCCAAAAAAAAAAAGAAGCCCTAACTTACTGTTCATAGCCTTCAAGGTCACATTTCATTTTTGATGGGTGATACTGAGGAGACCCTAAATGTGAGTGTATGAAGGCTCAGTGGTATTCAGGTTATACATGCGGACGCGCAGACACATATCCCAACACCACAGGAGCCTTGCTTGTAAATGTCTTGGTTTGTCATCTAGAGATCTGCCATGTGTGTAAAGTCCCCTTTAAAATTCCTTCCAGGCAGGGATTTAAGATAAGAGCAAGAACTTGGTGGGGAGGGATAAATTAGGAGTTTGGGATTAGCAGATACAAACTACTATATATAAAATACATAAACAATAAGGTCTTACTGTATAGCACGGGCAACTATATTCAATATCCGTAATAAACCATAATGGAAAAGAATATGAAAAAGAATATGTACATATACGTATAACTGAATCACTTTGCTGTACACCTGAAACGAACACAACATTGTATTGGGTTGGCCAAAAAGATCATTTGGTTTTTTCTGTAAGATGGCTCTAGTAGTGCTTAGCTGTCTTTAACTTTATTCAAAATAACTTTGTTAGATTGTATCGTGACAGCTGTCATATCAGCGTGCATTTTTCAAAAAAACAAAATTGGTGAATTTTTAAAATTATTTATTTATTTATGGCTGCGTTGGGTCTTCATTGCTGCACGCAGGCTCTCTCTAGTCGTGGCGAGTGGGGGCTTCTCTTGTTGTGGAGCACGGGCTCTAGGCACCCGGGCTTCAGTAGTTGTGGCACTCGGGCTCAGTAGTTGTGGCTCGCGGGCTCTAGAGAGCAGGTTCAGTAGTTGTGGCGCATGGGCCAAGTAAGTCAGAAAGAGAAAAACAAATATCGTATGTTAACGCATGTATGTGGAACCTAGAAAAATGGTACAGATGAACCGGTTTGCAGGGCAGAAGTTGAGTCACAGATGTAGAGAACAAACGTATGGACACCAAGGAGGGAAAGCCGCGGCGGGGGAGGGTTGGTGGTGTGATGAATTGGGCGATTGGGATTGACATGTATACACTGATGTGTATAAAATTGATGACTAATAAGAACCTGCTGTATAAAAAAAAAAGAAAAAAAAGCACCAAGTCCTAACCACTGGACCACCGGGGAATTCCCAATCATTTTTCCATATATACATATATCAAATTATTACATTGTAGCTTTGGCGGTCCAGTGGTTAAGACTTTGTGCTTCCAATACAGGGGGCACAGGTTCAATACGCGGCCAAAAAAAAAAAGGAAAGAAAGAAAAATCATTATGTTGTATGCCTAAAAGTAGTACAATATTATATGTCAATTATATCTCAGTTTTTAACAATGTTAAAAGTAGTTGGAAATGAGGACCTGGAGCTCAGGAGAGGAGTCAAGGTGAAGATATGTATGTGGTGGTCAGCAATTTAAAGATTAAAACTATCGGAATGGGGCAGGGGGAGCTGTTGGAGGGAGTTCAGAGAGCTGAGAAGAGAATCTTAGAGACCATAAAATTATAGGGAACCAAAGAAAATGAGAAACCTAGAAAATGAGTCACAGACAGAATGGATAGGATTTGGAGCCAGAAAGACAGGAGTGGAACCCCAGACGGCAAAGTGTGATCAGGAGAAGGCAGCATCGCACAGAGGGCTTGGACATCAGGGTCCAGTGTCAAGTCAGGGAAGTTCATTGAGTCTGGTGGGCAGGCGGTCGTTGTGATTTCATTTGAGGAGTGGGAATAGAAGCCAACTTGTAAAGAATTTCGGAGTGGGCAGAGAGGAAGTAGAGACAGTGGGGATGGGCCTATCTTGTGAGATATTTGCCACTGAAGCGAAGGAAAGAAACAGAATGATAATTTGAGGAAGTAGCAAGGTCAAAGAACGTGTTTATATATGTAAGCAAGTGGAAAGAAGGAACTGGTGTAAATAACGAGAGAGGATAAGAGATGGAGAGAGGGAGTTCCCTGGCGGTCCAGTGATTAGGACCTGGCTTTTTCACTGCCGAGGGCACAGGTTGCATTGCTGGTTGGGGAACTAAGATCCTGCAAGCCACGCAGCACAGGCATGTGGGGAGATGGGGGGGCGGGAAACGGAGAGCAAGGACCCCAGGAGATATACACAGGGCTAAGAACAGGGCGGAAAAGGAGGGGAATCCAAGGGAAAAAGAAGCAGCCATGGGGCTTCCTTGGTGGCGCAGTGGTTGGGAATCCGCCTGCCAGTGCAGGGGACACGGGTTTGAGCCCTGGTCCGGGAAGATCCCACATGCCGCGGAGCACCTAGCCCCGTGCGCCACAACTCCTGAGCCAGCGCCTAGAGCCCAAGCTCTGCAGCAAGAGAGGCCACTGCAATGAGAAGCCCACGCACCGCAGAGAAGAGTAGCCCCCCCTCACCGCAACTAGAGAAAGCCCGCGCACAGCAATGAAGACCCAGTGCAGACAAAAATAAATAAATTAAATAAATAAATTTAAAAAAAGGAGCAGCCATGAGGCCCCATTCTGGGCCAGATGCTGTGCCTGAGGGTTACCCAGTTTCTCTCTCAACAACCCTGGAGGTAGGTGTCTTTATCCTTATTTTATAGATGAGGCAACCCAGACTCAGAGAAGCTGCCCTGCCAGGAAGTGAAGAGCTGGTTTCAACCTACTCACTGCAGAGTCCTCATGCTTCCCCTGATACCTCCTGGGAATGACAGAAGAAAAGAGGGACTTCCCTGGGGCAGTGGTTAAGAATCCGCCTGCCAATGCAAAGGACACGGGTTCAATCCCTGGTCCGGGAAGATCCCACATGCCGTAGAGCAACTAAGCCTGTGTGCCACAACTACTGAGCCTGCGCTCTAGAGCCCGCGTGCCACAACTACTGAAGCCCGCACGCCTAGAGCCCGCCTTCCGCAATAAGAGAAGCCACCGCTATGAGGAGCCCACTGGCCGCAACTAGAGAAAGCCTGCACGCGGCAATGAAGACCCAACGCAGCCGAAAATATAAATAAATAAATAAATTTATTTATACTTAAAAAAAGAAGGGGAGGGCCCAGATGAGTAAAAGCTCTGGATGGTTCCCTGATGTTTCTCCTGCCACAGGAAGCTGGCAGCAGAGCACCCATTCCTGGAGGACATGAGAGGGCGAGGAGAGAACCTGTACGTGGTGATGGAGGTGGTAGAGACCGTGCAGGAGGTGACTGGCAAGAGCTGGCAAGGCTGACGGCTGCTTCTCCCTCCCATTCTTCGCCCCGCTGGGGCTACAGTTTAGGTACACACACACACACACACACACACACACACACACACACACACACTCAGTTTACCCTCAGAGGCTGCATTACTTAACCCGATCCGTGCCCTCTCAGGATACTGAAAAAGACCCACTTCCTCCCCCTGCTCTTCAACATCCAGACCCCAGTTGGCCAGAAACAAATCATCCCCATGGTCAATGGTGCCCAGCTGGGTAGGGTCCTGTGCCAGATGCCACAGGGAGCTACCAGGGAAGGGGACACTCTTCGTTGCGGATTTTCCCTCACGATGCTCCCAGTCTACAGGAAAGGCATCCTTGTTGTCAGAAAGTTCTCCGTCTCATGCAGGAGACACAGAGGTTAAAGGCCAGAAAATTCAGTGTAAGTTAGTAGTGCTCTACATACCTATATCTATACTGCATCAATATTCAAGGGATGAGTCAGAACCGGGAGTAGGGAGTAGTCATGGAAAGCTTCCCAAAGGAGGTGAGCATGGGACAGATGGCGAAGAGGAAGAAGGAACCAGGGCCCGGATGGAAGCTCTAAAGTGGGACAGGGATGCACAGGCAGGTGACGGAGCCCAGTTCCTTCATGTGTCTGAACCAGGAAGAGAGAAAGAGATCATCAAAGGGAGGATCAGCGGAAATGAACAGAAGAGCTCTGAAGCTCACCCCACCAGGTGGAAAGGCAATCAGGGACACCGCTGAAGGGTTCCCAACTTCTGATCTCCCCAAAGGCTCTCGGGCCTGGCCCTCCACTTGTCCCCCACCCCTCACGCCCAATGTCTCATACTTAGGATCTCTGCAGATTCACAGATCCTCATTGTCTACTCCTAGGGATCCATAAACCACAAGGAGGCTGTCACCATCCCCAAGGGCTGCGTCCTGGCATTTCGAGTGAGACAGCTGATGGTCCAAGGCAAAGATGAGTGGGGTGAGCACATTCTCCCCTCAAGACAAGAATTACCCGCACCACTCCTAAGGCATCCTGGTCCCCTCCTGTGGCAACGCCAGGGAAGGAGTAAAGGAGTGTATTGTATGGTGGTCCAACCGACAGAGACAGAACTGCAGAGGCTGCTCTGGAGAGGGAGTGAGGAACACCTGGGTCCTGAGCATCTCCTGCGTGCTAGGCACCGTGTTAGATGGGGGAAGGCAGTACAGAGATGAATGAGCACAGCCTCTGCTCTCAAGAAGTCTGGGCCACTGGAGGAAATAGGCACACAGACACCAGCACTAGAATGCAAGGTAGAAAAGAGTGGGATCATAGGAAAGGATTTACAGAGGAAGAAATGATTACTTCCAGCCACAGAGGTGGAGCAGGGGATTAGGTGAGGCATTCGCGGGCAGTGTCCTAGCCCTTAGCAGAGACCATGGGCTTGAGACCAGAGAAGAAAATTTGGGACGGCTGTTAAGAGTCCTGCCTTCCCCTCTCTTGCTCCTTACAGATAATCCACACATCTGCAATAACATGCAAACCTTCCCTCCGGGGAGGTGAGTGAAACTGCTTCCCAGCTCCCCACATCTTCCTCCCTCCCCCCGACATTATCTGCTGAAATCCTTCACCCTCTAATAGGGTATACCATAATCCCCCAAGGAGCCCCCTGGTTTTCTTTCCCAAGGCCCGAAAGATATCTATCCTCAACTTTAGGAAAGGCATATAGAGGCACAGAAATTTGCCCAAGAGAGACAGAGAAACAGAAAGAGACCGGAAGGCACCATCAGAAGCAGAAATACTGGAGACAGTGTGTGTTCCCAAACTGCGGGGGCGGATGAGCTCTGTGTTTTTATAACGATCACTGATAAAGCTGCCTTGACAACTGCTCTAGATAAAAAGGCACAAAGAGGTTTTATGCTGACATATGTGCATTGCTTCTGTCTTCAGAAGAGCCAGAAGAGGAGAAGCTCACCTGTAAGTGTTTCCTGTCATTTCACTGCAACTTTCTTGACAGAATTTTTTTTTTTTTTTTTTTTTTTTTTTGCGGTACGCGGGCCTCTCACTGCTGTGGCCTCTCCCGTTGCGGAGCACAGGCTCCGGACGCGCAGGCTCAGCGGCCACGGCTCACGGGCCCAGCCGCTCCGCGGCATGCGGGATCCTCCCGGACCGGGGCGCCAACCCGCGTCCCCTGCATCGACAGGCAGACTCTCAATCACTGCGCCACGGAAGCCCCTCTTGACAGAACTTTAAAACTCCAATCTTTTTCTTCCCTTCTCTCTGGGACTGACAAGGAACATGGCAGAGCAGATCTCAGCAAACTATTGTCTCTGAAACGTGGCAGGAATTCCAACAGCTTAGGGAAAAGCAGTGGAAGGGGAAAGTCTTTGGACAAGATGCCCAGGTGGTCTGATGCCTCCAACTTCTGTCCTCAAGGCCTTAGTAACTATAACCTGTCATATGCCACCCAGCGCCCGGGGTGGGAGGTGCTGAGTCACAGTGATTCCAGCTCAATCCAGTTGCCCCTTTTCACAATGCATTAGCTTCTGTGCTGCCCCAGTCCTTCCTTCCACGAATGGGGCAAGAGCATCCTTAAGGTGGCTGGGATGTCTCAGGAGACAGGATATATTTCCTCATTCACGTCTCATCCCCCGGGTACGGCTACTGGTTTGGAGGATTGCATTCTAAATGGTTTGGTTTGGTTTGGTTTTTCCCCTCAGTTATCCAGGCATCGGATGTTGGTAAGGAATTTTGTATTTCTCCCTAGACTTTGGCAGGAAGGCAGTGGAAGTAACCTTGGGGTGAAGGGAGGGGAAGACAAGTGCTGAGTCCCAGTTGCTGGGGGGTTGCAGCCACTTGCAGGAAGCCACTCTTTCTAAAGCAGGCTGGACATATCCCTAGGAGGCCAGGCTGCTAGAGGCGCAGGCCACGGTTCAAGCGACCTTTAATCCCCCCAGATCCCTGGATTTAGACCCACTGCTCTTTGGAGCAGTCCCCTCCTGGTCTTTACTCAGTCACCGAAATTACTCTTCTTTGTCAGCTAACTCTTGAGAGGGGAAACTAGACCTTCCTTATCAACTCTTAGCTGAGGTCTTAGAGAAAGGGAGGTCAATTGTCTACTGATCCGGGATGGGGCCTGAGATCTCAGGGAGAATGAACGCCTGTCTTGGATGATAATGTGGGTCCTGGCCCACCCCCTCCCGCCACCCCACCCCCAACACCTCAGGTCAAGGCTGGGGGTGACTTCATAACTGTGTTCCTTGGTCAAGCAAAAAGAGAGGAGAGCAAAGCCCGGGGGGCATCAGAGCCTGGGGCCTGAGCAGGGCTGAGTGAAGGAAGCCTGCAGGGAGAGAACTGATTGAACTGATGGGGAGTGTACCGCGTCTACTGTCCCCCCAGGGGAGGTACACGAGGACTTCAGGACCCTAAAAGAAGAGGTTCAAAGGGAGACCCAGGAAGTGGAGAAGCTGAGCCCAGAAGGGAGGAGCTCCCTGCTCAGCTCCCTCAGCAAACTCTTAGGGAAGAAAAAGGAGCTAGAAGACGTGGAGCTCACGGTGAGGACCCAGGGGAAGGGTAGGAGATGCAGAAGAAGGGAGGCCTTTGGTGGAGGTGTGTGTGGCGATCTGACGGATCTGGCAGAAGGTGAGCAGTGGCTAGAGGAATCGACAGTGGATGCCTTCCCCAAGGCTGGTCAAGTGTTCCCCAGGCTTCCAGGGTCGCCACTGCTCCCTGTGTCCCTCTGGAGAAGGGGCAAACAGTGCAGATTCCCCCAAAGCACATGCTCCCTCCTCGTGGACAGAGGGTAGGCTGTCCCTCTGTTGGAAGGGGGCTGGACCTTTCTTTTCCAGAGTCCAGGGCTCAGACACCAAGGAACCCAGGAGTCCAATACTTTTCAGGGCTTGATACCTTGAAAAAGAAACGAGGAAATGGAGATAGTTAACACATCTCAGGGGAATGCTATGTGCCAGGCACTATGCCCTTTAACTGTGTCATCTTATTAAATAGTCACCCAACTTTCCCCACAGCTTGAAGGAGCTCAAGGCAAAGGACATGAAGTAACCCTGGAGGCACTCCCAAAAGACGTCCTACTCTCAAAGGAGGCTATGGGTGCCGTCCTCTATTTCCTTGGAGCTCTAACAGGTAAGTGGGGAGTGAGGTCTTCATTTATATACCTATTCAGTGGTAGGAATGAGTCACTAAATGAATTCCCAGATGAATAAAGGAATGAGTAAATAAGTAAATGTCAGGCAAATTATACTACAGTTAAGTAGTTTATATCTACATTTTAAAAAATTGGTTTCATTCCTAAGGATTCACTTGGTCATCATAGCCTAGTCTTGCTAACAGAGGTTGGGAAATAACCCTAGTTTTATCAGCCATATATTTAAAACTTCTACATATAGCTAAGCTCATCACTTTTATATCGATATCTGTTAGCTTTAATTTGAGGATAACATCTTCTGATCTTGCCCCTGAATTCTCTTCTTCCCTCTGCAAGAAACATTCCCCCACCTTGAAAAACTCTCTGGACCTTCACATGTAAGCTGAGGTGTTTGTTCCTTCAGGAAGCCTGCCCTCAAACACCAAGACCAAAGTAGACCCTCAGCTATGGCTCCTGTAACAGCCTGATTATAATTGCATGTTCCTTTGTCTTCTCCACTAGACTGCAAGTTCCTTGAGTGAATAGAAGATGATTTTTACCTAACACATCCAGCAAAGGTGCCTGGCCTAGAGCAGGCATTCAACCATGGATGAATGTATGAATCAATGGATGCCGACATTCTGGAAATACACCCACTGGGAGCCTGTAGTCCCCTTTGCACCCACACATCTCTTTCTCTGCTTTTCTTCTCCAGAGCTAAGTGAAGCCCAACAGAAGCTGCTGGTACAATCCATGGAGAAGAAGATCTTACCTTTGCAGCTAAAGCTGGTGAGAAAAAATGGCAGATGTCGGGGAGAGTTTGTGAGGGAGTCAGCTAGAACCAGTGGAGAGATACAATTTCGCCTAATGACAGAACCATCCTCTAGGGCCTCTGTCTTATCCCAGGAGCTCATGCCCATTTCTCTCCATGTTTCTTCCTGTTTGCTATTTCACAGCTAGAGGGAGAAGAGCGCACTTCTGGGCAATTATCTGGGTTTTTCAACCTGATCCTAGGAGAAGAGACAGAAAACTCTGACTTGGTTTATTCCTAGCCAAGGGATGCGAGCACATCTTAACGTCTCTGAGTCTGCCTCAATTCACTCCTCTGTCAAATGGGGCTAAAAACAAATTGCTGCTCGTCATTCAGGGGTATTAAAAGGCCCAGACAGAGTTGTCATGTAATGTAACAAAAGGGGTTATAGTAAAAGAACGGTAGCCCTCTTCATGGTTTTTTTGAGTTAGGAAAAAGGAAGAGAGGTTTCTAGTTCTTTCTTTTCATACTACTTTGGTTCCTTCCAGATGGAGAGCACAGTGGAACAGAATTTCCTCCAGGATAAAGAGGGTGTTTTCCCCCTGCAACCTGAGCTGCTTTCCTCTCTGGGGGAAGAGGAACTGACCCTCACAGAGGCCCTAGCGGGGCTGAGTGGCCTGGAAGTGCAGAGATTGGGACCCCAGTACACATGGGACGCAGACACACTTCCCCGCCTCTGTGTCCTTTATGCTGGCCTCTCCCTCCTGCAGCTACTGACCAAGCCCTCCTAACTTGCCTTGTCCATTGGCTTCCTGCTTTCCTAAGGCCTTCCCTACTGTATTGTGCCCTGTCCTGACATGCAAGGGCATTTCGGAGCCAGCAGGCTGAGGATGATGGAAACCTTAGCTGATTACCCAAGATAAGCAATTTCCACTTGTCCAACTCTGTATATCCCCCTGCCCCATGGCTCCACAACCCATCTGCTGATGCTAAAATCCTCTAAAAGTGGAAACACTCAAACTTTTTAAACTATGAACCATTTCAGCAAAACCAAAATTAAATAGTTTCCTAGCCCAACCCCTACCCCTTTAGAACCCACTATCTAATCAAATATCTGAAGTCCTCTTTTTCTTTATACATTTTAGGTGTCCATCCATTTGTTTATAATCCATTTGTTATCATCTATGGAGTGTGGCTATGGACGTTTTCCCCCCATATCATCCAAATCATAAGACTGAAAATGTTCTCTCAGCTCAGGAAATGGTTTATCCAGTTGTAGATCTTCCAGTGCATGATCTGGGTAAAACCCCTACCACTTATGATTCCAAAAATCAAGCTTTACTGGAATTGATGAAAAAAATATGATTTCACCTTGGGTGAAATGTCTTTTGGTGTTTTTCTTTGAAGAACCTATCCTAAGGAAATTCTTAATTTGTGCCAGAAAAAAATAAACAAACATTATCATACTACGTATAGATTATATGTACATGAATACTATCATGTGGTCCTCAGACCACCCGGAAGATGCTCAGAGAAGAACTGTGAGGGTGTGGAATATGGAGTCTAGATTCTAAAGTCAGAAGATGGGACTTCCCTGGTGGTCCAGTGGGTAAGACTCCACGCTCCCAATGCAGGGGGCCCGGGTTCGATCTAAGATCCCGCAGGCTGTGCGGCACAGCCAAAAATAATAATAATAAAATTTCTTTTAAAATGCAGATAAGTAAAAATAAATAAATAAACGGTACCCAAGAATTAGACTGATGCAAAACTTTTAAAAAGTGTGGTATTATTTTCTCATTTCATCTTTCCTTCTTCTGCCCTCAATTAGCGTGGTTGTCATGTGGGCAGGCTTGGCATGTGGAAGGGCAAATACAGACATTCAGTCTCGTAAAACTGCTGGGTTCATACCAGCCCCCTCTGCCTAAAGCTGGGTTTTAACATCTTTCACCAATCTCTTTTAAAATAGTTTTATGGGTAGAATAATTTCTGCAAGGTTTTTGGCCCCAGGAGTCAGACTCTCCCCCTTCTTAGCCACCCCCTACCCAGGCTGCTTCCCTCACTCACCAAGAATTCATGACGCACTAACAAAAGCTTTGCGTTAAGCCATCCTCCCCCATTCTGGGGCATCTTCCAAGGCCTCGCTGTATTGCTCAAGGACATACTAGGTAGTTATCTGCTGACTTGACTGTTTTTCCCTTGTGATGTAAACTTAACAATGAAGTGAGCTAACACCCCAACTATCCAGAAGGGTAACCTCATAAAGATGAACAACAAAACCTGTCTGTTTTCTTCCTTTACCATTCTCACGCCGACCTTCAGTTACAGATATGGTGTTACAAAGAAGAGGTTTTCATGAGTTTATTCCAGTGATGATTCAAAAGTCCTGTTATCCTCCTCCCAGTCCTAGGGGGCAGGGGGGCAGTTAGGGAGGAATTGGTCAAGGCATTTTTTCCCTAAAACTGGAGCACACACTTTTCCATTTAGCAAGTGGCTGTTTAGTGCAAGGAGCTATTCACTGCAATAGTGTAAAAGGAGGAATACAAAGGATACCCTCTCTCTGTATAAATATAAAGGAGAATATAGTCGAAACATATTCTCTGCCCTCTAGGACCTTACAACAGGGCTCGGTTGTCTTGCAGGGTCTGACCTGGTCTAAAACTTAAAACTTCCATTTATGGAAGAGATAAAAGTTCCAAGATAGGAAGGGAGTTTTTGTTTTGTGTCTCAAGAAACTGGAACCTGTATCCTCCTCCTGCAGAATCGCTGGAGGATTCCTTTGAAAAATAAGTGGACAGGATTTCAGGTCCAATTTCTTTCCCTTGGAGGATTCTTAGGTGCTCCTTAGGTGTACTATTATTCTGTTCCCCCATTTCACTACAGTGTCTGTCTGGACGCATAAAGGCGCCCCAACGTACCTCCTGAAGCCTCTCTCTTTCCTCCGGCCTCACAATACACAGCAGCCCAGAGCAAAGCTTCCAGCAGACTACATTCTGGGGCTGTTTTTTACCACCCCTCCCCCTGAATGTGCTAGCCCTGGGCCTCACAGAGTGGACCCCTAAATTTTATTAAACTTAAGTAATCACACACAAATGCACTCTGCCCCTATCCGCACTCCCAGGCTGCAGAGATTTTATGCCTTATTTTCAGCACGAGCTAAACTCGGACAAGGAAGTCTGAATCCCATAGGGTTCCTCCCTGTCTCCAGTTTGGTTTTATTTTAAGCCCAACAACCTAGCTCCACATCCCTTCGGGCGGCTGTTGAGGACCAGCCTCGTGGATATCAAAAGCGACCCCCTGCCAGGCGCAAATTGAGCGAGTTTAGGGACGAAACACGCCCAGCAACTCGTGGCGTCATCACGCCCTGCGTTCCCATAGGCCCTACCCACTCCACGCGGGGTGGGGTGCTTTTAGAGTCCGCGGTAACCCAGTTGGAGCCTGAGGTGACCTCTTGTGGACATATACGGAAATGCACTCGAGAGGAGCAAGGAAAAAAATCAACACACTGGAGCACTCCAAAGCAAGCCCCGCAAACTCATAAAGGCTCCTCCCCTCTCTTTCTGCGAAGATACGCCTCCATCCTGCATCTCGGCGGTTGACTTTTTTCCCCTTTGATGACTCGGCCATCGGCCAGCCCGGCCTGGCGTCTCCCAGAAGGCCCAGCGCCGGGAAGGGGTTTGCAGGTGCTCCGTCATCGTGCGGCCCGACGCGAGTCTGCGCTCGTGTGCAGGCCCGGCTCGGTTCCTGGTCTCCGGTGCGAGGGTTCACGCGAGGCCCCGGCCTCGGTCCCCGGACTAGGCCGCGACCCCGGGCGCCATGAAGCAGGAGGGCTCGGCGCGGCGCCGCGGCGCGGACAAGGCGAAGCCGCCGCCCGGCGGAGGGGAACAAGAACCACCGCCGCCCCCGGCGCCCCTGGATGTGGAGATGAAAGAGGAGGCGGCGGCGGGTGGCGGCTCAACTGGCGAGACCGATGGCAAGGCGGCGGCTGCGGCGGCTGAGCACTCCCAGCGAGAGCTGGACACCGTCACCTTGGAGGGTACGAGAGCCCGGGCCGGGGACGTGTCATAATCACGGGTGACAGCGCCGTGGTGATCCACCCTCTCCTTGGGATCCCAGCGCAGCCTCCACCACCTTGACTTGGGGGTTCCTTGGGATCACCCCCAAATGCCTGCCCCCACTCCCCTGACACTCCCGACCCCAGCCCGGATAACTGAACATTCTGTCTAGGCTCAGGACTCCTCCCTTCGCACACACCACCCCCCACCGGGGGATTGCATCTAGAAGTAGGTCTCACTCGGCCCATAGACTCTCTCTTCTAAGTTCTCTTCTCTCACCTTATTACTCCATTTACATCCCACCGGACTCATTCTAGTGACCCCAGTGCACGATTGAGCTCTCTAAAAACTAGTGTCTGTATTTATGTTTGAAGGGAGCCAGAATGACGCCAAATAGTGGCCCCTGCGTTTAAAGAATGGTTTTTGTTGTCTTAACTACCTTCAGCAAACTCCTCTAAAAGAGCCCTTTCTACCTAGTATCTTGCTTCCTTGTTGCTGTAATTGAGGTACCCAAACGATCCCATTGCTCTTTTTCTTTCCCTGCAAGCCCTTACTCCTACTCTGTTTCTAAGGAGTTTAAACACATTACACACTTCAGCTTTTTAGGTGTCGGATGTTTGTTTGAGTTCCTAATGTTCACCTTCTATGTAAACTATATACCAATCCCATTTCTTTTCTCCTAGATGCCTGTTCCCTGTTTCCTATCATCCTCTTGTTCCTCCAAGTTCATATTTCACTTTTCCTACTTAGAGCATCCTGTCCACATTTGGAGTGGGTAGAGTGAGAGCTTCCCACTGTGACCCTGGTGCGCTTTTCTGGTTCTGGTTCAAGTAGGACCAGACTATTTATCGGGTTTTCTCTCTACTTAACTGCACTGGAAACTAGCTCGAAAACATTGAAATAAGCAAAGTTAGGCTCCTGGGTGGTGTTTTGAGGATATGATAGTGTTGACTGCATTAGCTTCTACTCTGAAGTTGGATAGCAGGCTCAGTATCTAATAAGGATTATTTTACATAAAATAACGATAGTTGACCAGTGGCAAAGGTGCCATTCAGCATTACCTACCTATGTTTCTTATAAACATTTTAATATGAGAGGTCTAAAGTAGCAGGGGGAAAAACAAAAAACCCGTGGTTAACATTATTTCCTATGAATTTTTGAGCTGCTCTCCCATAATTGAGATCAAGTTTATATATACAGTTTGGAACAAGGCATAACTAAATACAGATGATTCTGTGTGCTTTCATGTAACATATCCATAAACAACGCGTTCAATGTATTCCAGAAACATTTATTGAATAACTGATATAATGGCTAAGAACATACGCTCTGGGATTAGTTTCCTCATCTGTATAAATGAAAGTAATAGTACCTACTTAATTGGGTTGTTGTGAAGATTAAAATGTTTACAACTGTGCCTAATACATGATGAAAACATAGTAAAACCCCCCATAAATATTAGCTGTTATTACTATTATATCATCAACGTGACCCCAGCACCCTATGCTAAAAATACAAAGGTAACTAAGAAACTACCAATTGATTGCATTCCCTTATTTCTGGATATTTAAGTTGTTTCTATTTTTCTCTGTTACAAATAGCTTTGCAATCATCATCTCTGTGCCCAAGTTTTTGATCTACCTCTGTAATTATTTCTTCAGTAGAGATCTCTGAATTGAAAGGGTATTTACGTTTGTTTTTAAGGTTTTTGGTAGATACTGTCCAGAAAAACTGTACTGATATACATTATACGAGCAGAAATGTCTTGCTCACCGCTGTACTCTATGTGTTATTATTTTTTAAATACCCTTAGAATGGTAATTGAAAAATGTTTTCGCTTGCAATTATTTGAATACTAGTGAAATATACTTTTCACGTCTGTTATTTGTCATTCCTCTTTTTGTATTATTCATTCATGTTCATTTTTATTTATTTTAATCCTTTATACAAGCTCTTGTAGAAAAAGAACGTGAATCTCTGGTCACATGTGTTGCAGATATTTTTCTTTTGTTTACAGTTCTCAGAAGAATTTTAGAAGTCTTTTCCTATTTGAAGATATGCTAAATCTCCATGTGTTTTTGTTTTTCATTGTTTTTTTCTTTTTTCTGTCACCCTCTACTCCTTCCTCCACCCCAGCTTTATTTTTCTTTGTCTCTTGGTTATGTCTTAAAATCAGTGTATGGAATCCATAACAATTGCTCTTAGGACAAAAGTGCTGATTGGCCACATCCTGCCATTTGTAAGAGGCTCCCTAGGACTGCTTGGCTGGAGTGGCCGGGGGTGGGGGGAGTAGGAGTTGGAATTAACATTTTTCTCCCCTCGTTCTCCACAGACATCAAGGAGCACGTGAAACAGCTGGAGAAGGCAGTCGCAGGCAAGGAGCCTCGGTTCGTGCTGCGGGCCCTGCGGATGCTGCCTTCCACGTCACGCCGCCTCAACCACTACGTTCTGTACAAGGCTGTGCATGGCTTTTTCACCTCCAACAATGCCACTCGAGACTTCTTGCTACCCTTCCTGGAAGAGGTAAGTGAGTCAGGCCAGCGTGAAGGGTGCAGGCTTGGCTTGACACACACGGTCCCCCCTGTGTAACTGTTTCCTGTCCTGGAGACCTGTCTTGTTACCCGCCATAGCAGAGTCATGAAGCAAGACAGCCCCTCTTAATACTCATTTGCCCTTTAACAAGGCGACCGTCCTTCTGCCCTGTAGAGTCATTCTCCTGAGTCAGGAAGAAGAGCCAGGAATCAGGACCCTTCCAGCCACACTCATTTCCCACCACCCCCAACACGGGGCCTACGCCACCGCCTTTTTGCCTCCGAAGCTTCACCATGAAGGCTGTATAGAACAGTGGTTAAGGGACTTCCCTGGCAGTCCAGTGGTTAAGATTCCTCGCTTCCATCCCTGATTGGGGAACTAAGATCCCACAGATCCCACATGCCACGTGGTACGGCCAAAAAAAAAAAAGCAACAAAAAAGGAACAGAAGAACAGTGGTTAAGAGCACAGGTTTTGGAGGGGGTGTTGAATTTGAATCCAGACTCTACCATTTGGTATCTGTGGGACTTGGGCAAATGACCTAACCTCCTTGTGCCTCATTTTCTTCATTTGGTAAATGTGATGAACAGATTTGGGGGGGCGAGGAGGAGGGGGAAAGCTCTTGGAACAGTGTGTGGCGCAGAGTGCATGTTGATGAAGTTAGTTTGCTGGTGGTAGTGGTCTCCATGCCAGGAGAAACCTCTCCTTTTCCTTTCTGGCTGTAAAACTCCCCCCTTATCATCCATGATACAGTTCGGGTCCCGCCCCTTCTCAATCTTCACTGGCCCTTCAGCCACCTTCATCTCCCTAAAATCCTGTATGCTTATAGTCTGTTTCATGGATGTAAAAACTCAGAAAATCCTTGAGGTGGACAGTGAAGACTTTACTGTCTGGGAAGAAGGAAAAGCATCCTCTGCCATCCCCACCTGGAATGTTGTTTAACCTTTACATGTCTAAAGTAACCCACCATGATCGTCTTTTGATTTGTTACACATTATTCCAGTTTTGGTGACTAGATCTGAAGATAAGTACTATGTATATGTTAATTTCCCCCCAAATTCCTTTGTTCCCACCAAAAAAAAAAATTTTTTTTGTTTCGTTATTCTTTTTTTTTTTTTAATTTTGGCCATGCCACACGACTTGCAGGACCCAGTTCCCCAACCAGGGACTGAACCCAGGCCACGGTAGTGATGTTAATTTCCCCCCAAATTCCTTTGTTCCCACCAAAAAAAAAAATTTTTTTTGTTTCGTTATTCTTTTTTTTTTTTTTAATTTTGGCCATGCCACACGACTTGCAGGACCCAGTTCCCCAACCAGGGACTGAACCCAGGCCACGGTAGTGAAAGCCCAGAATCCCAACCGCTAGGCCACCAGGGAACTCCCTGTCTCATTATTCTTGATCTCATCTCTAGAATTATATCCCTTTATTAAACCTGCCTGATAGAATTCGCAGTGGTTCCAGGTATGGTGATTTAATCTCTACTTAGATTGTAGGCTCTCTGAGGGGTCCTTATATCATCCTTTCTGTCCACATTATATTCTGTAAGGATGTTATACTCCTGTAACCCTTCTCTGTATTTATCGTATTGCCAGCCTCCTTGACTCCCTTCAGAAAGAGACTGTGTCATCTTTATTTCTGTATCCCCAGCACCTAGAAAAATCTTGGCGTGTAGTAGACACTTATTAAATATTCGTTGAAATACATAGTGAGTGCTTAATAAATTCTTGGTTGATTGATCTGACTGAGCTCTTCCACGGTAACTCATGTCCTCTCCAGCCCATGGACACAGAAGCCGATTTGCAGTTCCGTCCCCGCACAGGAAAAGCTGCGTCGGCTCCCCTCCTGCCCGAAGTGGAGGCCTACCTCCAGCTCCTCGTGCTCATCTTCCTGATGAACAGCAAGCGCTACAAAGAGGTAGCCAGGGCCAGTGCAAGCGACTGACGCGCCCCAGGTGGGGTGCGGGCTTAGTGGGGGAGAGTGCCTCTAGTGAAGAGACAGACAATCACTGGGTTTTTAACTGTCCCCCAGACTCTTCCCCCTTGTGGGAATGCACCCAGCCCCACATCCGGGGAAGCCCCCTCAACTCCTGCTCAGGCTCTGGGAAAGGGCTGGCAGTGGTCACTCTGTACCCGTCTGTGGCGCGATCCCAGTATAGTGGATGCTTTTGAGAAGAGTAGATCTGGAGACAGAAATACCTGGGTTCAAATCCCGTTTGTACCTTAGGCAAATTAATTTCTCCCAGCTGTGTGTAAAATGAGACAAACTGCCCACCTTACAAGATTATTGTTAGTATTAAATAAAATAATGTATTTTAAAAATACTTGGCACAATGATCTGCACGTAGTAAGCATTCACAACATTTTAATAAATGGTAGCTATTATTATGAAACTGAAAGACTCCATTTTGGATACCACTCTTCCACCATGCCTTCCAGCCGGGGCCAGCTCCTTTGTCAGGCTTAGCTACTGTCCCAAGAGCATGCCCAAAAAATGACAGGTCTCCTCAGTCCTCTGTTTTGTTTTTTCCTTGCTCTGCCACTGGTTGGCTTTTGTTTGGTTGGTTTTTAGAAATAATTCACTCCCTTGAAAGTGTACCACTCAGTGGTTTTTGGTATATTCACAAGGTTGTGCAACCGCCCTCACTATCTAATTCCAGACCAGTTTAATCACTGCCCCCACCAAAAAACGCCATATCTATCTGTAGTCACTCCTTTTTCTCCCCTCACCCCAGCCCAGTAATCTATTAATATTTTGTGTCCCATGGATTTTCCTATTCTGGGCATTTTATCTAAATGGAATTACATAATATGTGCCTTTTGTGTCTGGCTTTTTTCTGTAGCGTGATGTTTTCTAAGTTTATCCACGTTGTGGCATATATCTGCACTGTTCCTTTTTATGGCTGAGTAAAATTTCATCATACAGATATACCACATTTTGTTTATCCATTCATTGGGTGATAGGCACTTGGGTTGTTTCCACGTTTTGGTTGTGAATAATGCTGATATGAACGTTCATGTGCAAGTTTTTATGTGAACGTATGTTTCCAGTTCTCTTGGACGTATGCCTAGGAGGGGAATTGCTGGCTCCGTGTTTAACTTTTTGAAACACTGACGCTTGATTCTCTTTTGGCTGCCTCCCCAGGCACAGAAGATCTCTGATGACCTGATGCAGAAGATCAGCACTCAGAACCGCCGGGCCCTGGACCTTGTGGCTGCAAAGTGTTACTATTACCACGCTCGGGTCTATGAGTTCCTGGACAAGCTGGATGTGGTGCGCAGGTACTGTGGCCAGCGGTCTGGCTCGTGGCCCGTGGGGTCAGAGACATGGTCAGGCACTACCACAGAGCTGTGGACTTGCAGGGGGCCATGGGCTGGGAGATGTAACGTGACCAGCAGGAAGTGGGGGTAATGGTTAACACACCCTGAGCTGCGCGAGGGCTTGAGAGCGAGGCTGAGACTAGATGAGGAAACGGAGACGACCACTGGCCTGTTAAGTCCTGTCTCCCAGGCTCTTCCCTTCACCACACATCAGGGGAGGACTCATTAGTGGGTCAGAGGTACAAGCAAGTTCAGGCTGGAAAATCTTTCCCTCCTCTACTTGAAACTGCAGTGGCTCCCCGTTTCCCTCAGGGAAAAGCCAAAGCCCTCACGATGTAAGCTTATAAGGCCCCACGGGGTCTGGCCCCCGTTACTGCCTCCTTGACTTTATTCCCACTGCTCCCCCGACACTGGCCACCTCGCTCTATCGCGGGCACGCCAGCGCACTCTTCCCTCGGCTGAGAACGCTCTCCTCCCTGCCTCCTTCAAGCCTCTGCTTAACTGTTACCTTCTCAGTGAGTCCTACGCTGACTGGGCTATTTAAAGTCGCAACCCCATCCTCCTCTCCTTCTGCGGTTCCCGTCGCACTTACCCTGATTTCGATGTCACCGCACCACCTTCTGTGGAGCTGCATGGTACGCTTATTCATCGTGATGGCTGTCTGTCTCCCCCCACTAGAATGCAGGTTCCCTGAGCAGAGTTCTGTCCTTTTGTGCACCTGGACTAGTGCTTCATTTGTTGAGTATTCAGTGAATAACTAGAAAAGCAGTTTGAATCACTTTTTTAGGAATTGAGAGAGAATGGAGAGGTCAGAGGCAGCTTGAAGAGTTGTTATGTGAAGGCTTTGACCTCCCGTTTCTTTTCTCCTTGAAGCTTCTTGCACGCTCGGCTCCGGACCGCCACCCTGCGGCATGACGCAGACGGTCAGGCCACACTGCTGAACCTCCTGCTGCGGAACTACCTACACTACAGCTTGTACGACCAGGCTGAGAAACTGGTGTCCAAGTCTGTGTTCCCCGAGCAGGCCAACAACAATGAGTGGGCAAGGTACCTCTACTATACAGGTGAGCAGGGCCCGCCCCCACAGCCGGAAGGTGTCTCGGGCTCACTCGGTGCAAATTTGCTAAGAAAGTGGTGCCCTTGGTGCGTAAGAGTGGCCATTTGGCACTCTGGTTTGCGGGGGGCTGGGGTTTGGATCACACCATCCTCTTGATCGGTTCTCTTCTCCACACCCAGGGCGCATCAAAGCCATCCAGCTGGAGTACTCAGAGGCCCGGAGGACGATGACCAATGCCCTTCGCAAGGCCCCTCAGCACACAGCTGTCGGCTTCAAACAGACGGTGAGCAGGAGTTCTCACCCCTTTGACCCCCCTACTTGCCTGATACCGTGTTAGTGCCATTTCCCTATCTGAGGAGCCCAGAAGGTCCTTAATCTTCTTACCCTAAAGGTGGCATCACATGTCTGTTTGCACGTGACATTGTTCAGGGCACGTTAGGCAGACACTACCTGCACCTCTGGCAGTTTATGTTCCCAGTATTCTCCCTGGTACGTAGGTTTAGAATATTCCTGAGTCCCCAGAACCCCCTATAGTCATTCCAGGTGAGGGCCTGGATTGTGTTGATAAACCCCAGGCTCTTACCTGATCCCTCACATGCCCCTTTGGGAGCAGTGTTGTCTGTGGCCGGGGAACCCAGAACTCTCCCTAAGGCTGGCTGAGTCAGGTGGAGGTAAACCTTGGCCGTGGCAAAGCTTTCAGTCACCAGGTAGTTTTTTGAGTGCTGACCTTGACGTTGGGCACTGTGAGGCGTAGAAAAGAAGAATAAGAAATGGTATTTGCCCTCGAAGAGATAGATAAAGAGCATTGACTCAGAAAGGCTTGAGGGCCTGTGTAAAGGCACAGAGCCTGGTAGCCAGAATCAGGACCCAGCTTTTCCAGCCACAAACGTCTGCTCTCACATTAACACATCCACCTCCTAGTGCCCTTGAAAGAGAGCAGGATGAGCATGTACCGTGATTAGCTCAGTGTGGTAGGAGGTTTGCTTTGTTTCAGTTCAGAAGTTCAGAGAACGGCAGATTCGGTTGTGGTCAAACAATTAAAGTAATCTTAAATAGTTAAATTTGATCTGGGTTTTGAAAGATGGGTAGAATTTTCATAGAAAGGAATGGCTTTTCAGACACATGGGGTACATTGCACAATGGGAGATTGCTTTTGCAACGTAGGACACACACTAAGCCTTCTTCGAAAATTCACTAAAAATACAGGTAATTAACATACAGGCTGTGTTGTGCACCAGGGAGAGGTCTCGTGGGGTGAAGCAGTGTTTTCAAACCAGATTTTGCTATGGATGGATAAGGTTTCCCAGTTTTCCGTGGTGGAGCCAGGTCGCCGGAAGAAGGCGCAGAGGGAGCTGGAGTGAGGTCTTTGGCCTGTGGACTGTTGGCCAGGGAGCCAGGAAAGAGGTGGGAGGGTTGCCTGAGAGGGGAAGGGGCAGAGTTGGGGCAACTTTCACCCAGAGACACTTAAGCAAATAGGCGATGGGCCAAGGCCTTGAACAAGGTAGGAGGAATGGGATAGAGAGCCCACATGGAGAAGCCAGCTTTAAGTAAAAACAGGGAGAGTGGGCTTCCCTGGTGGCGCAGTGGTTGAGAGTCTGCCTGCCAATTCAGGGGACACGGGTTCGAGCCCTGGTCTGGGAGGATCTCACATGCCGCGGAGCAACTAAGGCCATGCACCACAGCTACTGAGCCTGCGCGTCTGGAGCCTCTGCTCCACAACAAGAGAGGCCGCGATAGTGAGAGGCCCTTGCACCGCGATGGAGAGTGGCCCCCGCTCGCCGCAACTAGAGAAAGCCCTCGCACAGAAACGAAGACCCAACACAGCCAAAAATAAATAAATAAATTTTTTTAAAAAAACAGGGAGAGTGAGAATGGGTAAAGAGAGACATCGAATTTAACAAACAGCATGTTGAAAGTGTATCCATCCATAGAAAATCCATATTCTCGCCTTGGGTGATCTCATTTGCCTTCATGGCTCAGCTGTGACCTCCATGATGCTTCACCAAAGTCCGTTATGAACTGTCTTAATCTGCTCGGGTTGCAATTACAAGACTGGGTGGCTTAAACAATAGAAATTTATTTCATCACAGTTTTGGAGGCAAGAAGTCCAAGATCGGGATGTCAGCATGGCCGGGTTCTTTCGAGGGCTTCCCTTTTGCTTGTAGTTGGCCATCTTCTGACGTCTTCAAATGGTCTCCCCTCTGTGCACGTCTGTATCCTAATCCTTCTTATAAGAGCCCCAGTCATGTTGAATTAGGGCCCACTCATATGACCTCATTTTACCTTAATTACCTCTTTAACGGCTCTATCTCCAAATCCAGTCACATTCTGAGGTACTAGGGGGTTAGGGCTTCAGCATATGAATTTGGGGGTTCACAGTTCAGCCCGTAATACAAGCTCTGACCCCTTTCATGAAGCCAGACCTGCAAATCTGACTTCCCACCGCACATCTCTGTGTAGAGACGGCCCGACTCCTCACCCTCGGCTTGTCCAGACAGATCCTTCTGGGCACCCCTCAGCAGCCCTTCCTCCTGCCCTCCTGATCCAGATAGGAGCCTCCGGGTCATCTGGGACTCCTCCCACCCCCACCCCCCATCACCATTGCTGAGTCGTCTTGTTGATTTGCCTCCATGGCTTTTGTATTCATGTCCTCTCTGATGTTACCGGTGCCCTTGTTGAAGCCACTGACCCTGCTGGTTGCCATCCTCCCCTCCACCAGCCCAGCTTCCGCACAGCTACCTAAATAAGCGGAGCGCCAGGCCCGTCTGCCTGGCCCGGGAAGCTCGCGTTTCTCCCCACTGCCTGCCAAGTAGGGTATTGTAAGTCTTGTGAAGTAGGCAGGCCAGGTATTATGCCCATTTTAGGAAGATGGAAACCAAAGACTCAGTTGCTCGGCGTTCCCTAGCTAGCAAGTACAGGCTAGCTAGTTCTGTCTCCAGACTCAGAGCTCAACCTGGCATTCAAAACCGCACGTCCCCGGGCAGGCCCCCGGTCATGTCTCCAGGTGGCCCCACACACACGCCCTCCAGTATGCCGGCCTCTTCTCCAACCTGTCCCCTTGGCTGAAACGTCCTCCCTCCTTTTCTGCTTCATCAGAATCCTTAAGGCATGTGCTAACTTCTGCCGTCGGCATGGCTTTCCACTCACTCGTGGGGTACGCCGAGGGACAGGGCAGCCTCGTTGGCGTCCGTGCCCAGGGGTGGGCACCATCAGCCACCACCCATTTTAACGCCTTACCTCCCTCGTGACGCTTGCTGTCGCGTGGTTTAGCTGTCTGCTCCTGCCCCTCCTGCTTGGTGGGGGGCTCCTTAACGCTGGGCATCGTCCCTCCACCGCAGTCGTCCTTGCACGGTGCTGAATCCACGGGAGGGCGGCGCCGTTCAGAAATACCGCACAGTGGTATTTGGAGGAGGTATTGTGGAGGAGGAGGGGCCCGATTTTCCAGCCAGCCGCCACGCTCACTGAGGTTCTGCAGGCCCTTTCCCGAGCTTCTGCCTCTACCCAGATAACTAATTTTACACATAGTTCCCCTCCCTACCAGCATCTTCAGCTGACTCACATTCCGTTGCGTAGGCCTCTCCTGCTTCCTCACCATTTCTGAGCCATAGAACCTACCCATCTGCCTGTACTTTAGAGCTTTGTCGCTTCAGGGCGCTGTGCACCGATTCGCCAGATGAAATGAAGCTGAGGGCCTGGTGTGGTCAAAGGGTCAGAAGCTCACAAGGCCTGTCTGCCAAGGCAGAGCTTCAATTCCACGCCCAGCACAGCTTGAGGATTTTTTTTTCCTCTCTCTCTGGGCCTGGTCCCACTGCCACCTTCCCTCTTTCCCTGTGTGTCTGACTGAATTGAAGCCCCATTTCGTTCTCTTCTCCCACCCGGTGGGGCTCCCTGCCCACTGTGTTCCTGTGTCACACTCTGCCAGGTGCACAAGCTTCTGATTGTGGTGGAGCTGTTGCTGGGGGAGATCCCGGACCGGCTGCAGTTCCGTCAACCGTCCCTCAAGCGCTCGCTCATGCCTTACTTCCTTCTGACCCAGGGTAAGGGCTGGTCCCCTCCCAGAGCTTGCCGGACCCCTGGCACTGTGGCCCCTTTTTTGTGTGCGCCCTGTGCAGCATCTGATCCACTCCTCTCCCCACTGCAGCTGTCAGGACGGGAAACCTGGCCAAGTTCAACCAGGTCCTGGATCAGTTTGGGGAGAAGTTTCAAGCAGATGGGACCTACACCCTCATCATCCGACTGCGACACAATGTCATCAAGACAGGTGTGGAGCGGGGTCTGAGGGGCCCCTGGCAGGGCGGGGCTGGGACTAGGCTTCTCCAGGGGCAGGGACAACCCTGGGGGCGCCTGGGCGGGTGACGGGTCTGTGCCCGCCCCACCTTGCCCACCGCTCCTTCCTCTCCCAGGTGTGCGCATGATCAGCCTCTCCTATTCCCGAATCTCCCTGGCGGACATCGCCCAGAAGCTGCAGCTGGATAGCCCAGAGGATGCAGAGTTCATCGTTGCCAAGGTGGGCCTGGCTCAGGGACCGCGGTTGTCACCTTCCTGCCTTATTTCAGGGATGGGGGTGGGAGGAGGTTGACCAAGGAGGGGAACGGCTAAAGCAGTGGCGTAGTCTTTTCAGGGAGTTGCCACAGAGAGAGAGAGGCTGTGTGTACGCAAGTGAGTGTGTGAGAGATCAAGGAGGATGAAGAGATGGGACAAGATGTTCTAGGACTTAGAAGATGGACTTTCTGGTGACTCGTCCTCCCTTTGGGGCCTGCAGGCCATCCGGGATGGCGTCATTGAGGCCAGCATCAACCACGAGAAGGGCTACGTCCAGTCCAAGGAGATGATTGACATCTATTCCACCCGTGAGCCCCAGCTAGCCTTCCACCAGCGCATCTCCTTCTGCCTGGATATTCACAACATGTCCGTCAAGGTGCGGAGCCCTGGCTGCAGAGGCGATGCTTGGCGGCAACATGCCCCCCTCCACACCCACGGGTTCCTCAGGGAAGACTGGCTTGGATTGGGGCGCAGTTCCCAGACGATCTCTGTAAAATCACTGGGGGTCCAGAAGGGTAAAAGGACTTTGCTTGTGGGACCACAACACCTTCCCTTTGCTCTTCAGGGGTCTGGTTGCCAGGGAGGATCAGACAGGGATTCAGAGTGCAGTGTTCTGGATTTGGTTGCAAGTTTGAGTCATTTACCTTCTCTGAGCCTGTTTCTCCTTCTGTGAAGCTGATAATGAGGTATCACCTGCCCTGCCTGCTTCGCAGGGTTGACGGGATTACATGAAATCACTGTCTTGGGGCACTTAGGGAAGTCTGAATTGTGTAAAAGGTAGGGCTGCCATCTCCTTCCACAAAAGGCTCTTAATCTTAAGCTCTTACCCTGTGTCAGGCGCTGGGTTAGGTGCTGGTACTGTTGGGCTGCCGACTTTTTTCCTGCTCTCTTCCCCCAGGAAGCCAGGGATATAGCTTCACTTAAAACCAGGCAAACGCTGTGCTCTGCTAGACAGGAAAGGTCCTTCGTGATCTGGTCCCCTGCGTCCCTGGCCTCCCTCCCCAGGACCTCACCGCCGACCCCTCCCCTCCACCCCAGTTGGCCCCACTGAACTCAGGCCGGGCCTGCTCACCCCCTGAATCCTCTGCCTGGAATGCCTTTCCTCCACTCCCACAGCCCGTCCATTCTTCCTCTTCCTTCTCACTGCCAGTCCCTCTCCCGGCCCGATCGAGAGGGTTCATCATTTATACCTCTGGCTTCTTCTAATTCTCCCTCTTTAGCACTTACCCCGTGGTGTCGTAGTAATGAATTAGTCTCCATGCCTGGCTCCCCCACTGGACTGAACTAGGGAGTGATCACCTGTCTCGCGCGTATCCTGGCGCCTGGCACGCAGGAGCACGGGGAGTGTTACAGTGATGCCTCCTCTTCACCTTGTTCCTCTCTCCGTTGTGCTTCAGGCCATGAGGTTTCCTCCCAAATCGTACAACAAGGACTTGGAGTCTGCAGAGGTAAGCTGCCTTCTGCTTTGGGTAGGACTGAAAGATCAAACTTCCCTATAGAAAGGGGAGAGGGGAGGTTTCTGGAAGGGCTGGGGCAGCTCTGCAGCTTGGGCAGTCTCTGGCCCTGGGCGGGTCGGGCTGGGCATAGACGGCGCGAGAGCCCGACGTGTCCCCGCAGCCCGGCCCTCGGCCCCCTTTGCGCAGGAACGGCGGGAGCGGGAGCAGCAGGACCTGGAGTTTGCCAAGGAGATGGCGGAGGATGACGACGACAGCTTTCCTTGAGCCGGGGGGGCTGGGGAGGGCTGGGCGAGAGGGCGCTGGCTCTTCATCCTCCGCCCTGGGGGTGCCCTGCCCAGGGGGCCGGCCCCGCTTCCCACACGCTGCACACAGACTGCGTCTGTGGGGGGGAGGGGTGCAGGGAGCCAGTCACCCCCGCCTCGTCCCAGGGCCCCTCCCCAGCCGGTGACTCAGCACACGTGGGCAGGAGGGCGAGCAGGCAGCCTGCCCGGGGTGGGGTCCTGGCCAGCAGTGTGGGCGGCAGGATGAGAGGGACTAGCCCCGTGCTCTCCTCCAGGGAGTAGGGCACTGGAATTGGGACGCGTGTTAGGTTGTATGTTTTTTGAAGCTTCAGTTGTGATTTTTAAACAATAAAAAGTTCTCCAGGACTGTTTGTGCATCAGTTAACTACTCTTATTTCACTCTCACATGTGCAATGTTAACAGGCCCGGATTTTTTTCTGGCCTGGGAGTGCTAGCCCCAGGCATGACCCGAGGACCCAAAGCAGCTGTAGATGAAGAGGAGGCTGAGGGCCGGGTGGAGAGACTCTGATCTGGGATCAGAGGGCCTGGGTTTACTCTTTCATATCTAACTGGCTCTCAAATAAGTGGCAGCTCTCCAAACTTCTCAGGCTCCTTTCCCATATCTGCCAAATAAGTGATTAGACTCAGTGATCTCCTGGCTCTAAAACTGGCAATCTAGGCTTCCAGTGGATCGAACACAAGGTGCGAGTCTGACCCTCAGGTGAGGTTCGCAGAGGAGAGAAGGGTCTCCAGCAAGGCTGCAGCGGGTTGAGAGCAGGCTTCTGCCCAGTGGCCCTTATGGAGTGGGGGATAGGCTCCTCCCTGAGAGCAGAGTGGGGGTCAGGCGAGAGGGGGCTCCCTGTGGACCCCCAGCTCACCTCTTCCAGCTGCATGTGGTGGGAAAATGCACCTGCCAGGGTCTCTGTAACTCTCCCAGCCGCTGCCAGCGGTGCTCCCCACATTGGGTCTTTCGCATCATTGATGTTCTCTGGTTGGCACCTGGGGCGTTGCCGTACGTGTACCCTTCGTTCCTGCTGAGCGAGCTCTGCTATCAGAACGATGCCTCGTGGGTTTCTGCCTCTCCTCAACTGCATTCCCTCTCCTGTCCAGCTCTGGCTCTGCACCTTGCTGATTGCTACACATCTTCCAGGCATCCTGCCTCACAGTGATTCAACTCCCTGGCTTCTGAACCACTCACTGGATAATCAGATTCTCTTAGGAGGTTGTCGCTGTGAAAGCCTTATCCTCCCAACTAGATTGTAACTTCTTAAAGAGCACGAGGCACTTCTGTCCCCCCAGGGCCTTGCCCAGTACCTGGCACACCGAGCCGGTTAACGTCTTGTTTGTTAGGAAAGGTACACCGTGTGTTCATCACCAGCTGCAGGTTTTCATACCCCGATAGCCCTAACTTCCATCAGAGGCATGTTGTAGACTGGCCTTGCTTTGCTTTCTGATCCCGCCCCAGCCTCGGTTACAGTGATTTGGTATTGCCCACTTCCTTTAAGCTTCTGCCACCTCCCCAGGTAGTGAAACTTTTTTTTTTTTTTTTTTTTTTGGCTGCATTGGGTCTTCGTTGTGGCACGAGCTTTCTCTAGATGCGGCGAGCAAGGGCTACTTTTCGTTGTGGTGCGCGGGCTTCTCGTTGCGGTGGCTTCTCTTGTTGCGGAGCACGGGCTCTAGGTGCGCGGGCTTCCGGAGCTGTGGCATGCGGGCTCAGTAGTTGTGGCTCGTGGGCTCCAGAGCGCAGGCTCAGCAGTGGTGGCACACGGGCTTGCTCCGCGGCATGTGGGACCTTCCCGGACCAGGGCTCGAACCCGTGTCCCCTGCATTGGCAGGCGGATTCTAAACCACTGCACCACCAGGGAAGTACCTAGTGAAACTTTTTAAAGTTTGCTTTGTGAAACGGCACTTTTTTCCCCCAAACTCCCCCCTTGATCTTTGTGGAAGATGTTATTATTCCAGCATCCAAACTTTCCATTATTTTTTTTTTAAAGGATTCAATCTTTTCCCCATTTTACAGGCCAATTCCAAAATCTAATAGGAGATCTTTAATTCCCTTCCAGGAAGGATGGGGACTAACGGTGAGCACCCCTCCGTGCCCTTCCAGGGTGTGAGGACAGGCTTAGGTGGGACGTGAACACTGGCCTACGTGATAAACCAAGTTCAGGTCACGTTCTGTAGGCTGTGCAGCCTTCTCCCAGCCTCAGTTTGTGGCTCTGTTTTCTGGTTGGTTGGTTTTTGTCCCTACATGGCTGTCCTTCTGGCCCATGACCACTTTACCTGACCTCTAAAATGACTTTCTTTTTGAGTGTGTGATAATTAGTTGTAATTATTATTATTCCCAATGACAAATCTTAAAGTCAGCACCCAGCCCAAAGTGCCCCATACCCTTTCCTGGTTGGGAATGGATTGAAGAGTCTATCATCCTGTTACACAGAGTTGGGGTCATTTGTCATGATTTCCTGGTTCTCAACCACCTTGAGTCTATAGACCATTTTTCTGTCTGCTCACAGTCTGGAAGTTTCTTGTAATTCATCGCCACTGGATTAGCTTTCTTTTCCCGGAGCAGTTCAGTGTTATTTTTATGCTTGGAGAGTTCACTGTGTTCTCTGCCTTCCAGTTTTGTTTTCTAATTAGAAAACTACAGAGAAGTACAAAGAATAACATAAGAAATACCCATGTCCTTTCCACCCAATTTTAATAAATATCAACCTTTTGTTAAGGTGTCAAGTTTTTTCATGCAAGATAAAACATGACAGATAAGTTAAACGCCCATCTTCCTTTCCCAGGCCTCCTCCCTCCTTCCCTAAAGGCAGCCACTCTGATGAATTCAGTGGGTATCCTTCCAGTTTATGTTTTTATACTTTTACTACAAAATATAGTATTGTCTTGAGTTTTTAAATCTTTGTAAATGATGTGTCACATGAAAGTAAGTTCTTTTCACTCAGTATGGGTTTTGAGACCTAATCATGTTTAAACCCTTGCCCAGCACTGTTCTAGGGACCAAGAATACGACTGAATAAAACAAACTGCTTTCCTCGTGGATATTCTATTGTGGAAGGGTGGAGAGGCACATGTGGTATGAATGGGCCACAATTTATTTGTTTATTAATTTACTGGTGGCCATTGCTTTACTGTTACAAACAACACTGCAGAGGACATTTCTGTATGTCCCCTTGTACATATGTCCTGTGTACCAGTTGGCGAACTTTTCTTAAAGGGCCAGATGGTACTTTTTTAGGCTTGCGAGCCATATGTTCTGTCACAACTACTCACTTCTGCCCTTCTTGAAAGGGGCCTTACATAAACAATATGTAAACAGATTATGAACACTGGCTTTTCATGATTTTTACCTGTGATAAAATATTCTTTTGGGGCTTCCCTGGCAGTCCAGTGGTTAAGACTCCGTGCTTCCACTGCACGGGGTGAGGTCCCTGGTCAGGGAACTAAGATCTTGCATGCTGCGCGATGCAGCCAAAGAAAAAAAATCTTTTGATTTTTTTTTTTTCCAACCACTTAAAACATGTAAAACCGATTCTTAACTCAGGGTGTACATATCTTGGCCCACAGGCCAAGTCTGCAGCAAAGGCATTACGCCGGAGCCTTTATAAGGACACTCCATGCCCAGTTCCAGATGAAAACAGGAAGTGTGAGTGGAAGCCGCTCACCCGATCTGGCCATTGAGAAATAACTCAGGGAACTAAGATCTTGCATGCTGCGCGATGCAGCCAAAGAAAAAAAATCTTTTGATTTTTTTTTTTCCAACCACTTAAAACATGTAAAACCGATTCTTAACTCAGGGTGTACATATCTTGGCCCACAGGCCAAGTCTGCAGCAAAGGCATTACGCCGGAGCCTTTATAAGGACACTCCATGCCCAGTTCCAGATGAAAACAGGAAGTGTGAGTGGAAGCCGCTCACCCGATCTGGCCATTGAGAAATAACTGGGAAAGCCTTTAGGAAGCTGGAAGGATGAATAACAGCTAGGGGGGTGTCTCTGGAGCCAGGACCTTTGCCAGATCATTTCAGTCTGGCTTAGCCCACATGTGTCAGGACTGGTAACCGGGCTTTCTCTCTGCCTGGTCTCTATTCTCTCATGGGTGGGGCTGAAGTCTGGATTGAGCCATCATCCAAGAAGTACATACAGCTCTCTGAACAGGAAGATAGTGTAATAGGAATGACGGGGGCTTGGGAAGGCTGATCACAAATGCTGCCTGGCTCTGCCCCCGACTTGTTCTGTGATCTTCGGCCTTTCGGTTCTCTGAGGCTGTCCCTTGTCTATAATGGGAATAATCCACACTTGGTTGATAGGATGAAAGACAAAATTGTAATGGAAGGTACCTGGCATATGAGAGGTGTCCGGTAACTGCCAGCCAACGTTCGGATTTTCTCTCTATGGAATGGAGGCCAGAACACCTCCCTGGTCAGGCAGTTCACTTCCTCTGGAAGTAGCCCACCCCATCCTCCAGCACCTCTGGCGGTTAGAAAGCTCTTTCCTTGAGCTGAAAGCTGGCTAGCTGGGCTTCCACTCCCTGTCCCACTTCTAGCCCTTGAGACCACGCAACAACCTCTCCCCTTGACCAGACAAAATGGCCTGTTTTCTTCAAATCATGATCGCAAGTCCTTTCACCCTTCTGGCCACCCTTGTTAGAAGTGGCATTTTCTGAGCCAAACCTCTGACACACTTGGACTGTAAGTGAAAATTAAAGTTTGGGTCTAGAGCTGGCCTGGTCATGGTTGAGGAAGGCCAAACATTGGTCAAGAGATTCAATGGTGGGCACTTCCCTGGTGGTCCAGTGGTTAAGAATCCGCCTTCCAATGCAGGGGACCGGGGGTTTGATCCCTGGTCAGGGAACTAAGATCCTACATGCTGTGGGGCAACTCAGCCCTCTCCCTCTAGAGCCTGCACACCACACCAAAATACCCTGCGTGCCACAAGGGAGATCTCGCGTGCCACAACTAAGACCCGACGCAGCCAAATAAATAATGAATGAATGAATGAATGAAAGAGATTCAATGGTTAAGAGTTTAAGACTCTGGCACAGGGCAGACCTTGGCTCTGCTATTTTGGGGCAAGTCAACCTCTCCAAGGTCAGATTCATCTTCTGTAAAAGGGGAAATGGTTCTGGTACCTTCCTCATAGGCTTATTGAAAGCAATGCATTTGCCAATGTACAGGGCATGCTCTGCACAACATCGGGGGCGGGCTGGGTCCTCTGGAGGTTCTTAGGGGGAAGGAGAGGAGGCATGTTTGTGAGAACCTCTGCCATCCCCCCACAGTTCTGTTAAACCCACCCCTCTCCTCCCATGGAGGTGGGTGCAGAACTGGGCTTAATAGGGGCATGGTGGCCAGTTGCCTGGCCTAAGGTGGAGCTGGGGGCCAGGGCTGCCAGGCAGGACCAGGGACCAGAGGCAGGAGGTGAATTGATTAGCAGGTGAAGGCCCTGCCAGCTGTGGCCACCAGGGGGCACCCCCGCCCCAGAGATGGCCTGGCCCAGTCAGACACACCCACCCCTCATCCGAAGAGACTGTTCTGGCCCGTCCTGGGGTAGAACAGCGTTCTGTTGGGACAGAACATGACAGTCTTGGGTGCGGTTGGTCAGACTTCCCCAGGCAGGCCCCATGGCCTGTGGAAAACTCTCAGGCCCAAGGCAGAGGTCTGAATTATAACTCTGACTCTGCTACCCATGACCTTGGGCAAGCCTCTTCCCTCACTGGCCCGGTTCACGGCGTTGGAACAGACTCCAAAGTCCCTTCCAGCGCTAACAGTACGTGGTTCTCGGGTTTGAAGCCGGGCGGTTTCTTCTTTCTCACCCTAGAGCTTCTCCACTCCGGGCAGCACACACAGGCCCGCTGGCAGTGAACCTGGCCAGGACCGGGGGTTTGATCCCTGGTCAGGGAACTAAGATCCTACATGCTGTGGGGCAACTCAGCCCTCTCCCTCTAGAGCCTGCACACCACACCAAAATACCCTGCGTGCCACAAGGGAGATCTCGCGTGCCACAACTAAGACCCGACGCAGCCAAATAAATAATGAATGAATGAATGAATGAAAGAGATTCAATGGTTAAGAGTTTAAGACTCTGGCACAGGGCAGACCTTGGCTCTGCTATTTTGGGGCAAGTCAACCTCTCCAAGGTCAGATTCATCTTCTGTAAAAGGGGAAATGGTTCTGGTACCTTCCTCATAGGCTTATTGAAAGCAATGCATTTGCCAATGTACAGGGCATGCTCTGCACAACATCGGGGGCGGGCTGGGTCCTCTGGAGGTTCTTAGGGGGAAGGAGAGGAGGCATGTTTGTGAGAACCTCTGCCATCCCCCCACAGTTCTGTTAAACCCACCCCTCTCCTCCCGTGGAGGTGGGTGCAGAACTGGGCTTAATAGGGGCATGGTGGCCAGTTGCCTGGCCTAAGGTGGAGCTGGGGGCCAGGGCTGCCAGGCAGGACCAGGGACCAGAGGCAGGAGGTGAATTGATTAGCAGGTGAAGGCCCTGCCAGCTGTGGCCACCAGGGGGCACCCCCGCCCCAGAGATGGCCTGGCCCAGTCAGACACACCCACCCCTCATCCGAAGAGACTGTTCTGGCCCGTCCTGGGGTAGAACAGCGTTCTGTTGGGACAGAACATGACAGTCTTGGGTGCGGTTGGTCAGACTTCCCCAGGCAGGCCCCATGGCCTGTGGAAAACTCTCAGGCCCAAGGCAGAGGTCTGAATTATAACTCTGACTCTGCTACCCATGACCTTGGGCAAGCCTCTTCCCTCACTGGCCCGGTTCACGGCGTTGGAACAGACTCCAAAGTCCCTTCCAGCGCTAACAGTACGTGGTTCTCGGGTTTGAAGCCGGGCGGTTTCTTCTTTCTCACCCTAGAGCTTCTCCACTCCGGGCAGCACACACAGGCCCGCTGGCAGTGAACCTGGCCAGGGGAGCCACCTGTCCCAGACCCTCAACTCCAAAGCACTGCGACACTAGGGGGGAGGGGTAGTGCGGGCTGGAGGAGGAGGAAGGGCAAGGTCAGGTGAACCTGAACCGAGAGCCTCAAAGGGTCTTGCTTCATTCGGAACAGACATCCGGTTTCCTCTGGTCTCTGCCAGGATTCCGGGGGCTTAAAGGAATGAGTCATGGGGGGGATTGGGGAGTTCCCGGCTAACCAGTTCGGGACAGGAACCAGGATGATGCCTCTCGACATGTAGGGTGG
>NC_041227.1:115800623-115805819 GCF_002837175.3 Physeter macrocephalus
ACCCTCTCCCTGGCCATAGGCACAGGCTGTACCCAGCTCCCAGGGCACCACGCCAACTGAGACTGAGCTCTGTGCCACTTGGAGCCAATGGGAGAGGCAGAGACCCTCTGGGCTCCTGAAGCTCAACGCAGATCACAGGTAACCTATTCCTAGTTGTGTGTGCAGGGCTGATGCCTCCTCCACGTGGGAGCGAAACCTGCATAGCTGGCATTCACTTTCACTTCCTGGGAGGAGCCCCACGGCAATGTCCGCTCTTGCCCATGAACAAGGAAGAGCCTGTGAGGCTCCCAATAGGTTCCAAATATAAGCGTGAGCTGTGACCAACAGGTACTGGTGCATGTGCCCTGAAATGTCATGTCACATGCACCATGGCTTCTGGACCACCCGCTGGTGGTCAGAAGTGAACAAGCTGGTAGGGAGAGGAGGGAAATGGCAAGGCTTGGATTCCACATGCTCAGGTGAGGGTGGCTGAGGGGACACTGCGGGGCATTTGGGACTCCCAGCCCTGTCAAGGGAGGGGCCACGTGCCTGCTGCCTGTAATTACTCTGCTCTGCATCACCTCCCCCTTTCAAAATGGGCATCTTTCCATTGAGGTGCCTAATTCCCTGCCGCATGGGAACAGGACCTCATCTCCTGAGCAAAGGTAGGCAGCAGGCTTGCTGGCATCATGCCCATCCCCCCAGAGGTGCTTAAAAGGCCCAAGCTCCACTCTCTCGGGCCCAGCCAGGTGACCCTTCCTGTTGCCTAGGAGTTGGCACGACCTAGTTGCCAGACCCATTACCTGTTCTCCTCTGGGTCTGACCCACACTCCACCTTGCTTGGCTTCTGTTCCATTCACTTTAATTCCATCCAGGATGCCCTCCAGCACGCCAAGAGACTGGGGTGGGCACGCTGGCCCCCCCGGCACGCCCACAGGCCACCCACCCCCCGCCACCCAGGCCCTAGGGCCCAGCACCCATGGTGCCCGCCTCAGCACTTGGCCTTTCACACCATGCCCTGCGCCCCAAGGGGGGCGGGCGGTGAGAGGGGCCAGGGAGTGGCAGGCAGTGGGGTTGGGGGGAAAGCCGGGTCTGTGGGGGGGGTCCTGGGCTGGGGGAGTAGCTTCGGAATCTTGTCCTGTCCGGAGGTCCCTGCAGAGAGAGGAAAGAGGCAGGGATAAGGCGGCGCCATGGTGGGGCTAGGTGAATAGGATTCCTTTGGTGCCAACATTTTGGGGCTCATAACGAGATGGTGGTAGTCATGGGGGGCAGGCACAGGGAGAGGACCAGGACACAGGACAACCCTTCAGATCAACAGACAGCAGGCAAGACTGGAGATCCACATCCTGATCCCCAGACATGGAAAGGGATGGAGGGAAAGAATGAGGTCATCCGTGTACCTTGTCTCAGTTCTCGCATTCAATGAAGGGCCTGGCCCTTAATATGCGTCTATTAAACATCAGCTATTGTTACCATCCCCCAGTTTCCCTAAAACTCATCAGTATTACAGGGCAAGAGGCCACCAGAGATGAGCAGCTTCAGCCCAGGCATGGGGGCTACTGGTGAAGGAAGTGTGGTTTGTGGGGGCAGCATGCAGGCATCCTGAATGCCCACATGGGTGCCTTCATGGAGAGGAACACTGAAAATAGTAGGGAGCCGACCTCCCCGGCTGCTGGCTCAGTTACGACTCCCCAGTCCCGGCCCCCCAAGGAGCTTCCCATACAAGGTCCCAAATCACACTTCCCAGTCTGAGGACCAGACTTCCCAGTTGGTTTAGCTGAGCTGCCACCCACCAGGATGGCAAGAGGAGGGGAAAGGAAACTAACCCGCGTTAATGGAATAGAGAATATAGGCCCTCTGGTATCAGAACTTCACAGGTGAGGAAACAAAGCCTCAGAAAGCTTGACCATTCACTCGAGTTGGCACAGCCAGTAAGCAGCCTGCCTCCAATGCTTGCCTAACCTGGGCCAACCATTCCCCCCACGCTGCTCCGCTGACCCCAGACTGCAGACCCGAGGCTCCGTGTCTGCACACACAAGGCAGGTGTGGGCACGTGAGAGGGGACAAAAGGTGCAGCTCTCCGCACACAACCTCCATCGAGTGGCTGCTGCACCAGAGTACTTGCCCCTGGGCCCCCGGGCCCCCCGGCCCCACCCCCAGGAACTGATAAGGAGCCAGGGTGGGAGGGGAAAGGAGAGATAAGTCAGGCCATTGGGCAGGGTAGGACAGGGCTGGACCACGGGACAGGGCCTCTGCCCTCAGGCAAGTCCCCATCCTGGGGAGCAGGGCGGTAGTACAGAAGGGTGGCCTACTCTGCTTTCGATGCCCCCGCAGACCAGAACTGGGCACAGGGGGCTGGACAGGAGACATGTGGTGGAGGGGTGCGAGCAGGGAGCCTTAGCCCAGGGAGCCGTCAAGAAAGTAGGTCAAGTTTTTCTTGGCTTGCGGAGAAATTCCTGTTATAAATTTATAATGGCGTAGCCAGCCCTAAGGGGTGGAGATGGGGGGAGAAGGAGTGGGTGGGGATGCCCAGAGCCTGGGCATAGGGGCCTGCCGCTCTCAGCCCAGAGCAGCGAGGGGCTGGGGGCCGAGGCAGGCGTGGGCCTTGGGCTGGACAATAGAGGGCTATTTTCTGTCGCCTCTGCTTCCACTTCTATCTGTGCCCAGTGAAGCTTCCTTTGGTCGGTCTGTCTGCATCTGAATGTCTCTCTCTCTCTCTGGGTCTGGGTGTCTCCCTGTCTCCCCCTCCCCCCAAGACTATGCCTCGGTGCTTGGCACACCCTGGTTGCGGTGCTGCCCCCGCCCGTCTCCTGCCCACCTGGCATACTGCCACCACTTGTTTACAGAAGCTGGAAAAATCCACTCGCCAGCCTGAGGCCCGAGTGCCCCCGGGGAGGGGAGGAGGCAGGCACAGGAGTGGGCATGCTGAGAGAGGGGCAGCCCTGCGAGCAGGCCCTGGAGGCAGGTGAAGGGAACCGGGGTGTGTGGGAATGGGTATCAGCGGCTATGGGCCAGACCAGGCAGGGGTCACCGGTGGCAGGGCATGGCATGGGAAGCTCCTGGCCCAGGCCATAGCTCTGGAGGACCCCTCCCCCCGACTTCTGCCACTGCCAGTTGCTACAGGGCACACCTGGGGCAGTGCCAACCTAAGCCACCATGTTTATTTTCCCTTCCCCCGACCCAGCCTGGCCTCAACTCCAAATGTGGCTGGGCACTGCCAAAGGCTTGCACGTGCCTGCTGCTGGGGGTGGAGGGAGGAGGCCCCCACTCGGCCCCACCTCTATGCTGAGCCGAAAGGTGCCTGACGCTGCCCGGGCTCCACTGAGCCCCTGGTAGTGGGCGGAGAAGCAAGGTCCTGCCCTCACTGCTTAGGGCACCCTTGCCTGGCACCTAGCAAGAGGCTGGAACCCCTGGGGAGTCCTTGTCATCTCTCTGGGGACATACCTGGGCCTCTGAGGTGACAGAGCAGGCAGAGGGCCCAGCATGCGGGGAGGCAAATAGCACATGAGCCTGTGTTAGCTGTGGGCAGAAAAAGGTCAGTGGGGCGGGGGGGCGGGGCAGAGATACCCATGCTGAAGGGCAGCCTCTCTCCCCTCCTCCTGGAGTCCTGCTCAACTCCCCCAGCGCCTGCCTGGCACATCCCCTGCAGAGGAAGAGGCTCAGCATCCCTCCAAGAGGCAGAGGGCTGGAGCTGTGGAGCTCTGAGACCAGGCTGGACAGCCGGCAGGCAAGGCCCACCTGTTGGCTGGCCTGGCCACCCACTCCCTCTTTGTCAGATAAGAGATGCCTGGTGACAGTGTGGGCAAGGTGCCCGCGGAGGGGGAAGCATTTCATTAAGCTTAAGTGCTTCTGCAATGGGGGGACTGGGACAAGAGGCCAATGCGGCATCCATGGGCACCATGCCATGTTCCTGCTGCTGGACTGTCCCACTCCGCAGTCCTGTGGACCCAAGGGACTCCCCGGAAGGACTCCTAGGGCTGCCAGAGGGGACTCTCTGCCCCAGAATCCAGCCCCAAATTCTGTACCCGCCACTCTCCTGAGTGTCTGCTCTTGGCTTTGGCCGCACCTGTCAGGGCCCGTGAACTTTGTCCTTAATGCTCTAAGGAAAGCCCAGCCCTCCTCCTTGCCAACCAC
Organism: Physeter macrocephalus; assembly: GCF_002837175.3. Lineage (NCBI taxonomy): Eukaryota > Metazoa > Chordata > Mammalia > Artiodactyla > Physeteridae > Physeter > Physeter macrocephalus. The sequence goes on from NC_041227.1 coordinate 115,804,737, forward strand.
AGAGGGAAAGACTCACATATAGAGAGGGGGGCTGAGAAAACGGGAGAAAGAGAAGCAGAGGGGTGAAAGGGACGATGGGGGGAGGCGGAGGAAGGATGAGGAGGGGCAAGAACAAAGAGATGGGCAGGGGTGGGAGTAGAGGCAAGGATGACAGTGAAGTCAAGGGAGAGGAAGAAAGGCAGCAAGGAGAGGGGAGTGGAGAGAGAAGGGTGAGGGAGAAGAGAGGACAGAGAAGGGAAGGAGAGACAAAGGCAGAAAGGTAACAAAGAAAGATGGGTGGGGGGGTGCTTCATGCCCCGCCTAAGTCCCACCTCATGGAGGCTGGGGGGAGGGGAGAAGAGAAATGGTTTCCACGGTGACAGCTGGTTCTTGGTGGCCTGGCATGTGGGCTATTAATAGTGCTGTGGGGAGATTCACACCTCCCTCTCCCCTTCCCCTTTGCCTGCTGCTAGGGTGTGGGGAGGGACTTCTCCCCCACTCCCAATTATCTGGCACTGACGCCCTGAATCCACACCATGGGGGCCAAGAAGGGTGGCCAGGTGGCCACTGTAGCCCAAACACACACACACACACACACACACACACACACACACACACACACACACGGGCATGCACAGGCAAACACAGGCATCTGTGTGCAGACACTGCTGCCCGTGCCAGCGTGGGCTCCCACGGACAGCCACAAACACCAACAGCCCCGGGAGTCTGGAGATGGTGGAGGCTGCGGCAGCAACACAGGCATCCAGGTTGAGGGGTAGATGCCTCTCAGGCCTGGGACCTCTTCCTCCTCTCCCAGATCCCCCCGCCCCGCCCCCCGTGCTATTCTCAGGTACGGACTGAAGGCGACTGCCCCACCCAACTCCCTGTTATCCTAGTGCCAGGAGAGAGAGGAGGGGTGAAGGCGGGAAGGGAGGTACTATTTGGCAGGTGTGACATGGCAGAGGAGTACACAGACACAGGCACCAGCTTGGCAAGCGTGGTGGGGGGTGGGGGCGGGGGGGGCAGGGGGTGAGGCAGCACTCTTTGGTGGGCTGTCGCTGGGCCCCCGTGAGATGGGGTTCTGGAGCTTAGGGGCAGTGACCC
>NC_041227.1:115806392-115807858 GCF_002837175.3 Physeter macrocephalus
ACACACACACACACACACACACACACACACACACACACACACACACGGGCATGCACAGGCAAACACAGGCATCTGTGTGCAGACACTGCTGCCCGTGCCAGCGTGGGCTCCCACGGACAGCCACAAACACCAACAGCCCCGGGAGTCTGGAGATGGTGGAGGCTGCGGCAGCAACACAGGCATCCAGGTTGAGGGGTAGATGCCTCTCAGGCCTGGGACCTCTTCCTCCTCTCCCAGATCCCCCCGCCCCGCCCCCCGTGCTATTCTCAGGTACGGACTGAAGGCGACTGCCCCACCCAACTCCCTGTTATCCTAGTGCCAGGAGAGAGAGGAGGGGTGAAGGCGGGAAGGGAGGTACTATTTGGCAGGTGTGACATGGCAGAGGAGTACACAGACACAGGCACCAGCTTGGCAAGCGTGGTGGGGGGTGGGGGCGGGGGGGGCAGGGGGTGAGGCAGCACTCTTTGGTGGGCTCTCGCTGGGCCCCCATGAGATGGGATTCTGGAGCTTAAGGGCAGTGACCCTTAAGTCTGATCTCCTAGCCACTGTGGGGCCTTGGAGGCTAGAGAATGGGAGATGGGGTTGGGGGATATGATATAAGGGGGAGATAGGTTACTTAAACAAAAGGATCCTCTCCTCCAAAAGAATATAACAGGAAATTCCCCCCTGCAGGTCACAGGCAGAAAGACATAAACAGTAGCCTTGACTTGGGCCAGATGCCCAGTATTAACATCAAAGACTGTGCTTCCCGTCCAACCCCACCATAACCTCACCCACCTGCTGCTCTCCTGTCCCTCCTCCCACACCAGGCCAGCTCCGGTCAGGCATTAAGGTGGGCGCCCAAGTCTAGGGCTCACCTCCATCCCCCCCACGCCTACTGACGATGATTGTGCCCACATCCATGCTCAAGAGCTCAGCCCCTTCCCTGTCAACCCACAGAACTTCGTGCTCCCCGCCCCAGTTCCCCCCAGAAATGGAGGGGGAGATCCAAAGAGCCAAGAAGGCAGAGTTAGGGGCACCCACAAGCTGGGCATACTCTCCCCGCCCTCCCCCCAGCAGCCAGCGGGTAATCGGAGCTGGGAGGTGGGGCAGCTGCAGGCTGGAGGCATGAATGTCACAGGGCCAAGGCGCCCGCTGCAGATGGCATCGGGGCACAGGGCTTGGGGTCCTCCCTTCCCCACTCCCCTCTTCCAAGGAGGAGGCTGCAGAGAGGAGTCTGCAAGCCCTGGGGAGCACGCCCAGGAGGGAAGGGAATGGTGGAGGGGAAAGGAAAAGCAGGGATGTTCTCCCAGGCACCCCAGAGAGGCGGGAGATAGCCCCCACCCAAGCAGAACTGGCCGAGGCGAGGAGGCGGGGGAGAGGGACGAAGAGAGAAGTGGGGAGAGAGAAGCCGGGAGAGGGAGGGAATGGGGAGAGAGAGAGAGAGAGGAGGAGGGGGAGAGAGAGAGATTGAAAATTGTGTGTGT
>NC_041227.1:115807944-115813813 GCF_002837175.3 Physeter macrocephalus
AGAGAGAGAGAGAGAGAGAGAGAGAGAGAGAGAGAGAGAGAGAGAGAGAGAGAGAGAGAGAGAGAGAGGGAGAGAGGGAGAGAGGGAGGGAGGGAGGGAGGGAGAGAGGGAGGGGAGCGCATACGAGTGAGCAAGGGAGAGAGAGCAGGGGAGAGCGAGCAAGCAAATGCAGCTGAGTCTCCCGCACACACACGGACACGTGCAGACACACACACTCACCCCGCATGCGCAGAGCCTCGGGCTCTGGGTACCCCATTCCAGCAGATATTCAGAGCCCTCCCCAGCCCACACATGCACAAAACACGCATACATGGATTGCGCGCACAACACACCCACTCACTGATGTGTACAAAGACGCTGATAGCCACCAAAGCCTCAGGTCCCGTTCCCCTTCCCTCGCCCACGCCCCACGCGCCTGGGTAAAAGAGAAAATGAAACAGGCAGCTAAGGCTCTAGGAGCCAAGAGCTCATCTCTTCCTTACAAGAGGAAGAGAGGAGGAAAAGGGCTGGGGGCTGGGTCCAATCACGCTGCTCTTTGCCATTGCTGGAGGTGTGGCTGTGCCTTTGGCCCTAACCTTTAACCCCAGTCCCCAGTGCTGGGTGCCAACATCCAAAGCAGGGGACCAAGGATAGCATTTTCTGGGCACCAATAAGTTCCATCTTGCTCCCCTTGTATACCCAGAGAACTTCTGACCCCTCCCTCTGGACCACCTCACACAATGGCATGCAAGCGGGAGGTCCCCTTTGGTGCCCCAGCCTTGGCCTGCCAGGGAGGAAGGCAGGCAACACCATATGCCTGAAAACCACATGCTCCCCTCCCTCCACCAGCCCCAGATGCCTCTGTGAGAGACCGAGAACTGTCTCTGGTTCCAAGCAGCGTGTGTATCCGCACCCTGGAGCGTTCCAGGCCCTGGGAAGAGAGGAGAATCCACAGGCGCTGTTTGCCGTGCCAGGATGCAATACCGACTGACCACAGGTGTCACCCCACGTTATGTTATTTACCCTCACTCGGCGTGAGGTGGGCATCACTGTCTCCAGATTATGAAAACCTAGGCCCAGAGTCAGCAACTGGCAAATGGTGAAAACCCAGCCTCCAACTCTCAGCCAGTGCTCTTCCCACCATGGTCATGCTTGCCTCCCTCCCCAAGAGGCACAAAAGTCCCGCAAGCATCTTTACAGCCATGAGAATCAGGGTTGAGATTAGCTCCCTACTCCAGAGGCTCCCCAGTGGCCCACCACAAGGCATATCCCCACCACTGTCCTGGGGGAGCTGCATAAAAGGGATTTGGGGGAGAGAGGAGTCTTATCACCAGACGCACAGAGGAAAGGTGGCAACCCAGGACAGACCCTGGATCTCGAGGTGCCACACCTAACACCCTCCTTATTCACTGCCACCATCCTCCACACTAATGCCCCCTCCATGCAGGGGTGGGGAATCTGTCAGCCAGGGCTGGGTCCTGGTTGATTGATCAACGGTAGGTAGCTGAGATGCTGGGTCCCCAGGAGAGAGGAAGGGTACCGTACTCTACTCGTAAAAAAGGAGCGGGGGTGTGGAGAGAGCCTGCTTTCCTTGTTTTTTCTCTCCCCCATCCCCAGTGCTCAAACTTGTCCTAACCAGAGATGCAGTGATGGCCAAACATTCATGCATTTGCCCCTAACTGCGGAGGTGTGTCCCAGGCTGAGATGTCAAGAGCTCCTTTTAAGAAGCAGCTAAAAGGTGACGATCAGAGGAGGGCAAGGCAGAGGGGCTCCAGGCTGCACAAGCTCCTGGGGGAGAGAGAGGAGACATGGAGGAGGAGGAGGCTGGAGATTAGGGACCCACTATCCCTACCACCCCCATCCCCATCCCATTCCTGTGATGTCTAGGAGATCCAATTCTCCACCAAGCTTCTCCAAGAAGTGACCTACAGACTTCCTCGTTGTAACAGCTAACACATACAGTGCTTGTTATGCACCAGGCACTTTTTAAAGCGTTTTATATATTCTGACTCCTCTAATCCTCAAAAAGCTGAATGAGGTAGGTATTATCATCCTCAATTCACAGACAAGGCAAGTGAGAGGTTAAATCGCTTGCCCAGGATTATACAACCCACAAGTGGCAGAGCTGAGATTCAAACCCAGGCAATCTAGCTCCAATATATATATATACATATATATATATATATATATATATATATATGTATATATATATACATATATATATATATATATATATATATGTATATATATATATATATCTCCCTGCTTTTAACCATTATAGCATATCACCTGCTAGAGGAACAATATCTTGTTCTTTCATCCAGCTATGTGTTCCCTGTGACCCAGCCTCAGTTTCCCTTTCAGTAGCAGCCATGGATTCTCTCTGGTAGAATCCCTACCAGTGCCTCCTCATCCATGGTCTAGGCCACAGCTAGAGGGGAGCATGGCCAGAAATGGTAGATGCCCCCTGCTCAAATTCCCTCTCTGGAAGACTTGCCACTCTGGGCTGGAGGGCCAGCCCATGGGAGAGGGCCTCACACAGCCCCACACGAACTCTAGGCAGCTGTACCCTCAGAACCAGGCTCTGAGGCTGGGCAATGCAGACACAGCTGTTGGGCATCTCTGAGGTGGGTCTCAGCTGCCAGGGGTGTGGAGAAAGCCCACTGTGAGTCCTGCCAAAGACCCAGCTCAGCCGGGTCCTGCCAACTCCTGCCACTGCCCCTGGGGGGCAATTATTTTCCAGAGGGTCAGTGTGGAGGGAGCCCCCTCACCGGCCTGTTTGGGCTAGCTAGCCATGGCCTGAACACCCAGGCCTTCCACCCAGCTGGTGTCCCCTGGCTGGGCCTGCCAGCCTGAGAGGTCAGCATGGGCAGTGGCCGACCCCCTTTCCTTCTCCCCCCCTCACTCCCAGCCCCCCAAACTCGCTGGCTGCAGCTGCAGTACTGAGGAAGCGCAGGATGTCCTGAGCAGCCAGCTGAGCCCCCTGCCCCCCACCCCAACCTCCCGCTGACCCCAGAGGCAGGGCAGGCGGGCCGAGGGGCGGGGTTTGAGTATTAACAACTGGAGAAGAATGAAGAACATCACCACCAGTTCCCAGCTCTGAGAAAGGAGGCTGTGGCAGAAACGGAGACCAGAACAGGGGTCGACGGGGGCAGGGACAGGTGAGAGTTACAGACTAGCAGAGAAACGAGGAGGGAGGAGACACAGCGGAGACAGAGCGTTGGAGCGAAATTCCAAGTCAAAAATACACATCACTCACCCAGACACTCACCAACATACTGCCTCCTACGGGAGGCTTCCAAGTTTAGACAGGAGGGCAGAGGTGGGTAAAGGGGCCAGACTCACTGTGGGAGGCAGGAACTCAGCTGGGGGCCCGTGAGCATCCCCAGGAATGGTTCAAACAACCCCAGCAGGGGCGGCTAGGTTGCTTATTTGCTTTTGGGGTGGGGATAGAGGCTGCTTCCTAGGAGCCAGGTCTCCCCAAGACCCCCCTCCCCCCAGCAGCCAGGATCATCCCCGCTCCTGAAGTCACTGAACACCGCTTCAGGTCCATGACTCGGCCCTCTAGAACTCCCCTACCCCCGACTCTCTTTGCTCTAATTTCTCTGTCCCTCAAAAAAAAAGAACCTCAAAAAAGAAGACAGGAGGAAGCTTGAGGGGAAAAGTCTATGACTGTATGTGCATCTAGGGGTGTGCCTGACTGCATAGCTACACTGTGTGCATCCAGAGTTGTGGACCTGTGACTGTGTGGTCCTGAGCCTTGGAAATGCCTTCTGCACCTGAGTCCCTGGGACTGTGTGCAAATGAGTGTACCTGTGTCTGGAGTTCCCACAGTCAATCAATTAACAAGTATTTACAGAGCACTTCCTATGCTAGGCTCTGGGTGGGATCCAGAGCAATTCCAGAGACTCTCCCAGGTCTCAAGGAGCTCACCATCTGGGGGAGGGGGGGGATGACAAGCGAAAGAGACGGAAAATGTTACCGTGAATGCATGCCTTACACCATTATGGGAGCAGGCGTTTTATGGTATACAGAACCTCAGAGAGCCACAGGAAAGAGTCCAGGAAAATACTTGTTGCTAAGTTGTGTATCCGTGTGTTGATGTGTAACCGCATTTGCGTTTGACTGAGTGACAGCGACTGTGACGGCAAGGAGATGATGCCTGTGTGACTGGGCTCATGCGAGCACGTGTGTGCCTGTGAGTGACAGGGTCTTTTGTAATGTGCGGCTGTGTGCAATTGCTCTGTGTTCATGCAAGCGTGCGATAGTGACTTTTTCTGTGTGGGTGACAGCGACTCCTCCTTGTTGTGTGTGACAGCATCTCCGTGTGACCCTGTGCATGGGTATGTGCATGGGTTGGTCTCCCTGCTCTTGGTCTCCCGTGGGTGTGTCCCACCCCTCTGAGCTCCCCTGTGCAGCAGCAGCCAGCCTCTTCCCTTGTCCCCATGTGGGTGTGTCCAGCAGCTCCTGTCCTTGAATCCGCCTGGGTGTCCCTGGGTGTGCATGTGGCTGTCTATGTGGGCATATCTGTGTGTCTGCATGTCACGTTTGCTTCCCCCCTCACCTTGGACAACAGCCCCCTTCATCCCTTCCCCCTCCTGGGGCCAGAGCCAGCACTAGAGGTGGGCTCCCATCTCACTGACTTTCCTTCTGCGACCTCCACCCATGGAAACGCGTGGCTCTCTCCATTGCCCCTATCATCCCCCACCCCGCAGGCTTTTCCTTCACACTGGACCAGGGAAGGCCCCAGGCAGAGAAGGGGCACCAGAGACACGTTGCAAGGGGAGGGAAACGGGTGGCACACACAACATGGGTCCATTCCTCCCTCTCTTCCCTAACCGCCCTAGCCTGCAACTCCCCTAATCATCTAGGAGCCCTCAGATACACCCCCCGCCCCGCACACACACACCCCCAACCAGTCGCGTTTTTGCAATTAGGAGTTTTGCAACCAGAGAGCCATGTTCAATTGGGGAGGCGGGTGAAGGGGGGGGGACTTCCTCCTCCCAGGGCCAGTGCAAGCCCACCCCCCACCCCACTCCTACCGCCCTCCGCAGCTGGAGGCGGCTTTGCAAAGGCCACTCGGCCTCGGCCTGGGAGGCTAGGGGTGGGAGCTGGGGGGGCAGGCCTCCGGCGCACCGTAAACAAACCGCGGCGCGGCGGGCGGGGGAGCTCCGGCGGCCGGCAGCGGGGCCGGGCCCGGGAATGCGCAGCGGACCGGCCGGACAGAGGCCGGGCGGGCCCTCGAGGGGGAGGCCCGGACGCCATCTCCGCCGGCGAGCCCCGGGGCCCACCGACCTCCCAGCAACGCCTCTCTTCCCCAGGGCGTAAGTTGCAAGCTCCCGGCCAGTGACAGGGTCACCGGGGCGTCCGGGAAAGCTGAGGCTGGCAGCGGGTACCCCTCGGGCGCCCCCAGCCCGCCTGGGAGCTGGCCAGAGAGCCCCGCGGCTTTGCATAATCAATCGCGGTGCATTTGCATATTAATGCCCCCTCGCTCCCTCCCCCTTACCTCGGCGTGGCGCGCTGGACCGGGCTGGGCAGCGACGCGGGGGTCTCAGCGCCCCGTGCCGGGGGCGTCCATGGGGGGCCGGTGGGGCCCGGGCCGCCCGCCTCCTGCGCCCGGGTGTGAGTGCGAGTGAGCGCGGGGGGGCGGGGGGCGAGTGTGGCGGCCCCGCGGCTCCTCCGGCAGAGGCGGCGGCCGCTCTTGGCTCCTCCCTCCCCCGCCCCGCTCTGGCTGGGGCTCGGGCTCTGCGCGCCCGGCCGGCTCTCGGCTGCTCCCTGCAGGCCGCCTAGCCGCCGCCTAGCCGCCGCCGCCGGCCCCCCCCCCCCCCCCCCCCCCCCCCCCCCCCCCCCCCCCCCCCCCCCCCCCCCGCCCCCCCCCCCCCCCCCGCGC
>NC_041227.1:115813852-115818265 GCF_002837175.3 Physeter macrocephalus
CCCGCCGCGCCCCGGGACCCCGGCCAGCCGCCCCTCGGCCCCCTCTGCCCCCGCCCCGCCCGCACTTGCCCGCCCCACTCCAGGCGTCTCCGGCGGGAGTGGTACTTGGTGACATATTTTGGAAGAGATGTCATTTAGAAAATAGCCTTCCCTTGCTGGAAGAATTGCAGGGTTGGGGGAGATGCACCACGGGGATGGAGAAGGGCTTATCGGCGAGCCGCCTGCACCTTAGAAGTCGGGGGGGGGGGGAGTCTAAATACCAGACCCCAGGAGGTTTAGAGTTTGTTTTGAGTTCGGGTCCCTTCTCTGCCAGTAACTCACTGTGTGACCTTGAACAAATCACCACCGCTCTAGGTGGCAGAGCTTCCTCAACCTTAAAATTGGAGGATTGTGCGCGGTTACCCCTGAGGTCCTTTTAACTTCAATCATCCTGTGTTTTTAATCCTTTTGGAGGTATGCTTCCCCATTACCTCCCTTGCAGGCTCATTTCTAACATCATTACCTGATCCACTGCCTCCTCTTTCAAATGTCACCCTCCTCCAGTATAGGCTTTTTCTATTCACTGTCACCAGTCATTTCCTCAACAATCTGGTCCTCTTGCTGAGCTGGGGAGGGGGTAAGGCTTGCCCTACCCCATCAACTCTCAGCTTCACAGAGGTGGTTTTTCCTCCCATGTTTGCCCCCCACAATCCAAATGTACAGGCCATGTTTGCCCCCACAATCCAAATGTACAGGGCCAGTCTAAGGAGGAGGGTGGGCTGTGTAAAAATGGATCCCCTTCCCCAAAGGAGAGGTCTCCATCATGCCAGCCCCACCCCTCACACACACACACACACACACACACACACACACACACACACCTGCATTCATGGACATAAAACCAACCCAGTGACACCATATCGTTTCATCTCAGGATCTCCCAGCGCCAGGAAGAGCCCTAATTACCCCAGCACCCCCCTGACCCCTCCAGTTCACCTGCTGTCATTAGCTCAGTTTTTTTTTTTTTTTTCCTCTCGGTACGCGGGCCTCTCACTGTTGTGGCCTCTCCCGTTGCGGAGCACAGGCTCCGGACGCGCAGGCTCAGCGGCCATGGCTCACGGGCCCAGCCGCTCTGCGGCATGTGGGATCTTCCCGGACCGGGGCACGAACCCGTGTCCCCTGCATCGGCAGGCGGACTCTCAACCACTGCGCCACCAGGGAAGCCCATTAGCTCAGTTTTTACCAGCGGGGGCCATAGCCTTCCCACAGCTCCCAGGGCGGGGCCCTGTCTCTATGGTCTGCTCTTGGAGAGGGGTGTGTGTGTGTGTGTGTGTGTGTGTGTGTGTGTGTGTGTGTGTGTGTGTGTGTTAAGGGGAGCTGTTCTACCAGTCGCCCAGTTTGTACTGAATCACTTGTCAAATGTGGGGTTCTGACCAACAGCCTATCTGAATTGGGCTGCCCTTGCTCTTCTTAGTCTCGGCCACCTGCATCCTCAGCTCTGTTGGAGCCACTTCTTTTAGGGGGTATTGGGGTTTGCAATACATGGGGGAGGGGAGGGTGACTCTCTTGGGACCCCCTGGAATCAAGGGGATGAGAAAGTCAGTTGGAGGTGGGATGAAACGCATGAGATGCAGAGTGGAGTGGTGGTGATGAGGGGTTTGCAGTGGGGGAAGGGAGCCTGCAGTGGGGAATTGGGGCTGCAGCATGCAGTGTCAGCATGCAGTAAATGAACCTGTGGGTTCAGCCTGGGCTCACAGTGGACATGCAACAGCTGCAATATGGGGCAGGAAGCTGATCGCGCAGGGTCAGGGCAGCATGCAGGGGGAGGTGCAGTGATGGTGGCTGTCTGCCAATCAATGCCACCTCCTCAGTGATCGGGTTTGGCTGATTGGCGGGTGGGGGCACGGGACAGGGCTGCGGTGTGCAGTGCTTAGGGTGCAGGCTGTACCATGTATGGAGATAGTCCCTTGGGACTGGGCTGCCCAAGGAGTTAGGAGGACATCTCAGTGCATAAGATACATTTATGAGATGAGGAGCATGTATCCTCTGCATCCATCAGCCAGAACCAGGAGGCAGTGGAGAGGTCTAGCAGCAATCTGGATTAGGTAGGGCAGGGTGATGGAGTCCAGAGCGAGAAGGTGAAAGTGCTATGGTTTTTGTCTCCCCTCCATTCTGGCTTCCCCACCACATCTTTTTGATGAAAGGCCCTAAAATTATTGGATGAGGGAGACTTTTTGAAATCCTAGACCCAGAGCCCTAGAAAATGAAGTGCCTCCTGATCCATCTTTTTTCCCTAGGGCCTGAGTAAGCACCTTGAACTCAAAGATGAAAGTTCACCATTCTTATCTTCTCCTCACCTCTCTCCCTTTCCTTGGCTCCAGATGTGGGCTGGTAACAGACCTGGGCAAGGGCAAAGTGAAGGGCATACTGCCTCCAAAGCAGGCATCTTTCCAGATGCCAGGATCCAGCCCAAGTCTGTGCCTATAGCCCCTGGCCCTGTGTTGCATCACTCCCCTTCCCACTGCACTCACCCTGCCTACCCCCATTTCTTGAAGCTTATAGCTCGCCTCATAGTCATTTCATCCCCAACTCATGTTCCCTCCTTGCCATGAGACCTCTCCCGGGCTGCTTCTCCCATCCCCACCACCCCTGCTTCAGTGCTGAGTCCAAGGGGAGAACAGAATGGTGGGGCGTGAGTGAGGATGGATAGAGACCCCGCAAGGGGATACATCTGACGGCCCCCTCCCTCTTAGATTTTCGTTGCCAAGGAGGCAGCAAGAACAGCCTGTTCTCTGGGATCCCATTGGAACAGCCATGCCCAGGCCCCTCCCTCTCTTCCTTCCCTTTCCTTCTCTCCCTCCCAGACTGTTGCTAGGAAGCACCCCAAGATTTCTCAAGGGTCCCACCCCTAGAAGCCAGGGGATCCAGATTGCTTTCTGAATAGCTTCCCCAAAAGCCTGGAAGCCAAGACCCCACACAGCATTCTCCACTGGCCCTGCCAAGAAGCCCCAAACAGTTTGGGGGAACAGGGGACAAGCCCTCTGCCAGCCTGTCCTGGAACTAGCTCAGTGGCCTGGGCCTCAGTAATTCCTCTCCCCATCTCATCTTGACCTCCTGGGCTCTGGGTGATGTCAGCAAGTGATGAGGTGTCCAGCAGACACCCCTTGACTCTGCAGACACAGCCCCACTTATTGGGGAGTTCTGGAAAGACTCTGGAAAGCAGAGGAAACTGAGGTATCACCAACTAAGAGAACTTAAAACCCAGGTATTTCTCCCTCTTACCAATTTTTTAATCAAGAAAAGATGGTGGAAATGGAGGAAAGAAAGGGGGGTCAGTTTATGGGAAATGAGGATCAAGTGGCTGGCAGAGATGAGAGACTGGGCAATTAGCAAACAATTGTCCTGCTAAGAGTAAAGTGGCCACTTAATGCCCCCCTATCGACCACATTTGTCCCATCACGTGCCCTGGTTATGGGTCACAAAAAAGAATCAGCGAAGGGGCTCGGGGCCTGACTGAGCCTTGCCTTTGGTATCTGAGGATAGAAGTGGAAAAACAAGCTGACACCGTCTCCAGGTTGTCTTTCAGAGTTTCTCCTACTTTTATTCATTCATTTGACACTTTTTTTGGAACATTTAATACATGCCAGGTATTGGATCCCCTAAACTTGCCCAGCTTCTGGTTTCTCTGCCGTGTGGATCCCCTTCATCCTGCTTTGCCAGGAGGAGAGAGGAGGGGAGGGTTAGGGGGCAGTCTCCTTTAGCTACCACACTGCAGCCCTCCCGCTTCAGTTAAAGGAGAGATGGGACAGGTTGATGTGGAGGCCAAGAGTACAGCGTGGCTCTCAGGGCCCGGAGGAAGGAGCAGCTGGCCTGTCCAGGATTCAGGATCACAGCACTCTTTTTTCCGCGCGGTGGAGGGTGTGGAGAGGGAAGGCATCCTTCAGGGTGTTAGGGAGGAAACAACTCCAAGGATTGGTTCAAATTCTACCCTTCACTGTCCTGGCTGGTCTCTTTCTGGACCTTTCCTGGGGGCAGTGGGAAGGCAGAGATGGAACTGTGGGCATCCAGGAGCTGTCCCTGGAACCTCCTTGTAGCCTTCTTCCCCATCTTCCTCTTCCCCAGATAGACAGAGAGCAGGGATTCTGAGGTGGGGACTTGGGGGCGGGGGGAGGGAACTGGTTTGGAGCCAGCTGTGTATGAGTGTGTGGGAACAACTCTCTTTCTTTCCCACCCACCTGCTGCCAATTAACTCCCCGTAGTGGGGGGACCTAGGCAAGCATCCAAAGGAAAATGTTCCAGTTAGAGGAGGGAAACGAGTCAGTTACCCTATAGAGAGAAGGGAAGACGAAACCCTTTGTGCGTTGTATGCTTACCAAGTATTTCAGTGTTTCTGGGTCTAGACTTGCCACTTTTCGTTATACTTCTTTCCAGCCT
>NC_041227.1:115818765-115851123 GCF_002837175.3 Physeter macrocephalus
AAAGCCACATTTCTAAATAATGTATATTAAAGTAATATCCCTAAAACAAAACAAAACAAAACAACAAAACCCCCACGGTCTTTCTCCTCCACGACCTTTAGAATTGGCTCTGCTGTAACACCTCAAATTTAGATTTCCCCTTTCCTTTTTTTTTTTTTTAAGAAATGGCTTTAAAAAATTTATTTATTTATTTATTTATGGCTGTGTTGGGTCTTCGTTTCTGTGCGAGGGCTTTCTCTAGCTGCGGCGAGCGGGGGCCACTCTTCATCATGGTGCGAGGGCCTCTCACTATCGCGGCCTCTCTTGTTGCGGAGCACAGGCTCCAGACGCGCAGGCTCAGTAGTTGTGGCTCACGGGCCCAGTTGCTCTGTGGCATGTGGGATCTTCCCAGACCAGGGCTCGAACCCGTGTCCCCTGCATTGGCAGGCAGATTCTCAACCATTGCGCCACCAGGGAAGCCCTCCCCTTTCCTTAATAAGGAATGCCCTCCTGCATTTTTTCCTTCCAGCTTCCCAAATAAAATGCTACCAAATTAACAGTGGTTTTTTACTCAACCCTGCTCAGTGCATTCATGAAACAAAGAAACTGGCAAATTTTGGGACTCCTCTAAGCCTCCCCCCGAGATATCCCATGATTACAACTTAGAGCATTAACTAGGTGACTGTTAAGCAAGTAAGCATAAGCATTAGTTTTAAGAATGTTCTGAGTCATATTAAGTTGTACACTTACTTTTATACGATGTTAGATTTAAAATATTCAGAAATTCATATTAACTGGAACCCCTGCTTACAACCTGAAATAAAGTTGGAATTTGTTATCAGGTCATTATTATTAAAAAAAAAAAAGACCATTTTCCATAGAAACACACCCAGAAAAGGAGGGAAATCTGAAGAAAAGGAAAGCCCACTGAGGTCGGATGTGCCCTAAACATCCCTTTTTTAGAGCTCCTTCCCTAGGAGCTCTCATACCTCAGGTGGTGGGGGCTTGATGGTGACTGGCTGGGGAGTCCTCCGTGGTGGGGAGGGCTTTGGCTGCACCTGCTGCTGGGCGGGGTTATAGTAGGTCACTCCTCCATATACCTGTGATGGGGCCTGGGACCCCAATAAGCAAGGAGAAGAAAAAGGAATTAATTCATCCAAACTATGATAAACAGGAAACATTATTCAGGCACAAAAATAAGAGCATTGGGGAATTTATAATTTTTTAAATCTCTAAGCTGCCCCCCTTTAAAATAATTATTCATTTCTGCCTTAATATGTCCTAATATGGTTCTTACTTAATATGGTTCTTACTTCTTCAAAGTACTACCCAGCTTTCTCTAATTCCTACCATCAGCTGACAAATGGAAGAGACTGAGCTCAGTGGTGACACTCCAGATACCACATGGTGTCAATCTTCTGGGAGTTAAACAGTACAGGGAGGGGTAGGGCTGGTAAGTAGAATACAGCTTCATTATGCAGTTGAATAAATAGCAGACATGCCCACCTAAGACATACTAAAAAACTTGAATGAAACACCATTAAAGAAATGGAAGAGAATAAACAGATGATGGGCATCACATAAGCTGCATTTCTAGCTCCTGACCACCAAGAGGCGTCCTGACACCACATGCAAATCAGTGGCATTGACATGTTCTCTCCAATTCCTTGAGCATTCTCCTCATACTATATATTCCTGTCTGATTTAAAGGATGTGTACTTAGGAAAATTTCATTAGCCATCTCACCTGCGTGTTAGGATATAGATGAGGCGGTGGCGGGGGAGGCAGCGCCCCTGGAGCATAAGGGTAACTGGGATTACCAAAGTTCATGACGCCTGGAGCAGAAAAGTAGGTAGGAGCAAGCAACTGCTGAGGTGGTGGCTGTCCTGGAGACATGGACACTGGTGGGGGATAGAGGCCTGGATTGGGCAGAGGCGCCGGTGTCTGGTGGGGATGTAAACCTGGACAAGAAGGGAACAAAAATTGAAATAAAAGGTAACACCATTTCCATGGGATGGCCTGGCTGGACTGCTCACCACAAACTGCTCAGGATGGAAGTCCTCAGGATGGACCCAAGAGAGTTTGTTGCCCAAGCAGCCGAAGTGGCCAGCTTCATTAGCAAGCAGCACAGAGCTCAAGAGTATGGGGTTTGTGAAGCCCCCAACACATATCCTCACGTACTGGAAGCATACAAGCAGAGGCGCAAAGCTTACCTGGGTGGGGAAGGTGCATTTCTGGCTGCACAATCATGCCCTGAGGAGGCAGTGGGGCAGGGCTGTCACCATGGGTATAGATTGGTCCCTGGAACTGCACTGTAAGATATCACATTGGGACTCTCATAAACCCTCACTCTTCACATCACATGGACAAGTCTCCTTGTCCCCCAAGCCCTTTGAAAAGATGCTCTCATTTCCATGTGAAGAAAACAGCAACCAGAGAATGTTTGTTAACCACAAGGAGAGGTCAGAAAGGAAATTCAGGAGGCAGGAGGCTGGTCTCTTAGTTCACTTCACCCTGCCAAGAAAGATACTCCAACAATAAAAATAAACTCACATGGATCATAGTAATGTCCTTCCATGATACTGATGTGCACAGGAGGGGCAGGGGGCTCCGGCACTGGTCTTTGCCGTTGAGATGAATAGCGTTTGGCTCGCCCACCCTGGACACCCTGAAATAAAGAAAGAGGTCTGAGCAAGAAGACTTCCAAAAGGCTGACTCTCGTATCATGTCCCACCCTCCTTTAGGTACTGCAAAACACTTACTTGGTACATGGCAGTGTTAAAAAAAAGTATTTGCAAAAAGAATTGAAAAACCAATGAAAAGCATCAAGATCTAAACCCAAACCCTGTACCCGACATTTCGGGAGACCCAAATTAAAAGGGAAACATGCGAGAACTGACTTAGTTTAAACAGTGAAGGAGCTGTGACATGCAACCCCCTACATGTGCCCCTTTCCCCCTTCTGTACCATTTCTTCCATCCGGTTAAACTGAGGTGGAGGTCCTGCTCCCATGTGTATGGGGTTGGGCATACCTGTAATACACCAAAAAAGTCACTGCTGCAGAGCAGACAGATGTGAATGGGACTGAAGATACCATCAAGAAAGTGACAGGCTGAAGAATCCCAACATGGGGTATGGCTTTCTTCCTTTAAACTAACAAAATTCCTTTTAAACTGTCTCTGCTTCCTGTCAACTCCAGCATTTGGAAATTTGCCCCCACTGCCTGCCACCTTAATATAGCAATAAAACCTCTGAACGTGAAAAAAAAATTACTCCAGTAATGCAATTCAGAAAATGCAAGTTCAAAATTTTCCCATCAAGTATTTCCCCGCACAGAATCCCTGGGAGGTTATAATTAGCATATTACATTATCAAACATATTGAAAAAAATCTCAGCCCTGAAGTCTCTGAGCAACGACTAGAGAGGGGAGGATGTTCTAAATCTACCTGATTATTCCTGGCCACAGAAGTCTGGGCTAGAAGTATAGGAAGAGATTCCCCTCTGGCTGAAGATGACTCAGGACAAAAGGGAATGTTCTAGAGACTGTCTTCCAATGATAATAAGGCATTGGTAGGAGAGTGTACTCCTCTATCCAAAGATCAACTCCAGGTCCAGTTTAGGCTACCCTGGTTTTCGGTGTTCAAAAATTATGCACACCAGATAAGAATGCAGAAATTGCCAGTCCAAATGAGGATTTCCAATCTTTGAGTTCAAATCAGATTTCAGAAACTAAGGAAAAGATCCTCTGATCTATCTGACTGGAGGAAGAAAAAAAGGATGGGGGAGAGGGGTGGTAGATAGGTCCTAGTCACTAGCACTATGTTGTCCAACAGGATATCCACTAGCCACATGTGGTTATTTAAATTTCAATTAATTACAATTAAAACTTCAGTTTCTCAGTCACTCTGGCCATATTACAAGTATTCAAAAGCACCATCAGTACAGAAAGTTCTACTGGGCAGCCTGGCTCTAGAAGACTGAGGAAATTAGAGAGGCTTTCCTTTCAAAAAGATTAGGAGATACTCATCCAAATTCAAATGCAGTTTCTGCCTTGAAACATTTAACCATTAGCTCAAATAATAAGAACACTGCCTTCTTCCACTTTTTCTACAGCGACTGGTAACGGATTCTGTACTCAGGAGCTCAGTATTGATGACTGTTAATAGTTAGCAAAGTTAATAGTAAGCAAAGTAGTGGGGTAGTCTTGTGCAATAGATAAAACTGCTCTGAGGTTTCTGAATGAATATACCTATGAATCCATCTGTTTCTTGCAGTTAATGAAGATATTGTCAGACACCACATCCCTGAGAGACATAAGTCCCATGCCCCTAAGTCCAATGATACAAAGGGGAAAAAGCGAGTCCCTATCCCTAAGGTACCTACCCCGAAGCTCACGTGACTGCAGGAATGAAGGCTGCCCTGGGCTCCAATTCTGTTCTGTTATATTTAGTTGTGCCACATCTTGTTCAAGTCCGCCTGTAGTAGAATCCACTGGAGCCTCCCAGTTCCCAGTCTTAGCAGGCGGAGGAGGCGTAGTTTCTGGGACTGGAGGTGCTGGGGTCAGCCCTTCAGGTGGAGGGGGCACCTCCTCTGCAACCTTGACTGCATCTCCAGCTTTGACCCTGGTTCTTCTTGCCCGGGAATAGGATTTCTTCTCAATAGGCCTGTCAGGAGCTGGTGGTGCAGTGTCAGGAGCAGGATTTGGTATCTCTGGGGCTGCCTCTTCCTTCTCAGGACTGCCAAGCACTTGAGCATCTGCTTCTGGAGATGGATCCCTTACTGGAGTCTGCTCCAGGCGCCGTGACCGGTAACTAGTCTCATGTTTAACAGTCTCACCAGACCGGCCAGCATGCTGCCCACCAGCTTCCACAGGCCTAAAACCAGCACAACCTTCCTTGAAGCCTCCAGATCGAGAGTAATTCCTGGCAGCAGACATGCGGCCAGTACCTGCGGCATTCCTGTTGATAAATGTCCTTGGTGGTAAGGTACCCCCAGGACCCTGGTGGCGATGGGACTTATTTGGCCGCTCCCCAATCCAGTTTGGATCTCTTTGTGGAGGACTCCCAAACCTGAACGAACGGAACAGAGAAATAACAAAAGGGACCACTAGAGACATAAACTGAGGGTCAGGGAGACTTCCCATATTCCTCACCCAATTACGGGCCAGAATAGCATTTTAAAAAGCAGAGATTTTCTCCTGTAAATATCAATAGTGTAGGCTCCAAAATTTCCTCACCTGGGTTTCCGGATTCTTCGGGGTTTGATGTCATCAGGATTGTGAGCTGAGCGGATGTCATAGCCATAAAGGGCAATGAGCTCCTGTCGGGACTTTGGAGCCTGTTCATCTTCCCGAAACTTGTCATGCTCCCAGCGACCCTCATCCTTCCACAGCTTTCGCTGACGTCCCTTGGGTCTGGTTGAAACCAGGGAAAAGTGTCTTAGGTTGGCAGATTCTGCCAAGTAAAGATGTTCATGAAATAAACAGGGTTGGGCAGGGAAAACAGTAGGAACTCAGGTATTCTCTCCATCTTCCCCGACAGGCTATACAAAACAGGTCTTCCAAAAGCAAGAGTGAATCACAGCACCTCAGGGCCCGCTGGGCTCAAATGTAACAGGAATAGAAATGAGGAGAGACTTCACTTCAAACTACTCAGCACTCTGGAAACATCTCTCTCCTATAAGGCCACCTATGGAAGTATTTCAAATCCAAGAGGTTTTGAGCCTCAGATTAAAGGCAGCAGTGGAAGTGTGGGTCTGGATCCCAGTTCCTCCACCAAGAGTTACTAAATATTCCAAGCCTTACTTTCCTCATTTGTACAAGAGGGATAATCACAGTACTTACCTTAAAATGGTGTGAACAGTAAATGAGATAATACAAGTAAAACACTCAGCAAAGTGCCTGGCATATACTTCAATAGTAAGCACTAAATACATACTAACATACTACAGAGCAGTAGCAAGTGGCTGTTACCTGACTTCCTCCTCCTGAGTCTGCCCTCGAAGATCATGCTCAAAAAAGAGCCCTTTCCGGGGTATGTATGCTGGGTTCTTCCGATCTTCATCATCATCCAAATGCTTAGGGCCTTTTTTACCAACTTTGTTCTCCACAGGCTCTGTGCTCTCCTATCAGACAGATAAAGGACTCCTTACTCACTCCAAGGTTAAGAGCTCCTATTCTAGAACCCAAATGGAGGCCTTTGGTGGGTACTAACCTGTCCATCCCCACTTTGCCTCTCTCCAGTCACAGTGCCTTTGGTATCAGGCTTTTCTTCTCCCTTCTCGTCTTTTGCTGAAGAATTAGCAGCATCATTGGCTTCTGATTTCAGCTCCACTTTGGAGTTTTCCTCTTCACTGTACTCCCCTTCATCACCCTGAAAAAAGTTTCCCTGTCAGCTGTGGAGATAAGATCTGAATGGTGTATTTTAAAATTTTCCTTTTTTTTAAAAAAAAATTTCCATTCTTTAGGAAAACATTTTCTAACAAATTTTACTGTAATGTAAGAATTAAAAGCAAACACATCAATATTCTTACTAAAATTTCTAGAGAACAGAAACATTGGTAAAAAAATTAAAAGCACATTAAAAAATATACATATACAGGGAATTCCCCGGCGGTCCAGTGGTTAGGACTCCATGCTCAGGACTCCATGCTCATGCTTTCACTGCCAAGGGCCTGGGTTCAATCCCTGGTCAGGGAAATGAGATCCCACAAGCCGTGCAGTGTGGCCAAAATATATATGTTTATATAGATTCCTGTAAGTTTTCCAGGAAGAAATGCAAGGATCTGTTAACAGCAGCAGCCTCTTTCATTCACTAAGCTTATTGTGATAATCATTTCATGATGTCAAATCATTAATGCCGTACACCTTAAACTTACACAGTGCTATATGTCAATTATACCTTACTAAAACTGGGAGGAAAAAAAACCAAAAAACCAAAAACAGTGGCGGCCTCTGAGGAAGAAGCCCAGGGGATATGGATGGGAGGCTTTAAGTGTCTAGCATACAGAAGGAGCTTTATCTTTGTTGATAATTTCTCTCCCTCTCAATGAATTGTCTCTTAAACATGCACTGCCTAATAACTACACTCTAACTCAAGTTGTTAATTCTCTCATCTCAAAATGGCTTAGAACAGAGATTCCCAACCTTTTAGATTATGTGAACCCCTTTTTAGGATCTAAAATTTTCATGGATCCCCATGAGACAATAGCTCAGTATAGTATCCATAAATTGAGAAAACATGTAATGACAAACAACTGCTATACATTCAATAATACTTTTAAATACATTTATATTTTATTAATTCATATATATATTCAATAATAGTAGTACATAAAGGTAGGAGATGTCGATTTGGTCTACAGATAATGAGAACACAGCTAGTGAATTTGCAACCCTTTATAATAACTCCATGATTTCCCAAGGCACTATTACTCTCAAGTTGGGAAATAGTGGCTTACACTTTTTATGTCTATGACATAAATACTAAATTTTCTGTAGCATGAGAGCCCCTTAGCCAAAAACTCTGTCCAGAATGATAAAATTATAAAATTATGACTTGGAAAACTTTAGAAGAACTTGTACTATCACTGCACCTGAGAAATGAAAAAAATTAAAGCCCAAATGCTCTCTCTCCTCTCCACTTTCTTCCCTCTCTTAGCACAGCAAGATTGGATAATCCAATCAATTATACTTCAATTAAACAAACAAACAAACAAAAAACCGGACAATCCTGCTTGTGACATAGAAAGTGTTAGGTCTGCCCATACAAAGAAGGATCCCTTAGGCCATACTTTAAATAGGGGCCACTAGAAAGCATTAGGCAATAGAGGTGTAGCTAGTTCTAGGTAGGGAAAGGGAGCAGCTAAGGCTCCTGCTAAGGGGGCTGCCTTTAGACTAAAGTTACTCTCATATCCTTGTCCTTCCAAGATTTGGACCTAAGGAGGCAGGGCTATAGGCCAGGGGAGGTAGGTTTAGAGACCTATGAGGACACAAAGAAATGGATTCAAGGGAAGGTGGTTTAGTCCCCACTGCTGGGTTAACGTGTAAGGGTACTAATATACCTCTGCCCCCCTGGTAGATTCGTGTACACTGGTCTCTTATTCTCCTACTGGGTCTGACACTCAATCTGTACCAGACCCTCTCCTGACTCCAGGTCCAGGATGGCCTCAGGAATCTGATCAAAGATACTCACTGAGATTCCTGATGAAACAAGCAGCTCTCAAGCTCTAAGTTTCTGACCTTTTTTCAGATAGGGCTGAGGTTGCCTGACTGGCCCAGACAGGTCAATTAATTCCCCTTCCCCTTTATTCCCTGCTCAGCATCAGGGTATTTCGGCCTCTAAGTGTTTTGGGTTAGGAGTCCCAGAAAGGTGACACTGTATGAAACCACAGAGTTCAGGGAGAATGCCTGACCACACCCACACTATGAGAACCACGCCTTTACCTACAGCTTTTTAACAACCAAGTACCCTTGATTCTTCCCATTTCCCCTCAATCACAAGAAGTTTTCTCTCCTCTTGAGTTGGGAATAGGTGGGTGGTAATCATTCAGTTCTTTCCTTGGTCCTATGTTCCCTGCAGGCTCTGTAGCAGAAATTGCAAGAATCTTGCTTGGGGGACCTCCCTGGTGGTCCAGTGGCTAAGACTCCGCATTCCCAATGCAGGGGGCCCAGGTTCGAGTCCTGGTCGGGGAACTAGATCCCACGTGCCACAACTAAGGCCTGGCGCAGCAAATAAATAAATATTTCTAAAAAATAATAATAAAGATTTCATCTTAAAAAAAAAAAAAGTCTTGGGCTTCCCTGGTGGCGCAGTGGTTGAGAGTCCGCCTGCCGATGCAGGGGACAGGGGTTCGTGCCCCGATCCGGGAAGATCCCACATGCCGCGGAGCGGCTGGGCCCGTGAGCCATGGCCGCTGGGCCTGCGCGTCCGGAGCCTGTGCTCCGCAACGGGAGAGGCCACAACAGTGAGAGGCCCGCGTAGCACAAAAAAAAAAAAAAAAAAAAAAAAAAGGTCTTGCTTGGTGTGTATGCGACCTTAATTCACTACTCCCCCGGCCCCGCCCCACCCCAACATTGACTGAATTCAAACACCTTAAAATAGTATCAGCATGATTAATGAGAGAACTTTGCTTTATGCTCTATCTCCTCTTAGTCTGTGGTGGAATGTCAAATGAGGCAACTCTTTTATTCCAAATGAGAAACTAATTTTGTTTCCAGGGCAGGACAGAAAGATACAAATAGCACAGTGCTGAGGAGACTCCAAATTAGCATCAAAATCTGGTGTAATGGAAGCCAAGGTGCTACCCTAGAGTCAAGCTTCTTCAGCTATGGGCTGACATCAAAACCCTTTCCCCTACTGCTGACTCTCCCATTCAGTGAACACCCTTCCCAACCCTAAAGCCTAGCTCTCCAATGAAGCAACTGCTTCCCTGGCAGAATTCTCATGCAAAGGTTTTAGCTCATTTTTCCATTCCCCAAATATTTCAGAGTAAGAGGTCAAGCTGGTATCTTCCTCATTCTCAATGTCTCTTCCGGATCTAACTCCTCTGCCTCATTTAAAACTTTTTAAAATTTTTATTGTTTTTAATTTATTACTTATTGAAGAATAGTTGAATTATAATGTGCTAATTACTGCTATACAGCGAAGTGACTCAGTTATACATATATAAACATTCTTTTTCCTATTCTTTTCCATTATGGTTTCTCACAGGATACTGAATATAGTTCCCTGGGCTATACAATAAGATTTTGCTGTTTATCCATTCTATATATACCAGTTCGTATCTGCTAATCCCAACTCCACCTCATTTTAAACTGCTGCTCCTCTGAGGCTCCTATCACCTAGCTATACCCTGCTTCTCAAAAGTTCGGATTACACCACTTCACTTTTATGAAAGACCTACAGTAGTACTTGTTTTCACAAACTGAAAGAAACTTGAAGAGAATTTTTGTTTTAAGAAAAAAGGCAAAAGTGAAAATTGTACTCAGTGTTTTGTTTTGCAGTGAGCTGTCCTATTGGCAGCTCCACACCCCAAGCAGAAAGAGTGGCACCACCAAGCTCCTGCCCTGGGAACTACACTCAGCCTCTGAGCATCAAGCTGCCACAGCTTTGAACTGTGTCTGTGAGCATCCGTGCTTTATGTCGATTTATTTTGTGCATCCCTTGGCAAGATGTGTCCTAAGGTAATTGCTTCTTTGCTTTAAGCCATTTCAGCTTACGAAAGGTTTCACAGGGACGCTCTATCAGACCAAGGGAGAAACCTGTACCTCTATGCTTCTGCCTGGGTCCACCTTGTCATTAATTTGAAGACTATGGCAAGGAGGCTCAGTTTTCACCTCTACTTTAGTCATCTACTTCCATGTACACACTTCAGACCAGTCTTACCTGGAACTGCTATATACAATTTTTTAAGTAAACCTGATCTACTTTTAAAAATCTTAAATTTAAACACCCCACACTTTGATCAAAACTGCCACATGGGGGACTTCCTTGGTGGTGCAGTAGTTAAGCATCTGCCTGCCAATGCAGGGGGCACGGGTTCGAGCCCTGGTCTGGGAAGATCCCACATGCCCTGGAGCTACTAAGTCCGTGCACCACAACCACTGAGCCCACGAGCCACAACTACTGAAGCCCGTGCGCCTAGAGCCTGTGCTCCGCAACAAGAGAAGTCACCGCGATGAGAAGCCCGCGCACCGCAACGAAGAGTAGCCCACGCTCGCTGCAACTAGAGAAAGCCCGCGGGCAGCAACAAACACCCAACGCAGCCAAAAATATATATATAAATAAATAATTTTTTTTTTTTTAAAGCCACATGGAAAAGAATGAAGTTAGACTCTTACCTCACCCTTCCCCCCCCTCCCCCCACCCCGGTACGCGGGCCTCTCACTGTTGTGGCCTCTCCCGTTGCGGAGCGCAGGCTCTGGACGCGCAGGCTCAGCGGCCATGGCTCACGGGCCCAGCCGCTCCGTGGCATGTGGGATCTTCCCAGACCCGGGCATGAACCCGTGTCCCCTGCATCGGCAGGTGGACTCTCAACCACTGCGCCACCAGGGAAGCCCACCTCACCCTTTATACAAAAATTAATTCAAAATAGATCAAAGACCTAAAATATAAGAGCCAAAACTATAAAATTCTTAGAAGAAAACATGACTTTGCATTTGGCATGGATTCCGCAAAAGCTTCTTTGATATGACACCAAACACACAAGCAACAAAAGAAAAAACAGATATATTGGACTTCATCAACACTGAAACCTTACACCATCAAGAAAGTGAAAAGACAACACATAGAATGGGAAAAAGTATTTGTAAATCATATATCTGATAAGAAACTTATATCTAGAATATATAAAGAACTCTTACAAAGCAATGATTAAAAAAAAACCCAATTATAAAAAGGACAAGGTATCTGAAGAGCCACTTCTAGGAAGATACACAAATAGCCAATAAACACAAGAAAAAGTGCTCAACATCATTACTCATCAGGGAAATACAAATCAAAATGAGATACCATTTCATACCTACTAGGATGGCTGGAATCAAAAAATCTAGACAATAATAAGTGCTGTTGAGAATGTGGAGAAACTGGAATTCCCATACATTGCTGCTGAGAATGTAAAATGGTGCAGCTCCTTTGGAAAACAGTTTGACAATTCCTCAAACAATTAAACAGTTACCACATGACTCAGCAACTCCATTCCTAGGTACATAACCAAGAGAAATGAAAACATACAACCACACAAAAACTTGTACACTAATGTTTACAGCAGCATTATTCATAATAACAAAAAAACAGAAACTCAAGGGTCCATCAATGGATGAATGGATAAACAAAATGTGGTATACCCATACAATGTAGTATTATTCAGCCATAAAAAGGAATGAGGTACAGGGGACTTCCCTGGTGGTCCAGTGGTAAAGAATCTGCCTTCCAATGCAGGGGACATGGGTTTGATCCCTGGTCAGGAAACTTAGATCCCACATACCACAGGGCACCTAAGCTGGCGCGCCACAGCTACTGAGCTCAACAAGAGTGCCTGTGTGCCACAAACTACGGAGACCACATGCCACAACTAGAGAGAAAATCCGCACACCACAACTAGAGAGAAGCCCGCACACTGCAAAGAAAAATCCCACATGCCTCTACAGAGACCCCGCATGCCGCAACTAACACCCAACGCAGCCAAAAAAAAAAAAAAAAAAAAAAAAAGAATGAAGTACTGATACATACTACAACTTGGATGAAAACCTTGGAAACATTATGCTAAGTGAAAGAAGCCAGTCATATTATATTATGTTGCCATATAATATATGATTCCATTCATATAGAAGGCCAGAATAGGGAAATCTCTAGACACAGAAAGTAGATTTGTGGTTGCTTAGGGCTGGACCGAATGAGGATGGAGGAACTGTGGGGGACAAGTGACAGCTAAAGGGTACACAATTTCTTTTTTTTTTTTAAGATTTTTTTGATGTGGACTTTTTTTTTTTTAATTTATTTTTTGGCTGCGTTGGGTCTTTGTTGCTGCATGCGGGCTTTCTCTGTTTGTGGCGAGCAGGGGCTACTCTTCATTGCGGTGCGTGGGCTTCTCATTGTGGTGGCTTCTCTACTCTTCATTGTGGTGTGTGGGCTTCTCATTGTGGTGGCTTCTCTTGGTCAGCACAGGCTCTAGGTGCATGGGCTTCAGTAGTTGAGGCACGCAGGCTCAGTACTTGTGGCTCGCGGGCTCTAGAGCGCAGGCTCAGTAGTTGTGGCACACGGGCTTAGCTGCTCCGTGGCATGTGGGATCTTCCCGGACCAGGAATCGAACCCATGTCCCCTGCATTGGTAGACGGATTTTTAACCACTGCACCACCAGGGAAGTCCCAGAATTTCCTTTTGAAGTGATGAAAATGTTCTGAAACTGACTGTGGTAATGGTCACACATACCTGTATATACTAAAAACTACAGAACTGTACACTTTAAAGGGGTAAGTTGAATGGCACATAAATTATATCTCAATAAAGCTGTTAAAAAAAAAACAACAACCCTGCCTGTTATTCCTGTTCTTCCCCAGTTACTCCTTTACTCTCTAGTCTCCAATTTCTTAAGTCATCCACTCCCTTGACATTTCTACCTTTTCCCTACCAATCAGTCCTTTCCCACATTCACTTTCCTCTCTCAACTCTGTGACCCCTTCATTTCAATCACTACTAGTAATTCCCTCAAGTCCCCTACTCCCATGTGCCCGAGACTGGATCAACTAACTGTCTGCTTTTTCTAAGCTTACAACCAGACTTCTGATCATCACTAAAGGGAGTTAAAAAAAAAAAAAAAAAATCATACAACTTCACCCATCAGTGCCACCTCCAACCTCAACTACTCAAACTTCCTTTAGTCTCACAATTCCTACACTGCCCTTCCACCAACAACCATTCTTTATGTTTTTCCTTCTATTTCACAAGGAAAACAAAACAAAGGGCACACCAGCTTCCTCCCCATATACCTTTCCTTCCCACTTCTCTATAATTACAATGGAAGATGTTTTTCTTGTCTGTTTCCTATTTCTTCTCATGTACTCAGTCAAGGACACCAATACACACATTACCTGTCCCCTCCCTTTTCTCTCCCTTTCTACTGATTTCTTCAACCTTTAGCCATACTTTATTCTCCAACTTAAAAAATAACACCAAACGCTCTCTTGATGTTACAGCCTTCTTTCCAGCTACCGGCCCTCTAGCCTCCCCTTCATAGGCTAATTTCTTTAAAAAATTTTCTTGGAGGATTCTGGGAAAATGGCAGCAGCAGTTTTTGATCTCTTCAAATCTCCACATGAAATGGGAGCAAGATCAAAACCCTCTGGATAACATTTACAACAAAACTAGGTTACAAGCTATCCCCCAGGACCCAAAATATAAGCACGTAAGAGCAAAGCATCAACAGCCACAAGACCTGCATCAGATTGGTATCAGTGCTGGCAAAAGCAGAGAGCACTAAATGGACCTGAAAACAGGAGAACCCTGAACTAGTCAATAGGTAGTCAACAGAAAGCAAAACTGAGAATAACAGTTGAAACCAGAAGGGGTTTTACTGTCTCCAATAGAATGTGAGTTTAAGCATCCTGCAGTAAAAAGGTCTGAAAGGGTTAGAGCAGTCTAACCCTTCTGAAATCTTAAAACCAATCTGGCTGCCAGGGCTCCCCTCTAGGACAGTAACACACTGAAGATAAAACTGTAGAGAACAGTATCAAATTCAGCAGAAGAGGGATAAAAGGAATGAAGGAAAGAGAAGGTCCAAAACAAGTTAGAGAAGGGAACAAAAGCAGGAAATCTCAGAAACCAAGCCATCATATATTTTTTTTAACACTACAGAAAAACAACTGAAGAGGGAGCTCTATGAAGTTAGAAAAAGTTACTCTGAGCCGTACTTCCTTCGAAAAGATCAGGAAAACTAATTTTTAAAATCAACAAAGGAAAAATACAGAGATCAAATCCCACATAAACTTGCTATGAGAGAAAAAATTAAGTAGACTAGCATTACTACAATGAAAACATGCCAAAAAGACATGCATATCATATCAAAATTGTAACTTCTATTTCAAAATGAGCAAAAAAGACATTAATTTATATAAGGCATGAAAGAACATCAGTCAGAATTAGAAAAATCCAAAAATGAAATGAAAGAACTCATTCATTCAAAGGAATATATTAGAAATTTAAAAAAAAATTCATTTCAAATACAAAGTCTAAAACTAGAAGGAACATAAACAAGCGTGGATAAACACAACAATAATGCCTTATGATAAATTAAAAGTGAAAAGAAAATATTTAAAAATCAACAGAAAGGGATTCCCTGGTGGCGCAGTGGTTGAGAGTCCACCTGCCGATGCATGGGACATGGGTTCGTGCCCCGGTCCGGGAGGATCTCACGTGCTGCGAAGTGGCTGGGCCCGTGAGCCTGTGCGTCCGGAGCCTGTGCTCCACAACGGGAGAGGCCACAGTGGTGAGAGGCCCGTGTACCGCAAAAAAAAAGAAAAAAAAAAAAATCAACAGAAAATGAAGAAACAGATATAAAGGATTACAGAGAAAGGATCAAACATTGAAGACAGGAAAAGAATATTGGGATAGAAGTTCCATGACATACTGTAGAGCACATCTCATACCTATGAACACTGATCCAGAATGACCAACTCCAGGACAAATTCTAATAAATTTATTGGACCTTAAAGAAAATATACTGGGAATATCTAGACAAAAACAGCAAGTGACTTATAAGGGAAAGAAAATCAGGTGTTCATCAGTCAGTCCCGTGCAAGATAAAAGCTTTGGGTCACACTGGTATTTTTCCAAGGATATCCTGGAAAGACAATTTGCAAGAAATACAAAGGAGAGAGAATGCTGAGTTGTACTATGAATGAGTGACCATCAAAATCTTTCCAATGGATACACTGTAAAGGAAAGAAAGGGATGAAAAACTAAACTGTAGACTAAGAGATAGAACAAAATTTAAGAAATAGGCAAGACTAAAGTGTAGCATCTAGGTATATACAGTTAGTAATCAACAAGAAATTCAAGCAAGTAACAGATTACAGTGAAAGGCAAGATATCAAGTCTACTTCTCTAATCTAGACAAGTGCTGTCCAACAGATCTTTCTGGGATGATGGAAATGTTTTTATCTATGCACATGTGGCTAGTGAGTACTTAAAATGTAGCTACTGCAACTGAGGAGCTCAACTTTTAAGTTTAATTAATTTTTTTTTTTTTCCCAGTACGCGGGCCTCTCACTGTTGTGGCCTCTCCCGTTGCGGAGCACAGGCTCCGGACGCGCAGGCTCAGCAGCCATGGCTCACGGGCCTAGCCGCTCCGCGGCATGTGGGATCTTCCCGGACCGGGGCACGAACCCATGTCCCCTGCATTGGCAGGCGGACTCTCAACCACTGCGCCACCAGGGAAGCCCGTTAAGTTTAATTAATTTAAATAGCCACATTTGGCTGGTGACTGCCCTATCTGACAGAAGTACTACACCTCTCTCTTACATTTCAGACAGTATATACTAGATATTGCCACATCAAAGTCCCACATGTTCCTCAATCTCAAAACATCCAAAACTTAACCCAACACTGTCCTTCCTGAAATCTCCTCCCCCTGTGGTCCATTTCTTAGTGAATAACACCATTCATCAACCTGGGCATCCCTTTGACTCATCCTTAATTCAGGCTCCACATTCAATCAATCAAGAAGTTCTGTTAGTATCACCGAATTATCTCTCAAATCTATGTCTTGCCAGTGCCACTGCCATGTCCCTTCTTTAGGGCACCATCACGCTCCTTGGACTATCCTAATAACCTTTTAACAGCTCTGTCTCCAGTCTTGCCTCATCCACAATTCATCCTCCACACTTAAGCCTCCAACAGCCTTTCTTTCTTTGCTGTTAGAGTAACATCCAAACTCATTTATACACAGAATGGTAAACTCCTATAAAGTCACAATCACCAAACCTCACTGAACACTCCATACTGCCTGGCAGTCTTTCTGATGTTTCTGTTCTCTAGTGACTACTGCAAACATTCCTCACTCCAAAACCTCTTATCTCCTTTTTACTCTTTGCAGATAACTTTACCATTGACTTCAAAGAAAATAAATCATCTCATCAATCACCACATTGTCAATTCTATAGCCTAAATAACTGTCAGTGCTGTCCACTTCTATTTTCACTGCCACCACTCCACTCCACGCCACACTTACTACCTTCCTAGACTTCCACAGTAGCTTTCTTAACTAGCTTTTCTGTCTCTAGTCTTGCTCCCTTCTGATCAACTCTCCCCACTGCACACAAAATAATGGTTATAAAAATAATAATTCTAAAATATTACTGTGACTCAACCTGGGATCTTGTTAACATACAAATGTCTGAGTCTTCCTTCCCTCTGCAAGATTGTTTCAGTAGGATTTTTTCATGTAGGTGTTCCCTGGATCTGACAAACACTGCTTTAAAATTTAAGTCTAATTCATAACCCATATCACACTCTTGTTTAAAACCCTGGTACACTTTTTTTACTTCCTTAGAATAAAATCCAAATAGTTTTCAACCTGGCTTATAAAGTACTTTAAAATTTGGACTGAGATTCATCCTTACCACCAGTCGTACTAAACCTTTCATATCCTCCAACTCACCATGCAGTCCATCCCTTCTAGACCTTCTTTCCACACTGTTCCCTCTGCTTAGAAAATTCTACCTGGCTAACTCCTACTCACCCTTCAGGTCTCTATTTGAACATTCGCTCCTGTAAACATTTCCAAACTCCCTAAACCCAGTAGTTGCCCCTGCTATGTGCTCCCAAAGCACCCTATGCTTCCAATACCATGGCATTTACCAAATATTATTATAATTACTTAGTTAACTGTCTATATTTTCCCCCTCTGACCTGGAATGTACTGCTAAGTTCCATGAGGGCAGAACCATGCCTGTCTTTTATTCCAGTGCCTAGTACAACTCCTGGCACTGAGCAGGCACTTAATAAAGAGAAGGAACAAGTAATCCCTGCATGATCTGGCCCCTACTCACTAATATGCCCTTATTTCTTGTATCCATCCTGTCCCAACAATGTTCCAGCCACACCAAACTACTTTCAAGTTTCCAAATATTTAATCTTCTCTCCTGTCTCTGGGCTTTTGTAGCGGTTGTTCCCTCTGCCTAGAACATGGCTTGCCTGGCTAACTCCAATTCATTCCTCTGACTGCCTAAGATGGACTCAGTACCCGGCCATTAACACCCTACTTAACCCTCTCCCCTAGCAGTTGTCACCAAGTCCTATGATTGCTTCAATGTTTGTCTGACTTCCTTACTAAGTTGTAAGATTCCTAAAGATAGGAACTTTGTTATAGTGTTCACTGTTGCATCTCCAGGCCTTAATGGAAAGTCTAATATGTAGCAACAGTTCTATAAAATTTATAGAATGAACCTTTGATCCACAATCCAGTTCCTCCTTATATCTCAGGGATCTGTTCAACAACTCCAGGAAACAAATAGCCATTCTGATAGCATCTCTAGTAGTTTATCCAATCAAAACAAGTAAGTTCACAAACGTTTGGCTTAGGGAAACTTTCTGCTAAAGACAGAAAACCTTATCCATAAACTGAGAAATGTTTCTGACACAAACCACTCAGAATCCTACCCTTTTAGGGTCTTCAGATATACTCAGAAAAAATATCCAACTGGCTGGCTTCACTACCTAGGCATCATGAAATGGAGTGTCAAACAACCTGCAAAGGGCTTCAGAATGTTCTCATTCTCTTATTTAGAACTTAATTTCCTTTAGATAGGGTGAAAAGCCAGCTATTAACAGTGTAACACATGTGGCCTGAAGAGGCTTACACCAAGCTTCCCTCCCTATAACTGAACAAGACCCTTTATAATAGTTTTCAGAAGCACAAATGAAGAATGCACAAGAGGAGTAACAAGTAGGTGATGGTACTTTTGAACCACAGGTGTGTACAGTTTTTAAAATACATTTTCCAATCTACACCACAGGAAAAAGAAACTATCACACTCACTTCTGAGTCTTCTGCACTTTCATAATCCGAGAGAACAGCTGAAAGAAAACAGAAACATGTAAAGAAAAAAACTGAATACAAATTATTATAACTACATCTCCTGACTGCCTGTTGTGGATCAAGCTAAAGCTCTCATTTAATTCTGACTTCAACCTATGAGGAAGATAAAATTACAGTCCCCACATACAGATTAAAAACAGGTTCAAAGAGTGACTCTGATTTTCCCAAGATCATACTGCTAAAACGTATGCTTTTAAGCTCTATGCTACAAAGAGCCACTTTGTGGCACCCTCCCCCAAAACCTTACAGTCTGAGAGGATGTCAATTGCTGGAAACAGCTGACCTGAGTTTATGGACAAACAACTCTGTCAGGATGCTACTCACCATCGCCCTCGATGCCATCTTCACTCTCCTGAAGGAAAGGAAAAGACATGGGTTAGTTCTGTGATTTCCAGAGGGTGAGAGCTGAAAACTGAACACAAAATGGTTCGAAAGGGAGACGAGGAAAGGTACATCTTTAACAAGTAGCATCCGAGGAAGGTCCCGTCTATTCACCTCCAGTCCCAATTTCTGAATAAACATCCACTTCCCATCCGCAGAAGCTCTGCCCTCCCCCCACAAACCACTCCTCCTCGCTTGGGGCTCCGGAGGCAAACCGCACTGGGCTAGCTCTCTTCTCGAACACGTTACGCCTCAGCATCTACCGTCAACTCCCAGCCTCCCATCTTCACCTACACCCCGCCCGCCCCCCGGCCCGCCCCGCCCGCGCGCACTCACACACTCCGACTCCTCAGCGCTCTTGGCGCCCCCGCTCTCCACCCGCCGCAGATGAAGGGCCCCGGCTCGACCTCCGCGCTGGGAAAGCAGAGAGCCACTGCCACCGCCTCCAGCGCTACCGCTGCAGCTCCCGCCGCCCCGCGCCGGGGAACCGCCGCTGTCTGAGCCGGAAGCACCAGATTCTTCGTCCTCGGTGTCCTGCGAAGCGCGCTGCCGCCGCCGGTCCGCCATCTTACGGAGAACGGCCGCCGCCGGCCAGCTACTGACGTACCCCGCCCGTCGCAGGGGCTGCCGGGAGGCTCGAGACCTGGTCCCAGCATGCTTCACTTGCGGCGCTGGTTGCCCGGCTCTTCAGAGGGAGGGGCTGGGGGCGGGGCTGGCGCGCTGCGGCAAGTTTGCGGGCGAGCGGGATTGCGTAAATCGGTGACGTGAGGGGGCGTGGCGTGGCCCCTGACTTCCCCCGGTAGGGCACCGGGCGAGGGGAGTTGCACTCGGGCAACCTCCTTCGGCTCCACGCCCGGCCATCTTGGGCTTTCCTAGTGGATATCGTTGACCTGTCACAGCTTCACTGCGGCATTGGAGTTGTTTCATGATTTTCTTTTTCGTTTCTACCTACGTTTGAAGCAGATCGTTTGACTGAATTCGTTTGCTTGGTAAAATCAGAAATCAAGGGAAACCTCTGAAGCCGTTGTGCTGCATCAGATTTGTTACACCAGCCCATTTTAAGCTAAAGGGTGGAGGAGAAACCAGTTGTCCCTAGTGAAGCCCGAGGATTTAGTGTTGCAGCACTACAGTGTTTTCCCTGTATTCTCATTTACTCTTCCCTCTTCACGTGTCTTCCCACCCCAGCCATCACCTCTCCCAAAGTGCAGGCTGGTATGATGGTAATCTTGCCAAAATTTTAGAACCGACTTAAAAAAAGATAATCATAGGAACGGGCAAATTTTGGTTCAATATCCTGACATGATTTCCTTCTTGTTAAGGGCATGCCAGACGGGTAGATGAGGGAATGCTGAGATTTTGGCAACACATTTTTCAGCAATGAAAAAAATCGGTATATTTGTTTTGTACCATAATAAAAACATATAAGAAGCGTAAGCTATTAGTGCACCTACGGGAGTACACATTTTAATAATACACACCAGAGAAAGGTCACTATCAATAGCCCAGGAGTCTGTCCTGTGTAATGCTTTTACAAATGCTATGGTTAAGGATACTGATGTTTATCACATTTATAGACAATATGAAACTAGAAGGTATTCTGAATGCCTTCAGAGATATAATCAGGATCCAAACAGATCTCAACTGGTTAAACAAGTGGTCAAATGTGACAACTTGTAAATACAGCTCCAGAAACCAACTGCCTGAGTTCAAAATGGAGGATGTGTGATTTAATAAGTGTTAACAGAAAGAAAAAAAAAAAAAAGACCCAGAGGATCCTATCTATCTCAAGGTAAATTGATATAGTAAAGCTGCCAAGTTCAGTGTCTAAATAAGGAAAGTGATAGTCTGCCATTTTGCCTTTCAGTTGTTTGGTCTGGATTCAAATTTTTTTTTAATGTAAATTTATTTATTTATTTTTGGCTGCATTGGGTCTTTGTTGCTGCGTGTGGGCTTTCTCTAGTTGCGGCGAGCAGGGGCTACTCCTCATTGCGGTTTGCGGGCTTCTCATTGCGGTGGCTTCTCTTGTTGTGGAGCACGGGCTCTAGGTGCGCGGGCTCAGTAGTTGTGGCTCGCCAGCTCTAGGGCGGAGGCTCAGTAGTTGTGGCGCACCGGCTTATTTGCTCCGCGGCATGTGGGATCTTCCCGGACCAGGGCTCAAACCCGTGTCCTCTGCATTGGCACGCGGATTTTTTTTTTTTTTTTTTTTTTTTTTTGTACGCGGGCCTCTCACTGTTGTGGCCGCTCCCGTTGCGGAGCGCAGGCTCTGGAGCGCAGGCTCTGGATCACAGGCTCAACGGCCATGGCTCACGGGCCTAGCCGCTCCGCGGCCTGTGGGATCTTCCCAGACCGGGGCACGAACCCGTGTCCCCTGCATCGGCAGGCGGACTCTCAACCACTGCGCCACCAGGGAAGTCCCAGCAGGCGGATTCTTAACCACTGCACCACCAGGGAATCCCCTGGATTCAATTTTTAAATGGACATGAGCAAATTGTTCACTCATCCAGAGAACTGAAACATTCAAGATCTTTTCTTTTGAGGAACAATTGTAAAATCTCTGAATGTTAACCATGAAGATTGGGATTGCCACAGCAAACTTTAACTACTTGAGGGACTGTGAGGAAAGGAGGAATTGATATTTTTTCATCACCCTGGAAGGCAAAGCAAGAACCAGTGGGCTCGAGTTACAAGAAGTTAGATTTTGTCAACGAGGAAGAATTTTCTAACATTTAGAAAAAAATGTATAGGAGAAAACAAAGTGTTAAAGGAGAAGCTGGACTTCATTTGTCTGGAATGTTGTCAAAGGGAAATCATGTATTGGAGTCAGACTAGATGACCTCTAAGGTCTTTCCAACTGAGGTTTTACTAATTTAGACACCAGGCACCAAGTATCCTATCATCTCTTGTTTTTAAAGTTGCCAATTATGTGTAAGGAAGAACACAGGACAAAGAGGGATGAAACATACATTGTGTTCATACACAAATGGAAGTTAATATCTCATATAAAAGGGAAAATGGTGTTTTTCTATTTTGTGAAAATGGATTTCTTTTTATAGTCTTTTAAAATATACAAGCAGAATTGTTTAATGCTCCCCCAATAAATCTAATAAATTGAAGCAGAAGTTCAAAATTAACAGCCACAATAGTTTATTTACAATTGAACTCTTTATAAGATATTTACAAGACAACCAATTTTACACATCAGAAATGGTATCAAAAGTATGAATTACAACACAGACAACAATATGAAATGGGCATAAAACAAAGCTGAAGTGGACAGACAAGCAATTTCTCTTTTTAATTTATTAACACTAGCTTAAACTTTGTTAAGGAAAGAAACAAAGAACTGTGTTTTAGGAGAATTGCAGGTCCTTCAGTTGAAGATTGAATTTCACAGTGTTGTATCCCATGTAGGGAAAAAATAAGACTAATTTTCCCCCCACACTTCAACACACTGTGATTTTGCTCTTGGAACTTTGCTAATCTACTCTCCAACCTCCTTCTCAACAAAACTTCCACATATCCAAATCAAAGGAGAATTGATCTAGAAGAGGGGACAATAAAATAAGAGGTCCTAGGGAGAGGGAGAACCAAGGAAATAGAATCCACTTAAGTCTGGCCAGATAGCACCCATGGATTCCTCTTAATCTAACTCAAGTTCAAAATCTGGGGAGTCTGCTGGATAGGCACAAACATAAAGGCTAAATTTGCTAATGCATATCCAAATTAGGAGTCTGACAAATGCTGAAAATCAAGAAGAAACTGAGAGGAATCAAGGAATAAAAGACACACTGACTGGTCTTTTTCTTCTTGGGCACATTATAAAGGAACATAACATAGGTCAGAGTAGGAAAGCCAAACAGCTTGCCATATTAAAATGATGGAGAACAAAGAAAATCTGGCCCAGTTTTTCTAGAAATCTCCTTCCTCTCCTTAAGGTGTGAGATGAGAGCCCCTAGTGGAATAAGTCCTATTTCTCTCTACATTCTTGCTGCAATGAAGTCCACAGCAGGTTCCCTTGTGGAGAGCCCACTCTCCTAAGCAGATGGAGTTACAAATGAAAACCCACAGCCACACACACACACACAAAGGAGAAATAAGAGCAGCAAGATCATCCAAGAATACTACATGTGCTGCCGGAGTGATTCCTTTAAAAGTCAAACTCAGGGAGCACAGATCAACATCTCACAAAAAGCTTTAGCAGTGGGAGGCCCCTGAGGAACTTTTTTCTTCCCTTCCCACAATGGTATCCCATTCTCTCATGCTCCACTGATGGGCCGGCCACACACCCTACACATACCTTGGCTTCTCCTCTAAAAGTGCTAATAATCTGGGGACATATTCTCTTCAAGGATAAAAGCCCCTACCTTCTAGGAGATTAGACCCCTACTTGTTTTCATACAATAGTCCTGAAGACTAAAGAAAGGCAATTCCTATATATTTAAGACCAGAGGTCTTGGCTCTATTTTCCTTCCAGATAGTTACAGGGATCTTACACTGAGACCAAAGTGGCCTGGAGTGCTGTCCTGAAATTCTTTTAACAAAATGGGGGGGTGGGGGGTGGGGGGGTGGGAGGGGGGAACTAAGATGGTACACATACAAATCTATTTTTACAAAATGAACGGAGAAGCTCATTAGGTACATCTGTTTGTTTCAAGATGTAGACATTTGCCAGCCAAAGGAAGCACATATTTCCACACACACCCCCACCCTCCCTAAATCTCTATCCCACCACCAAGAGCTCAGCTAAAAGGATAAAACCCAACTAAGGAATACTGGAGAAGTGATGTGACACAAAGACATCTATACAGGATCTGGCATGCCATCCCCAAACACCAACGGCTTTTGTTTAGAGCCATCACTGGTCCCAAACTTACCATCCTCATTCTCTTTTCAGAAGATTTTATTCTTTGAGAGGGGTGGGGGAAGAAATTCAGTTACCCATTAACTAAGAAAATAATCACAGCCAAACATCCCTTCCCACATGGCTATATCACAGAATAGTTTTAAGAGCACTGTCTTTTCAGATATTTATCTACTAACTCTCCAATCTCTTTTCTACCCTGTGAAGATGACTTGCTTCATCATGTCACTTGTTATTCCTCATCTGGTCCTTAAGCTCATGGTGAGGTTTTTTGTTTTGTTTTGTTTTGTTTTGTTTTGGGGTAAAAACCACTATACTCACACTATAAGGAAGGGTATACCAGGGCAAGAAGAGTGCCATGCAGGCACAGCTCTAAAGGCAGGGGTTGCTTCATCTTCCAAAAGTCTAATGAAGAGAGCCCTTTCACCCTTTTAACATAGGCAAATGTAGAGAAGCAGACCCCTGAAGCTTCCAAATCTGCCATCCTATAGATTTAGCTTGAGAGTTCATTTCCCCAAAAAGGGAAAAGAAATCCCAATCACCCTCCATAATTCACAATTAGCCCAGTGAAAGAGTATTTGTGAAATCAGAGTGATGAAAACAAAACCAAGATCAGGGGAGTATGGAAGGGCATTACCAGCGAATGATAACATACATGAGGACATCGGTCACATATACAGGTCTCTGCCACTCTCTGGGAATGGCATGCTACAACTATCTGAAGACAGAAGGTTCTTGCCAGCACAGCTATTTCCTACATGTCCGATGAGGTGTTTGCTTCTTCTGGATCTCCAACCTGCATCGGCTACGCTCATCCAACCAGGGCAGCTCAAAATTCCTGGCAAAAAAGGATACGGAAATCAACCTGCAAGACTAGAAGAAACTTGGTATGGACATGAGACTAACTCAAAAAAAGACACTATGCCCTTTACCACTCCTAGCCCTGACTCCCAAGTCCCAAGTTTAGAGTGTCTTTCCTGCCTCAAAGCCAGAGCAACAGTGTGCTATTAAAGTGACTGAATAATCTATTTCTAATTCAAAAAGCAATCCTCCTAATTCCTGGCTTGGGAATCTTATCACTGCAAAAACTAGTGGCCCAGGCAGCCTCACTTCTGTCAGAGTCGTGGCTATCCCTAAGCCAGCTATTCCACCTTACATCTAGGCTTTCATGAGGTCTGGAAGGGAGGTGAAGCGCGGACTACCTGAGAGAGGAGGGGAAAAAAACTTTATACTTACTGTGGAGTTAGTTTTGGTAATGGTCGTCCAAATGCTACAACAGGCAAGAAGGGGGTAATCATCAAACTTTCAACTACGGAAGAAAGCCAAATGGGACCTTGTTAGTGACACAGATGGAAAATGTCTAGCAACTATACCTGTTCCAAAATACTGCATTCATTCAGAGCAAGTTGTATCCTGGAGCCTTGTACTCTTGTAGATAAACAAAACTTACCATCATCTGGCTCAGGGAAAAATGAGGTAACCTCGGGCTCAGATTCCTGAATTCCTTTCTTTTTATACATTCTGAGCTGCAGTCGCTGTAAAATTCTTTGTTCCCTGATCCTCTGAATATCCCATCTGGGAAAAACAAACCAGACAAACAAAACAAACAAACCCAACATTACTGAAAACCAGCTCTATAAAGGCAACTCACACAACCCAGATGCTAGGGAGATCTTTGCTGAGTCTTCTAGATGGGGGATGGGGGGTGGGGAGGGGTAGGGGGATAAAGAGAACTGCCTGCTTGGTTAGGGAAGAGCTGCGTAGGTCTGGCAGTCTAGATCACGTGTTGGTGTTCCCCAGAAGAAAAAGAGGCCAAAGGTGTATAACAACCACCACTTCAAACTTCAACCAATTGGGAAGCCAGTAATTTAAAAGTATTAAGAGCTCCAGGGCTCCCCTCAGCATAGATAAGAGAGGTCAGGGTCCTATAGGGCTCAGTTGTCCCCAGAATGGACATCTCTAGCCTCACCTTTTCCTTCTCTTCTCATCCAGCTCCAGTTTTGCATGCCGCTTCGAAAACACACTGTCATCCAGGTTCTGTGTAAAGAATAGCAGCTGATAAGCTACTTATCACCGTGTGACACATGTATATTCACTTCCAGCTTCCAGGAATGTAAAATCTTTCACCTTCAGGTCCCACCTGAGTCTGTGAGTTCTATGGATATCATAGGAACCTCCTGGTAACAAAATCAACAAAACACATACTCCTTTCCCCACCCCTACCCTGTAGAATCTCCATATTCCAAAATCATTTCTATAATTTTCCAAGGTGAAAGTCACATCAAACTGAAACAACCCTTGAGACTGCCACAAACCCTCCCTATCTCTATACTTTATAAGAGTCTGAGTTTAAAGTAAGTATCAAACTTTTAAGAGTCAAACGAGGTTGGAATATATAATTCTGTTGCTGAGTGGTACACGCTAACTTTTCTACTTAGCATGAAATCTAGCTTTGTTTTGAACATTCCCTAGTTATTTATTTTTTAGTAAATCACTTAGCCACTCTGGACCTCAGTTTTCTCATCTATACAACAAAGGAGTTGGACTAGATAATCTCTCAAGTTACCTTCTTGCTTCAAAGTTCTATTTAGCCCATCCATACAGTTACAATGACCTATTCAAGTAACAGCCCCATTTCTGTCTCTCACTCCCTTCTACTGACAGGTCTTAGGTACCTACCTCCAAAAGGTCTGAAGGATTTGGGTCCCTTAGAGGCTCTACTGAGTGGTCCCTCCAAGAAGGAACTGGAAAGAAAAAAGAAGAAGAAAAAGAAAGGGAGGAGGGGTGGAACCACCCTTAAATCCAAGGTCACACAACCTACTATTCACTAGGACAAGAGATCTCTCCCAGATAAGACAAAGTTACCAAGTGATAGGAATCCATTCTAT
This sequence comes from Physeter macrocephalus, assembly GCF_002837175.3. NCBI lineage: Eukaryota > Metazoa > Chordata > Mammalia > Artiodactyla > Physeteridae > Physeter > Physeter macrocephalus. Next base: position 115,845,470 of record NC_041227.1, read on the forward strand.
GGCCTCACCTGAAGCCATATTCAGTGTCCTTGCTATGGTATTAAAAGAACCTAAAATGCCATTGCAGTCTGCCAAACACAGGATCACAAAAAACCCTAAACCAATACCTGACAATTCACATAATGGATGCTATTGCAGTTCCTGAAAAACAACTGAAATTTGTAGTCATTTTGAAGTCTATAGTGTAATCATACACCAAGGAATCTCACTCTCCCCCATCCAACTGATGGGGAATGCAGCTCCCAACCATCCACCATCCCACCAACCCCCACCCCAGGCCCAGCCAGCACAATTCCTATTCTACTCACCAGCCAAGACTGAAGTTTCTCCTGCAACACTTGATGGCATCAGACACCCTAAATAATGCAGGAAAGAAGAATCACCTCAGTGTAAAAAGAAAAAAAGCCCATACCCAAAATGGAGGAAAGGATCATCACTGAAGTTCTCACTAGGAAGCCATTTTGGTTTTTTGAGTTGTTCTTTTGAGAATTTCTCTCTGGGGGAGGGGAAGAGGGAACAACAGACAAAAGAAAAGAAAATAAGCCCACCACTTTTTTTTTTACACTGAGACGACTTCTTTTCTTCATTATTTAGGGTGGTTTCCCTGCAACAGTTGATGGCCAAGGATATCAAACCTTAAACTCAGAACATGGCAGGTGAGTAAAAGTTGACCCTATTTTTCAAATAAAAGATCAGTGTTCTCAAAACTTACATATGTAGTCTTCTTAAACAGCTCCCTCCTCCCTCCAAACAAACTACCTTGCTGGTCCAGCCTGAACAACATGCACAAAGACTTTGGCTTCCTTAGAACAAGCCATTGAGACTTCCTCTTGAGATAGGGGCGTCAAGAGTAAGGATTCACACGTTTATTCACAACTCAGGGTCCTCAAAGGACTGGGATTCCCCCCAATCAGACTCTTTCTGTACTGCCAGGCCCACAATATTAGAGGTGTTTGGAGTTTTCTGTACTAGGGCAGAAAGGGTTTTCAAAAATAGCCAGTCACACAGAACAGCTCCGGACTAAGCCATTTCCCAATCCCGGATGGGAAATTGCTTCACGGTTTCTCTTGTTACACAGCATTGCCACGGCAGCAAGAAGGTTAACCATTAAGGATGAACCTGTTCAACTGACTGAACCAACAAAAAACCTGAACCTAGATCAGGGTCCTGGTCTATCTCATGTACTCAAGTGTAAGGCCTAATGAATTTTAGATAATTAAGAAGAGTAATCTATCTTCCCCACTTAATTTTGTCACCAGAACAGCCAAACAAAGCCTGGAGAATGCTCTTGTCTTACTGGAATGGATTCCCATCCCCATCCCTACTAGGGCAAGACACAGCGTTAAAAACTCAGGGCTGTGACTCCATCCAAGGCTTCCCCACCATCACCCCGGAGCACCCGCTGTGACTGTCACAGACTAACATTACACGATTGAAGGCACATTCCAGTTACTGGTTGATGTAGGAGATAGGGGAGCATCTCTGTGTGGAAGCCATGAAGGAAAAAAAGGGAATGAAGACCAAGGTTCCATACCCCACACCCATCCCAAGCAGCTCAGATATCCCAAGATAGTCCTTATTGTTTGAAAAATAGTTTGTAGACCATTTTATTTAAATATATGAACAACCAATGGGCTACTGCAATCCAAGTAAACTCTTCACATTTAGAACCTTTGTGAAGTATCGTAAGATAAAGTAAGACTGTTGGTCTTTGGCAGATTCCTCCTGCCCCCCAGACCGGGACATAGAGATACAGATAAATGTTTATATAGTTAAAGAGCGGAGGCCCAGGTGAAATTCCCCACCCCAAGCTGGCTCCCCAACCCAAAAATTACCATTGGCCCCTGAGAACACCCAAAGACCACCCTCCCAGGTTTCACACAATATCAATTGCAGGAACAGTCGTGCATGGCAAAGTATAAGTTCTATGCATTTCACAGCACAGAAAACCCTTCTTTCAGAGGGCATGCAAGTTGCCGGAGATTACACCCCCAAGTCTGGTGCTCTTGTGATGAGCAACTTACTGGCAAACACATCTCCCAGTGTTGTAAGCAGGCAAATACATTGAGCACATTTTGCTGTAATTCCATCTATTTGCAATGCCTGCACAGTGTCTGTCTCTGGCTGTTAACTTACTCATTCTTGACAGAACTCTGCTTTATTGATTGCACTTTTTTAAAAATGCCAAAGGCATTTTCACACTTGTTAGCTTGACCGCCACCACTAGGGTATAAGAGCAAGTGTTCTCTATGCCTTACTTGCTACAGTCTCCTCCTTCTTTGGAGAGGATTCCCGTAATGGTAACGGTGATGGGGGAGGCTGGTGCCAACGACACAAATACATTTCTGTGGTGGAAAGGTACGGCAAATCTTCTATCTCACTTGAGAAGGCTTTCTCCTTGGGATGGGTGCTGGGTCCCTTCTGGGGAGTCGAGAGTCTTGGCGGGGTGTCCACTGAAGACCGGGGCTTTTCTGGAGTTTCCTGGCTCCTCAATTCACGTTTACAAACAGTTTCAGATAAGGAACCACAGGGTTCCTCTTTAACAGGAGAGTGCTTAGGAGTTTTTGTTTTGACTTTTGAAAATTCAGGAGCCAGCTTTTTAACAGGAATCTTTCTTTCTGTACTTCCAAATGGGGATTTCCTATTAGATAGGGAAGAAAACATTATAGAATTTATTGACTCTTGAATAAAATCTAATTTGATTACATTTTGGGGCAAGAGAACTAGCTTGCTTCAAAATAACCAGTATTCAAGTATCTAAATATCTGGGTTCATTTGGCTGTCATGAGCAGGAACAGCCTCATGCTTAACAGTATATATAATACGCCCTTAGTAAATGTTTGTTGAACAAGTGAGTTTCCATGCTTAAGAACCTCTACTAGTATCCTACTGCCTACTAAATCTAAAAAGGTTCCTATTTTATTCAAGATCCTTTAGCTAACATTAGAGGCCTCTACTTTGTGGCCTGTTTCATTCCTGTCAACCAGAGACCAGTCTCTTATTCCTACCCCCCAAAACCTATACCATGTTTATTACAATCTCTATTTCTTTTTTCTTGCTATCTTCTGGCTCTCTTTCTCCCACCAGTCTACACACACACACACACACACACACACACACACACACACACACACTTCTGGAATGCCATCTCCTCTCCTTTTTACCAATCTAAATTCTATACTTCTTTTTCAAGATCCATCTCCTCCTTAAAGTTTCACTATTTTAACGCACAATAATCTTTAATCTCTGAATAGTATGTATCACTGTTGTCTATCTGCATATTTTATTGCAGTTGAATTCTGAGTTTTCAAAACTTATGCCATCCTTATAGCTAGACTAATCTCTTTGAGTCCAAGGACACTTAGAGCTTACATTTTAATGTCTACCACTGCATCTATCGCCTGATGCAATGAAGGAATTTAACACTTCCTCACTTGAAGTGAAGGGCTATAGTTTTCTTTAAGAAACTCAGCTGTTACCTTTGTTGCCCATTCTCTTTATGATGTACTCTGCATTCTGTAGTTACTACTGTGACCAAAATGTTCCTAACAGACGTACATAGTCTGCGCAAGAATGTTTCAAGACAGTTTCTCAGCACAGAAGACCTCATAGATACAGTTCTAGTAAAACAAATTAGTAAGTCCTAATCCCTTACTCTCAGTCACCGGAAACAAGTGACCTCATGTCCAGACAGTGTAACAAAGTTATCAGCACACCTTTTGTGTCCCTTTCCACTCCGCCCACAGGAGAAAGGCTTGGGAGGCAGAGTCTGGGACGTCTCGGAAAGCTCCGGCTGGCACTCCAGTTTAATTTTCTCGGATAGCTCCGTTTCCTCTCTCTCTTCAGTTTCATAGCCCTGAAACAGCTTGTGCCTTTCCTTCTCGTTATCCTTCTTTACCAGCTGCATCCGCCTTTCCATACGTTCAATCCGAGCCAGGAGCTAAAAGAGAGAGTGGCAAAATGCAGACTTAAAAAACAAAAAAATTAAACACAGGTGCTTAGCCCCATTTGCGAATCAGTATGGTCTTCTGCCTCTTTCCATGAACCATAGCAATTCAACTTATTTTTAACAGGCAGACATTAATCTGAATTGATTTTCTTAAACACAATAGAGAAGACAAGGTACACTGCTTAATTTTAGGGGCTAAACTAGTTGGGGAGGGGCATGGGGGAATTTGTAGTTCATTCTTCTGAAAGAAAATCCTCTTCACTGGGAGGGACCACAACATGCCTTTTAAATGGCATAGTCTCTGCTACTGCTAACCATGTGGCTCCAAGTCAGTTTGGGAGTTTCCAGAATTAACCTTAATGTTCTTTTAGGAGGCCCTAAGGTTCTCCAAACACTATCCTCTCTACTTCCACTCCAAAACACTACACACAAGGACAAAGTCCAGACAGTACATTGAGAAGGAATTAAAAGCTCACACAATCACAGTGCCACTAGGGATTGCAGTGTTATTTGAAGGCGGGTGGGGTGGGGGTGGGGAGGTGCCACCCATATAATGAACACTCAATTTGGAAGAATTATAAAAGAACCAGTACCCATAAATCCCATCAATCATCAAATATACATATTGCTTTGCATTTGAGACAACAAAAAAATTATACCTATTTGTCTGAATATTGAAAACAAAGTCTTTTAATTCTACTTAAAGGGAGGACCACATAATCAAACAGAAAATGGAAGTCTATTATCACTGAAAAGTTCACATTAAAATGTTCTGAGAAAGATGCCAAATGTGCTACTTACACCCTATAATAAGAATTTTATTTGGGTTAGACAGTGATATTAATGTTGACTTCATTACATCCACTTAGCTGCAAAGATTTCATGAGAGGCCAAACAACAACTGGAATAAGAGAAACAAGCTTAAGCATCGCTAAGACTGCAATACACAACAGAGGCAATGAATGCCAAGTTCAGACTGACATTCTATCCTTAACTCACCCTGCTTTTCCTGCCTAGGAAAGTCTGCAAAGGGGCCATTACCTCAGGAACTGAACAGAAATCTCCACAATCAGCAGAGAGCCCCCCTGTCAGCCACACTCTCATTTCATCTCCTGTTTTGATTCACAGCCTTAACATTACTTAAACACGGTTTGTGGGTGACATTTCCTTGATTTCTTCTCCTTCACTGGTCGTTCTCTTCCCGCCTCCCCCCGCCCCAAATAAGGACACGATGTGTTGTAATTACAGTACCATCACACCCCTAGACTGCAGTACAGTAGCTGAGCAGTGCCACCTCCATGTTGAGTAACTTCCACAAATCAACACCATGAGATATTTTAATGAGACCGGCCCCAGCTCCCATTCCACCTTGCAGAATGCATTCTCCAATAAAACAGTCGCTGCCTGGAGAGATTCATTTGGAAAGCAAACAAAATGAACAGCCCTCTGCTCTCCTGCTCAGCCCTTGGCGCACACAACGCCAGAGAGGGAGAGGGAGAGAGGGAGAGAGGGAGAGGGAGGGAGGGAGGGAGGGAGGGGGAGAGGGAGAGAGAGAGAGAGAGAGAGAGAGAGAGAGAGAGAGAGAGAGAGAGAGAGAGAGAGAGAGAGGCTGCTGCAGCCTGAACACAACAATTGTAGAAACCATGTTTATTTTTAGGCAGCTGTAAGGTATGCTAGCACGGTAATATCCCACCATCACAGCTTT
>NC_041227.1:115851623-115901623 GCF_002837175.3 Physeter macrocephalus
CCCCCACCTCCAACTCCCTTGGCAACCACAAGTCTGTTCTTTATGTCTGTGCAGACTAATCACATTTTAATTGATCAATAGTTACAAGCGACTAACGGCTCCCAGCTTGGACCGTACAGTTCTAGTAGTTTTCTGGAGCTTAAATATTCTAGGAAAGAATACTTTATAGGTGCTGCTGTTAACAGCATTATGCCGGGAGGCGAACAGTGTCTGGTTGGCCCATATTAGTGGTGGCTGAGTTTGACTCTGTGGTTAAGGAGGCACTGCCAGATTTCTCCATTAAAAAGACACTTTGTTTTTTCTCTTTGCAAAGACGCTTTGTCTTTTCTCTTTGCAGTTACTATGCGGTGATTTTTGCATCTGGCAAATATCCTGTGTATCCTAACCATTCACTCTTGTTAAAAAGTTATTTTTAAATGTGTTGTGTAATATTTCAATCATACAAAAAGTTTATAAAGACTAATATAATGAACACCCGTGTCTCCACCACTCAGCTTAAGAAATGAAATCTTACCTTACAGCTGAGGCTCCTAGTACCTGCCCCCAGTCACACGCTCTTCCTTTCTCCCCAGAGGCCACCACTTTCCTGAGTGTGGTATCATTTCCATGAGTTTCTGTAAACTTTCATTACATATGTATATATCTCAAAACAATATAGTGTTTTGCATTTAGGGGGAGTAGCAGTTTTATTGAGATGTAATTTGCATTCACTATTTAAAGTGTATAGTTCGGGACTTCCCTTGTGGCGCATTGGTTAAGAATCCGCCTGCCAATGCAGGTGACACAAGTTCGAGCCCTGGTCCGGGAAGATCCCACATGCCACGGACCAATTAAGCCCGTGTGCCACAACTACTGAGCCTGCGAGCCACAACTACTGAAGCCCGCGCACCTAGAGCCCGTGCTCCACAACAAGAGAAGCCACCGCAATGAGAAGCCCGCGCACCACAACGAAGAGTAGCCCTCGCTCGCCGAAACTAGAGAGAGCCTGCAGACAGCAACGAATGTGACATAGTGAATATATTACGATTCATGAGTGCTTTCGAAGTGTGTACACACGGTTCAGGTGCATTCCATTTAGTCTTTTCTCCACTTTGCAGATGGGGAGCCTGAGGCTGATAGAGGTTGAGTACCTTGCCCAAAGTCTCACCCTATTCAGTAGTGGGGAGAAAAGTCTTTGTGCCCAGTCATACCCAGCGGCCACTCAGTGCAGGCATCCATCATCTTGCACTTAGACGTCCACAACACTCTTGCCTTTAACCTGATCCCCTCTAATCCATCCTCTATGCTGCAGTCAGAGGGATCTTTCTAGAAGGCAAAGTGAGTCATGGCACTTCTCGGCTCAAACTTTCTAGTGGTTTCCCTCTTGCCCTAGAGATAAAAATCTAACTTTTCATGAGAGATAATAAAGTCCTTCACAAATTGGCCCCTGGCAACTTGACAGTGTAGCATGGGGCAGTGGTTCTCCATGGGGGCATGTTGGAAATTCGTGGCTTTTTTTGTTTTTTGCCCCACTGCAAGGCTTGTGGGATCTTAGTTCTCCGACCAGGGATCGAACCTGGGCCCTCAGCAGTGAGAGCACAGGGTCCTAACCATTGGACCGCCAGGGAGTTCCCTGTGGTGGTTTTTTTTTGTTTATCACAATGATAAGTTTGTGCTACTGGCATCTGGTAGGCAGGAGTTAGGGATGCTAGATTTTGCTAGATTTTGGCAATGGAAGGGACCATTCTGCACAAACAAGAATTATCCACGTGACTTTCACTGTCTTAGTGAACATTCTGTGTGAAAAATCTATTATCATCTGAGCCTAGAATCTGTCTCCATTAACCCTACATCCAAGGGAGGAGGGGACAAGTTTATTTCTGGTTCACCCTAACCATGAGGATGTAGTCCTTTGGGGTCCCATATTTATGATGGAGAATGTCCGGTTAAACTCCCCTGAAGAGGTCCTGGGGTGTTTTCTTTTCCCACAAGACCTGGAAAAAGCTCAAATTCATCTAGTTAGGTAAGTGTCCTCAGAGCAAAAGCCTGCTTCAGTGTTCCACTTATCTCTCTTTATGTCCCCTGCCTTCACTTATTTTGTTTGCCCTGAAAATTCCTCAATTTTCCATTAAAGCATTTAAGAGTTAAAAAAAAAAAATAGGGACTTCCCTGGTGGTCCAGTGGCTAAGACGCCCTGCTCCCAATGCAGGGGGCCCAGGTTCAATCCCTGGTCAGGGAACTGGAGCCCACATGCCGCAACTAAGAGTTCACATGCCACGACTAAACATCCCACGTGCTGCCACAAAGATCCTGTGTGCTGCAACTAAAAAAAAAAAAAAAAAAAAAGATCCTGCATGCCACAAGGTAGATCCCACAGGCGGCAACAAGGATCCCACATGCAGCAACTAAAACCCGGTGTAGCCAAATAAATAAATAAATATTAAAAAAATTTTTTTATCTAGGATTTTTAGTTGTTAGGGAGAAGGTCGCCAAGGTACTTGGTCTGTCATATGGTCAGAATAGGAAAATAGAAATATATAATATTTTTGCACATATTTAATATAATCTGCCTTTTCTAAGAATACAACTACTCTGTTGTTCTGTGTTGTCCAGAACTTTAACAAGAGTTGTTCACTATTTGGGAAAATCAAATCACAAATGACAACACTGCCCAACATAATACCCTTAGGTTAGTCTGCATTTGTCCCTGTCACATTCTTAGTGATTCTAGGTATGAGTACCAGTGAAACGGTGCACCTCAGACTGGGACTTGAACCCCCGTGCCAGGTCTCGAACCCAGCCTAAACCCAGATTGGGACTTGAACCCACGCGGCTAGGACTCGAACCTGGCCAAAACCCACAGTCTTCCAACTGAGATCACACACCTAGTTTCAGGACTTAATGAAGCTCAGGTTCTTGATGTTTCATGGCAGAAAGAATTCGGTGAGAGACAAAGTGATAGGTAAGAAGTGGATTTATTTAGAGAGAAACACACTCCACTGAATGCGGGCCATCTCAGAAGGCGAGAAAGGTCCCAGGGTATGGGGTTGTCAGTTTTTATAGGGATGGGTAATTTCATAGGCTAACGAGTAGGAGGAACATTTCAGGAAGGGGCGGGGATTTCCAGGAACTGGGCCACTGCCCACTTCTTGATGCTTGTGGTCGGTCTTGAAACTGTCATTGCACCTGTGGGTGCATCATTTAGCTTGATGTGTTACAGCGAGCATATACTGAGACTCAAGGCCTAATGGAAGTCGACTTGTCCGCCATCTTGGACCCATTTGGTTCTAATCAGTTTATGTCATGTCCTTGGGCTATGTCATTGTTTCAAAGGTTGTGCCCTGTCCCCTTCCCTCCTGTTTCACAAGCATCTGAATACTTCACTATACATCTTCCACTGTAGTGATACCTGAGCATTGACATATTGAAATGCCTTCCTCTTATTTGTCTTTTTTATAGTGAGAGCATTACATTGATTTATTTTTTGAAATCATGTTTTTAAAAAAAAATTCCGATAGGTTAAATTATGTTAATTTCACTTGGGGATAGTAAAGTTGAGTTATATTTGTTATAATAAAGGGATGCTGGGGTCTGGTATGCACAGGCTCTGGAGATAGTTCTGCTACTGTCTAGGTACGTGTCTTTTTTTTTTTTTAACTACGCTATTGTATCCACAGGTCTGGGGATAGTTTTGCTACTGTTCTAGGTACGTGTCTTTTTTTTTTTTAACTACGCTATTGTATTTATTTTATTTTATTTTATTATTTTTATTTTGGTTGCCCTGGGTCTGTTGCAACACGTGGGCTTCTCTAGTTGTGGTGCACGGGCTCAGTAGTTGTGGCGCGTGGGCTTAGTTGCCCCGCGGCAGGTGGGATCTTAGTTCCCTGACCAGGGATCAAACCTGTGTTCCCTGCATTGGAAGGTGGATTCTTAACCACTGGACCACCAGGGAAGTCCCTGTATGTAACTGCCTTTGGACAAGATGGTTAACTTTCCTGTGCCTCAGTTTCTTTATCTGTAAAATGGAGGTAACAATACCTACCTCAGAAAATTATCGTGAGGATAAATGAGTTATGACATGTGAAGTTATGACAGTGCCTGGCACATGGCAAGTATTTTTTAAAATTATTTATTTATTTATTTTTGGCTGCGTTGGGTCTTTGCTACTGTGTGCGGGCTTTTTCTAGTTGCGGCGAGCGGGGGCTACTCTTCGATGCAGTGCACGGGCTTCTCATTGCACTGGCTTCTCTTGCTGCAGAGCACGGGCTCTAGGCACGCGGGCTTCAGTAGTTGTGGCACGCGGGCTCAGTAGTTGTGGCTCACAGGCTCTAGAGCGCAGGCTCAGTAGTTGTGGCGCACTGGCTTAGTTGCTCCCCGGCCTGTGGGATCTTCCCAGACCAGTGCTCGAACCTGTGACCCCTGCATTGGCAGGCGGATTCTTAACCACTGTGCCACCAGGGAAGCTGCTGTATGTATGTGTCTTTGGACAAGATGGTTAACTTTCCTGTGTCTCAGTTTCTTCATCTGTAAAATGGAGGTAACAATACCTACCTCAGAAAGTTATCGTGAGGATAAATGAGTTATGACATGTGAAGTTATGACAGTGCCTGGCACATGGCAAGTATTGATAAATGTCAGATGTTATGATTACTTCTTCGATCAAATTTCTTGCCTCTCCCATAAGTTCCTGCTCTAACTACATCAAAATGCTTTCAGTTTTTGGAATGGGCCATGATTCTTCCTGTTTTGTTCGTATTCTCCCTCTGCCCTGGAATGCTTTTCCTTACGCTCTTTTTTTGCAGTACGCGGGCCTCTCACTGTTGTGGCCTCTCCCGTTGCGGAGCACAGGCTCCGGACGCGCAGGCTCACCGGCCATGGCTCACGGGCCCAGCTGCTCCGCGGCATGTGGGATCTTCCCGGACCGGGGCACGAACCCGTGTCCCCTGCATCGGCAGGCGGACTCTCAACCACTGCGCCACCAGGGAAGCCCAAGATACTACTTTCTTTATGAAGCCTACACCTATTTCTCCAAGTCTAGGTGAGATGTTCCTGTATTGCACCCCAGTGGCTGCTCTTATCATGGAGTAATGTGATAAAAAATGGAGGGCTGGGGCTTCTCTGTTGGCGCAGTGGTTGAGAATCCGCCTGCCAATGCAGGGGACACGGGTTTGAGCCCTGGTCTGGGAGGATCCCACATGCCGCGGAGCAACTAGGCCCGTGAGCCACAACTACTGAGCCTGCGCGTCTGGAGCCTGTGCTCTGCAACAAGAGAGGCCGCGATAGTGATAGGCCCGCGCACCGCGATGAAGAGTGGCCCCCGCTTGCCACAACTAGAAAAAGCCCTCGCACAGAAACGAAGACCTAACACAGCCAAAAATAAATAAATAAACAAATGGAAAAAAAATATTGCTTATAATAAAAAAAATGGAGGGCTTACATTAGCTATGGTGGGCAAGGAATGCCCTCTGAGGAGGGGACATTTGAGCTAAAGCCTGAAAAATGAGGAAGAGGCAGAGCGCGACCAATACAAAGGCCTTGAGGAAGCACTTGGTGCACTGCAGCACTAGAAAGCGGGTCTGGGGACTTCCCTGGTGTGCAATGGACAAGAATCCACCTGCCAATGCAGGGGACACGGGTTTGAGCCCTAGTCCGGGAAGATCCCACATGTCGCAGAGCAACTGGGCCTGTGAGCCACAACTACTGAACCTGCATGCCACAACTGCTGAAGCCCTCGCGCCTAGAGCCCGTGCTCCGCAAGAAGAGAAGCCCCCGCTCACAGCAACTAGAGAAAGCCCGCACGCAGCAACAAAGACCCAACACAGCCAAAAATAAATAAATAAATAAATTAAAAAAAAAAAAAACCCGTGGGTCTGGACCCGTGCTCCGCAAGAAGAGAAGCCCCCGCTCACAGCAACTAGAGAAAGCCCGCACGCAGCAACAAAGACCCAACACAGCCAAAAATAAATAAATAAATAAATTAAAAAAAAAAAAACCCGTGGGTCTGCACAGTGTATAGTGATCGAGGAGGGGACAGAATGGTGATGAGGTTGAAGAGCTGGAAGTTTAAATCTACCATGTCCCTGGTCCAATCACCCCACCTTCAGGCATATAGGACTACATACCTGAAAATCTTTATCTCTGCACCTACTGATCCCTATGCCTGGAATGTGTTCCCCGCCTTCTCTGATTAGCAATAAAATTCTACTCCTCCTTCAAGGCTAAATTCAAACCGTTTATGAAATCTTCTCCCATTCTTTAGCAGAAAATAATCACTCCCTTGTCTGAGGTCTCACAGCCCGTATGTCCCCATGGCACTAATCACATGCTGACTTGTATCTCAGCCAGCTGTTTACATGCCAGTCTGCCCATCACCCAGTCAGTTCCCTGAGGGCAGAGGCTCTGTCTTCGTCACCTCTGTAGCCATCTTCTGATGCCTAGCCCAGTGCCTGGACCACAGCAGGCACTCAGTGAATGTTGTGACATTTACTTGACTAGTGGGTGGTGCAGAACAGAAGGAAAACAAAAATAATAATGACGTATGGTTTATCACGTGCCTTCCTATTCATTACCTCATTTGAGCCTTCCAAAAACCCTATGAAACAGTTGGGACAGGCACTATTATGTAGACCCATTTTACAGATAGCGTAGCTGCAGCCCAAGCGCACGCAGTAAGTAGTGAGAACTAAGTCCCAGTTCTGTCCCCTTACTTCGGATTCAGCGTAAATAAGGATGATGGAGAGACCCAAAGGACATTGTGAAGATATAAGACAATGGGGTTGACTGCAACGGAAAAGCATTTTTGTGGGTGGACTAGGGAGGGATGCTTAGTCGGCTAGGACCGAGTTAACAGCAGCCCCACCAGGGAGGGCACAGGAATCCTTTCCCTGACCCAAGCAGCTGGAAGTCCGCAGCACCAACCCCCAGCTCTGGAAACTGAGGAAGCCCAGCCCGGTAAAGAGGAGACAGATGTTCACAGGTGTTCGAGTCAGGCAGCTAAGATGACGTTAAGGATAACTTGTTAACAAGGCCTGCCTCTGTTGCCGTGACAACCGGAGCTTAACTACTGAGCCCTTGCAAGGTTGACTGGGGCGGGTTCTTCGTTAACTCGAAATTAGGAAAGGACATTTATGGTGTGTGTGTGTGTGTGTGTGTGTGTGTGTGTGTGCAAAAAAAAAAAAATGAAAAAGATATTCAAAAAGATGTTCAGCTCAGTGATTCTCCACCTCCGCAACATGTTAGAATCACTTTCGCAATTTTAAAAGTTCCGATGCCTAGCCATACACAAGACCAATTAAATCAGAATCTCTGGGGATGGAACTCAGGTATCACTAGTTATTCAAGTCTTACCAGGTGATTCTAATCGCAGCCAAAGTTGCGATCCCTGCTTTTAGCTGCTAAACCAAATTCCTGCGACCTTCTCCAGACGGCGGCCACCCGCCCACTTCCGCCTTTACGTGCCCTGGCAGGGGGCGGGCTTTCCAGGGGCGCATGCGTGTAGCATCTCTTCGCGCTCTGCTCCCTCCTCCTTTTTCCCCCTCCTCCATTTTGTTCGCGGACGCTGGGGACGGTGGGAGCAGATCCATTTCCGGGTTGGCAAAAGGGGCGGCGGCGGCGAGAAAGGGAGCTTTCCGGGGGGCGAGCAGGACGGGACGGAGCCGGAGCGGAGGTGGCGGAGGATTCGCTCCCGGAGCCGCTGTGCCCAGGTCGGGAAGAGGCCGGAGAGGGTGGATCCGTCGCTGAAATGACCTGAGGACCTGAATGGGAGGAAGAGCCGGGGGAGGGGCAATTGGGGCGGGGCTTGAGGAGAGAGGGGGACTTTGGAGGAGGGGCCTATGGGAGAGAGGGGTCCTGGGGGCGGGACCTGAGGGGAGGCCGAGTGGGGGCTGGGTCTGAAGAACCTGTAGAAGAGGGGGCGTGGGGAATCTAAGTAGGGAGGAGTGGTCGGGAATTGGTGTGGGGCGAGCGCTGACTGTGAAAAGGGGAGGAAGGTTATTGAGAGACGGGAAATAAGGGATCCTGAAGGGTTGGATAAGGTAAGACGGCAACTCAGGGTGAGGAACGAGGTAACCGTGCGGAAAAAGGGAGATGGGGAGGGAGGACCTGTTGGGAACAGGTAATTAACAGGATGCTCCGGGTGAGGAGGCCGTCGTGACATTTTGGGAGTTGATGAGTGAAAACCAATGGTTGAAGGGAAAACTGAGGAAATTGCTTACACTATGAGGGAATCTGGAGAACATTAGTTGAGAAGGAATCAGATTTGAGTTAAAGGTTGGATTGAGAAACGTTGGGGTTCGCATGGGAGCGACCTGCAGTTGAGGGTTCAGGTTGGAGTGATGTGAAGTCTTAGTTCTGGGCACCTCCAGGATCCACCTCCCTTTTCATGGTGTTATTTTTGCCCTATGTTTATTTCTGAATGACTTATGGCATGTTTTGGGTGACTTTTTCTCCTTTTACAAACCAGAACAGAACCTCAGGGAAGAAGGACTCCTAAGGATTTACTAAGTAACTTTGAGGCAGATGATTAAACTGTCTCATTTTTTTCCCTTGGAAATGTAGATTTGATCCCTCTCTGCTTCTAAAAGATTGTGTTAACCAAATGGGATCTTTAAAGTGGTTGCAAAGAAGTGATCCCCGAAAATTGGATTGAGATATTGATATTTAGAAGACATGTCTTTCCCAGTTTCTTCCTCTCAGCCTTGCACATTTTTTGTGTGTGTGTGTGTGTGTCAGGGAAGTGTTGGTTTTGATTTGATACATGTCCAATTTTTAAACTTTTCTCAGTGTCAACTTTTAGTAGCCAAAAATTTCATATTGTTGTGTTACATTGTATTGGCTGCCATCAAGACCGAGATGGGGAAGTTAAAATTGGGAATAAATAAGGTTGGTTGATGGAGAATGTGGAAGAATGCAGTATTTTATTTTCTATTTTATTGTCTTTGAGAATTCACTGAAAAATAGTGTTGTAGACAGTTGAGCCTTTTGCTTTGGTCCAGTGACTTTGGCTCTTTTTGCCAGTTGTTGGGGAAGCAGTGTGCTCGTGGACAATTTTAGCTTCTTTATGATTTTTTTTTTTTTTTTTTGCGGTACGAGGCCCTCTCACTGTTGTAGCCTCTCCCGTTGCGGAGCACAGGCCCCGGACGCGCAGGCTCAGCGGCCATAGCTCACGGGCGTAGCCGCTCCGCGGCACGTGGGATCTTCCCGGACCAGGGCACGAACCTGTGTCCCCTGCATCGGCAGGCGGACTCTCAACCACCGCGCCACCAGGGAAGCCCTAGCTTCTTTATTCTTAATCCTTTAACATCTTGACTGTTCTAGCTTTTTCTTTGGGCATAATACTCTATAAACACTTTGCCCTTTGGTGAATTTGTTTAGCTTAGAAGTGTTCCTGAAGGTCTTGGCATTTCTGACGTCTGATGTGGATTTGCTTAAGAAGGGGCAGATTCTAACTCACACTTGATATCAGAGTAGTGTTTACCTTAGTTGGTACTGATTAGTTAGGTGATGTCAGCACAAAGGTGAAATGCAGAGGAAAGTGGAAGGTGTTGAGAACTGTGCAGTGTTCTGGTTTTACTGATGGCTTTTAAGAAGGGAAGGGACGA
This sequence comes from Physeter macrocephalus, assembly GCF_002837175.3. Taxonomy (NCBI): domain Eukaryota; kingdom Metazoa; phylum Chordata; class Mammalia; order Artiodactyla; family Physeteridae; genus Physeter; species Physeter macrocephalus. The sequence goes on from NC_041227.1 coordinate 115,861,202, forward strand.
GTCCTATTTCTTTTGAAGAGAAAATTGTCAGATGTTCTTTCTTGACTTCTTGGGCTCTTTGATTGGGAGAGTAACCTGGTGGACTTGAACCTGTGTTCCTATTGTTCTGAAGTAATTCTGAAAACCGTGGGCTGCTGATTCAGGCTGTTTCAGCAGCCCAACCCCAGGAAGAACTGCCAGGTATGAAGTGTATACAGGTGGTCCCTGGCTTACCGTGGTTCGATTAAAGATTTTTCAACTTCACAATGGTGTGTGAGTGATACGCATTCAGTGGAAGCTGTACTTCGAATTTTTAATATTGATCTTTCCCTGATTTGGCACCATACTCTCTTGTGATGCTGAGCAGAGGCAGACAGCCGCAGCTCCCAGTCGGCCACACCAACTGATACACTTATAACCATTCTGTCTTTCACTTTCAGTACAGTATTCAGTAAATGACGTGAGATATTCAACACTTCATTATAAAACAGGCTTTGTGTTAGATGATTTTGCCCAACTGTAGGCTAATGGAAGTGTTCTGAGCGCATTTAAGGTAAGCTAGGCTAAGCTATGATGTTCAGTAGGTTAGGTGTATTAAATGTCTTTTCGAATTAACAGTATTTTCAATTTACAATAGGGTTATCAGGATGTAACCCATCTGTACACTTATTTGGGGGTAAAAACTTGCTTAATATTTTGCTGTCATTTCACCCTACAGTGTGTCTTTTTGGTTTGTTTTTAAGGTATTGAAATAAGTTGTGGAGGCTCAGAGCTCTGGGCAGGCTTTTGGTATAGCCTGCTTCTTTCACATTATGGTTTTCCATTTTTCCTATCCTGTCATGTGTTTCCATTGCTCTACTGGAGCCAGTCCCAAGTGGAAAACGGCAAATTGCACATTTTTTCCCTCCTTTTCAGTCTCTGGTGGACATCTTGTCTGTGTCACAGTTTGATACCACCAAATTGAAAGGATTTTTGACTGCTTCAAATGGGGAGGGTGGACAGAAGCTGAGCTGGGTTTGCTGGGCCAGGGAATGGACTCTGTCAAAGCAAAGAATAGTTGCAGAAACACAAACCAGGACCTTGAAGCTGTGACTAACATTTTGGCAACATGCTTCCCTTTGCCAAATAACTTCTTTTCTTCTTGAGTGTGATTGTTGATCTCCTTCTCAAAGTAGGCTCTTGTTGCTACTGTTCTTTACACAGCTCCCGAGCAGAAGTTGGCAGAGTTCCGGTTGACTGTCTCTTGAGGGATGTGGCCCGGATTAGAGTGGATGGGGTGTTTCATGTCAAAGTGAGGTTCATTGGCAGATCCTGAGAGCTGCTCTGCAAGGAAATGGAGGCGGTACTCTTTACTGAATGTTCTTACACGCCTTTATGTTTCTCCTAAATTCAAATCTGTTACTTACTCATCTGATGATTAAATGCAGAATCATTGCCTTTGCCTAGCTTTGAAAGTCCAAGGCATTGAGGAAGAGGGAAAGAGTGTTTCCGACTTTTTTTTTCCGCCCCACTCTCACTCCCAAGCCTTTGAGCCTGGGGAGCCACAGGCTAAACGCGCGAGCACTTCTTGGTATTATTATCGAGGGGTATTTTAAAATGCTGAATAGAACTTTATGGAGAAAAACAATGTTAGTAGGGAAAGAAGGTGATACATTTGCTAATGTCTGTGTCAGTCTTAGATCTCTTAATATTTTGGCTTACCATGCCTGTGGAGGCAAATAGGTTATCAAATAGGGGAGCCAGGAATTGGCTTCTAACTTGCCATTTAGGCTTGGCAAAGTTACAACAATTTAGTATGACTGTACTAAATACTTAATGCTACTTAGTAAATGTCCTTTTCAGTGTGTTCTACTTAGTGAATGCCCCCCCTTTTAAAAATATTTATTTATTTATTTGGTTGTTCTGGGTCTTAGTTGCTGCATGTGGGCTCCTTAGTTGTGGCATGCGAACTGTTAGTTGCTCCACGGCATGTGGGATCTAGTTCCCTGGCCAGGGATCGAACCCGGTCCCCCTGCATTGGGAGCATGGAGTCTTACCCACAGTGCCACCAGGGAAGTCCCTACACTTTTGTTTTTCAGGGGATAATTATTTGAAGATAACTGTGTCTCCATTAGGTCTTGGAATGGATTGTGAAGATCATTTCTTGCAGTGTGTGACAGTGGCCCTTGTAACGTTGGAGATAACCCCGAAACAAATCCTCTTCTTGGTGGCCCTGGATTCACCTTTCTCTTGCCATCGTTAGTCCAGAGTATTCTGTTCCTGATATGCAGGTTCAGATCCAAAGGTTTTGACTGTGGTCCAGGGCTTTGATTGTGGCAACAGATATGATTATTGGAGTTGTGTTCGGCCTAGTCTCAGGTCTTTCTTTCCTGAAGAGGGTCTTGAAGTTTGGCACGTCTTTATATCCAAGGAACGTGTGTAGATGTCCTCCCCATTTTAATAATTGGTTTTCAAAAAATTTTTAGTTTCTTAAACTTCATGGATTCATATTAAGCTCCATTTAGATTGAGGCCCCTGAGTGAAAGTAATTTGTTTTTAGTTGGTATTTATGATAATTCTTCAGTACAAATTAATTAACCGGCTTTCTGTGCTTATAGAAATGCTGAATCCAATAATCCCCTTTTTTTTTTTTCCTCCCAATAATCCCTTTGACTGTGAAACATTCTCCATAAGTCCAGATTGGAACAATTGGTTGTTTAAAGAAGAAAAAAAGGCATTTTCTAAAGTGGTACAGTCTACTGTGGGACAAGCTGTCTGAGATTTGTGGATAGTGAGTTTTCCTTCTTTCCACTTCTACCTTCCCTGTGCTCAGATGTAGGCAGGGTGTTTGTCATCAAAGATCCAGGTATGAGATTAATTTAAACTCTTGCTATCACTGTCTTATAAGGACAGGACTGTCTTTAACAAATATTATTTATTTTTAAAAAAAAAAATACTTTATTTATTTATTTATTTGGCTGCGCCAGGTCCTCATTGCAGCACACGGGATCTTCGTTGCTGCGTGCGGGCTCTTTAGTTGCGGCATTCGAACTGTTGGTTGTGGCATGCATGTTGGATCTAGTTCCCTGACCAGGGATTGAACCTAGGTCCCCTGCATTGGGAGCGTGGAGTCTTAGCCACTGGACCACCAGGGAAGTCCTGACAAATATTATTCTTTTAAATAGGTAATACACTCACGTGGCCCAAAATATGAAAGGTAAAAAAAAAAACGGTATACGGTCAATAGTCTGCCCTCCACCCTTGCCTACTCTTTATTCCAGTTCGTCTTCCCAGAGTCAGCTAATATTATCAGCTTCTTGAGATCCTTTCAGAGATACTGTGTACATGTAAAGTAAATACATACATTTATTGCATTTTTTTAAACGAGTGTAGCACACTGCTAATTCTGTCTGCAGTTTTTAAGAAACTTATTTTGACCATCATTCCGCATGAGCAGTAAAGAGAGTTGGCACCTGCCCTATACTGGTAGATATTTAATGTTTCCAGTCTTTTGCTGTTACAAACTATGCTCCAGTGAATAACTATATATATTTGGCCCTTTGCATGTGTGACTATATCTGTAGGGTAAATTATAAGTAGAATTGCTGAAGCTACTTTTTTGGGGCCCTGTCATTCACTTATGTGACAATTTTTGAGCTCCTGCTGTGTGCCAAGCACTGTGGTAGGTGCTGGAGATACAGCAGTGAACAAAACTGACTCAGACCTTGCACTCACGCGGTTATGGTCTAGTGGGGAGAACATCCATTAAACAAATAATTAATTACTCTTGCTCTAAGTGCTGTGGAGAGAGCTAATGGGAAGCCTAACCCTGGTTCATAGGGAAGGCGGGCACTCAGGGAAGGTCCCTGAGGAATTGACTTTTGAGGCTGAAACCTGAAGGATGAGGGGAGGAGATGGCATAGATGAAGGTCCTGAGGAGGGAAGGAACTTGGCTGTTTTGAAGAACTGAAGGAGTTCCAGTGTGTCTGGAGCTTAGGGAGTGAGAAGCAGAGAGATAGGAGGCAAGGCTTCAGAGAGTGTGAGCTCTCCAAAGATACAGATAAATGGCATAGTGAATTTTGAGCTCAACCTTTACAACAGACATTTTTTCCTGCCACTTTTTTCCACATGTAGTAGTTGACCAGTGTTGATGCTGAAACCATCGATATCATAAAGGAGTATGATGCCTGTACAGTGGAACGTGTTCTCTGAAAACTTTCCGGGGTAAAGCCCATTCTTTTAATCTTGATTTCTTTCAGGTCCTGCAAATTAAACTTGCGTGGCTGGATTAGGACTTAAAATTTTGGGCTCTCGAGAACTGGTTTGGAGATTGTTGGGGAGCATTTCTTATATGGGGGATGATGGGATTGTTAGTTTGCCAGACCTGCTTATTTAGCAAACAGAAAACCTCTCCACTTCTGGGGACTATTGACTGTTTTTTTTTGTAAGCCTCATGGGGCTGGAGAGAGAACACAGATGTTCTTATTGTGAACTACTGAATATAATTTGTCATACCCATCATCTAGGCCATACGTCTTAACATGATGCCTGCGACTTATTGGACATGCAAATGAATCAGTAGCTCAAGGGCCATTATAACTCTGAATATATGAAAACATTTTTATCTGCTATATCTGCTGTATATTTTATATTGACGTTTGTTCAGGAATCACAGTACTCTTCCCCAAAGCCCAGGTGGTCCTGTTTGATTTAGTACCTTTCTTGTGTAATTGGATCAACTTGCCCTGTTTTCATAGCTCAAAGTAGCCTCTTGGTTTAGCAGACCATCACTAGTGATCAAGGAATGAAAATGTGCAAATTTTTCTAGCATTTCAGCAAGGAGCATATGTGTATCTGATGGCTTAAGGGTGTTAGAGTGAGAGAAAGAGACTCTTCAGTGAAAGTCATAGCTTTGTTATAAGATTATCTGTGGTGAGTTGGGACTTAATATATTATCTTTGAAATGAGGCATGACACTTCTCTCCATGTGGAGTCTGGATCAACATTTTATGGAGCATCTGCTTAAATTTTCTTTCAGGCCTTTTTAAAAAAAATTAATTTATTTTTGGCTGCTTTGGGTCTTCATTGCTGCATGCGGGCTTTCTCTAGTTTTGGCGAGCGGGGGCTACTCTGTTGTGTGCGGGCTTCTCTTTATGGTGGCTTCTCTTGTTGCGGAGCACAGACTCTAGGCACGCGGGCTTCAGTAGTTGCAGCACGTGGGCTCAGTAGTTGGGGCTCGCGGGCTCTAGAGCACAGGCTCAGTAGTTGTGGTGCATGGGCTTAGTTGCTCCACGGCATGTGGGATCTTCCCGGACCAGGGCTCGAACCCGTGTCCCCTGCATTGGCAGGCGATTCTTAACCACTGCGCCACCAGGGAAGCCCAGGCCTTTTCTTAATGGAGGCTGTCATCACTGATTTTCCTTACTTCTGACTGTTCTCTGTATAAGCTTTCTACTTTTATATTTGGGGTGTGCAAATGAAGGAAGACACACAGAAGTCGAGGGCTAGTACTATGAGATGGCCAACCTAGAGTGAGAAGAGCTGTTTTTTGTCATCAGTGACTAGGTTTCAGCCTACCTGGTAACAGTCTTTTAATCTCATTAACAGTTTCTTAGAACTTCTAAAGATATTTTGACAACAGATGGTTATTTTTGTTTTTCAATTAGTTGCATTAAATTGAGGAGAAGACCTTTTAAAAAGGGGGCTAAGGTAATTGATTCTAAGATTTATCCCTCTATTTTTGTGCTTACCTTTGCAGTTAAATTTTGGTCACGAATTCTCATAGTGGCCTGGAAGTTCCTCCCTGTGGTGCAGTGAGCTCTGGGGTGGTGAACATTGTTTGGTTACACCCGGGCTGTGCCAGAGATTCAGGTTGCATTAGGCAGCCTGCTTCCATTACAGTTGAGTGAGACACGGGTTATTTTGGTTTGTTTGGGATTTTCTACTCTCTTTAAGTGCATTCGTAACAGATCCAGTACTGACCTCATTTTTTTGAAATTTTGGTCAGTCTGAAGCTTGGTTTTGCTTCTACGGTGTTAGATTTTTTTTGATTTTTAGTAATTAAATTTTAAAAATCAATATAGTAAGAATACGTCATCTAAAGAGTCAAACAGTACTATAAGTCTTACCATTTAAAAAGCTGCTCCATTTCTCCTAATTTGTCCTCAACCACTTTGAATACTTCTGGTATTTTTTTCCTGATGTATATTACCTTCATGTTTCTACATAGTATACTCACACTGTTATGTCTTGGTTTTTCAATTCTTAGATATTATCTATTGAATTTCTACTGAGGACACTGAATTTTGCATTCTTATGCTGCTTTTCACGCTCAACCCTTCCTGCTATCTGCCTAATAGAGACATATCACAATCTTGATTAAATCAATATTTTGTATGTTTTTGTGTTATATATCAGGATTCAAACAGAAAAACCAACCATTCTTGATATTTCACAGATTGCCAAATCATTGGAAGGCCAGGGGAGCATAGGTCAGGGAAAGCTACTTGCAGGGATTGTAAGAAACTGCAACCATTAATAATCTTGGCTGCCTTAAACACCAAAGCAGGCAATTTACAGAATATTGAAAACTGCTGCAAACCACATGTCTGTCATCTGTTGGAGGCCACACACCTGCTCATTGCTCCTGGAAGGTCAATAATAGCATCTATCTTCCTTCCATCTTCCAGATCTTGAGTGAATGAGTTGTGCCGGTGGAATTTAAACCACAGCCCCGTTGACAGGCGATTCTAGGAAAGGTAGTTCCCAGACGTCCAGCCTCCCTCCTCTCCCGTGAGTCCAGAAGGGAGTAGAGGTGAGTGTTATCAGAAGAAGGAAAAAAAAAAAGCATCCAGTATATTGACTGTGTACTATGGTTATATTTCCTTCTTTATACTTTTTTCCCCTCAGTATAATAATTGCCTTTTTTCTTTTGTTTGTTTTTTTTTTGCTTAATTTTCTGAGTGTCAATCATTCATTCATCCCTAAACTCGGATGAAAGTTTCTCTTTTCAGTACACTCGAACACATTAGTGGAGTCTCTTCCAGAGGCTTTTTGAAAAAAGGTCTGTAGGAGGGGGTGCATTCTTTTGAGGTCTTGCATGTCTGAATCATCTCTTTTCTACCCTCACGCTGGTTGGTAGTGTGATTAGATATAAAATATTATGTTGGGTATCATATTTCTTTGGAAATTTTAAGCCTTTGTGGTTTTCTAACTTTCAAAAATCATATTGTGAAGTTTGATGCTATTCTGATTCTAGATTCTTTGTGTGGGATCTGTTTTTTCTCTGAGAGGTTTTAGGGTCTTGTCTTTACCTGCACCCCCTGGAGGACTCTGCAGTGGAAGCGCAGAGTCTTAATCACTGGACTGCCAGGGAAGTCCCATTTAGGGTCTTGTCTTTATCCCTGGTATTCTGAAATGCAGTGATGTGCCTTGGGATGGTTATTAGAATTCATCATGCTTGGGAATCCCCTGGTGGTCCAGTGGTTAGGACTCCATGCTTCCACTGCTGGGGGCCCAGGTTTGATCCCTGGCCAGGGAACTAAGATCCCACAAGCCCGGTGGTGTGGCCAAAAAAAAAAAAAAAAATCATGGTTGACCTTCAGGGGGCATTTTCAGTCTGCAACTTATTTCCACCTGTCTTGGGACGTTTTCTTGTATTAACATCTTTTATAATATATTCTCTCTCTGATAATTATTTCTCTCTTCTCTCTTTCTGGGAACCCCTTTCTGGGAATCCAGATGGTGAAACTCCGAGAATAATGGCCCTGTAATTTTTTTTCCCTCGTGAATTTTTTTTTTTCTCATTCAATTTTCAGATAGCCTTAGTTTTTTCTTCCAACTCTTCTATTGTATTTTTAATATTTTCTATCAGTTTTTAAAAAAATAAATTTATTTATTTATTGGCTGCGTTGGGTCTTTGTTGCTGCATGCGGGCTTTCTCTAGTTGCGGTGGCGAGTGGGGGCTACTCTTGGTTGCGGTATGCGGGCTTCTCTTGTTGTGAAGCACGGGCTCTAGGCGCACGGGCTTCAGTAGTTGTAGCACGTGGGCTCAGTAGTTGTGGCTCGCAGCCTCAGTAGTTGTGGCGTGTGGGCTTAGTTGGTCCACAACATGTGGGATCTTCCCGGACCAGGGCTCAAACCCGTGTCCCCTGCATTGGTAGGTGGATTCTTAACCACTGCACCACCAGGGAAGTCCTTGCTCTCAGTTTTTTTAATTTCCAGGAAATTTTTTTGGAATTTTATATATAAATATTTTTGCATGTTGTCAGGAATTGTGTTTTGTTTGCTTTGATTCCTCTTTCATGTTAGAGGTTTTCTTGAAATGTCTGATAATTCTTGGCTATGTCTGTTCATTTTTAAGGATGAGGCACTAAAAAGCTGAGTGTGGAGCCCTGACTCATCAAGTGGTGGGCCCCATTTTAGGGTGAATTGGCACTGGTCACTTTCCTCGGAGAGGGCTGCTCCAGTCTTCTGCCTAGAGAGTATAAGCCCAGCAGCAGGGGTTTTTGGAGCCAAGTGGGAGAAGAGAGCTGGGGATGGGGGAAGAGGTCTCATTGTTGAGTACAAGTTAGACTTTCACTTGATCCCTCTGTTTTCATTATGATTGGTAGGTGGATTCTTAACCACTGCACCACCAGGGAAGTCCTTGCTCTCAGTTTTTTTAATTTCCAGGAAATTTTTTTGGAATTTTATATATAAATATTTTTGCATGTTGTCAGGAATTGTGTTTTGTTTGCTTTGATTCCTCTTTCATGTTAGAGGTTTTCTTGAAATGTCTGATAATTCTTGGCTATGTCTGTTCATTTTTAAGGATGAGGCACTAAAAAGCTGAGTGTGGAGCCCTGACTCATCAAGTGGTGGGCCCCATTTTAGGGTGAATTGGCACTGGTCACTTTCCTCGGAGAGGGCTGCTCCAGTCTTCTGCCTAGAGAGTATAAGCCCAGCAGCAGGGGTTTTTGGAGCCAAGTGGGAGAAGAGAGCTGGGGATGGGGGAAGAGGTCTCATTGTTGAGTACAAGTTAGACTTTCACTTGATCCCTCTGTTTTCATTATGGCTCTGCTGCCCTTAGCTATGACTGGTCCCTTGGTTCAAGAGGGCCTCTGGTTCAACTTCTCTCATCTTCTGCCAGGCATCATGGGGGAGGGGACAGAGAGGATGGAAGAATCTTATTTCTTATACAGACTTTCAACCAATTCTGTTTTAGCCCCTCCTGCACTCCTTTATCCAGAGGTATTAGGTGCCTCCAATTTCTGAGCCTTTTCTGAGATTCTGTGGTAGGAACCTGTGCTTGCTTCTTACTGCTGCAAGCATTTAGCTTTTTCCTTTCTGTGAAGTTATTTATCACTAGTGCATCTGCTTTCCAGCTTCCAAAATTTTGTTGACATCTCTCTTTATGTTGTTGTCTCCTTTCCTGTTTTTTTTTCTTTTTTGAAGTTTATGCCTTAAAAAATCCCTTTGCTGTAATTTTGATGGTGTTTATGTGTGATAAATGCATGGATATATTCATGTTTAACCAACGTATTCATCATCTTTTCTTTACTGAAACCCATTCAGATAGCAGTTGATAGCTAATGCTCCTTTAGAACACTGTTTTCCAGACTTCCCTAACAGCAAGAATACTTAAGGTGCTCCTTGAAAATACAGATTCCCAGATCTCTCTCCTGCACAATTTCTGATTTTAGTAGGTCTGGATTAGGGCCCAGCAATCTTTTTTGTGTTTGATTTTTAAACAGATGCCCTAGGATGTGTCTTATCTTCAGACAAGTTTGGAAGCTCTGTTTTAGAAGGATCTTCTAAACCATTTATTGCTGTCCTAAGTTGCTTTTGTATTCCGACTGTGTTTTAGTCTGTCTAGCTTTGGTCTGGATTTCTAAATTAGAATGTGTGTCCTTCATCTGATTAACTCCTCTCTTCTGTAGTTAAATGCTGGCTAATGGTAATAACTTTGGCCTTGTATGACTCCATTTTTTTAGCCAACATTTGTAAACCCACTGGTTCCTGGGATGTATGGGTGGGGAGGAAATATTAATTATGAACATTGAGCTACTCTGCATCATTTCACTGTCCAAATCCAGGAATCTGTTTTTTGTATTTGAAATGGAAAATTGACTCAGGCTTTAAAAACAAATTTACTAATTATCTGCCTTACATTTATGCAGCACCATTTTTGGAGATGTTAAAGCACTGTGATTTGAAGTTTGTTTTTAACTTTGACAGTATGAGAGGGCACATTCTCTTCTTTTTGTGTTGTAGATCCCTAGGCCTTGGAAGGAAAAACAGTTGTATCTTTTATTGTTGGTGTGTAAAACACCTGGAAATGAGGTGTTTGCTGCTGCTCCTTGGTTGCTGTGAGTCGCTTGGAGATCAGGAGCTAAATAGTACCTGTCTTAGCTATGTTGCAGAGGCCAAGTGTAGTGCCCTAGTACTCAGGTGTTGGAAGTCTTGCTGTTATTAGCTAAAATGCAGCCTGAGGAAGCCATGTCGGCTCTGACATAGATTTACATTCTAAGATGAACAACTCTATCAAAACAGCTCTAGTAGAATTTTACAGGTTTCATTGAAACAGTTTTGCTGAATGAAGTCACAAAAACAGTGCTAAATCTAAAGTGTTAGTGTCTTGGGAGTTCCCTGGTGGCTTAGTGGTTAGGATTCCAGGCTTTCACTGCCATGGCCTGGGTTCAATCCCTGCTCGGGGAACTGAGATCTCGCAAGCCGCACGGCCAAAAAATAAAAATAAAGTGTTATTGTCTCATTGACCATGAATCACTGGCTGTGTTTTTTTTTTTTTTTCTTTTTTTGCGGTACGCAGGCCTCTCATTGCTGCGGCCTCCCCCATCACGCAGCACGGGCTCTGGACGCGCAGGCCCAGCGGCCATGGCCCACGGGCCCACAGGCCTAGCCGCTCCGTGGCACGTGGGATCCTCCCGGACCGGGGCACGAACCCGTGTCCCCCGCATTGGCAGGCGGACTCTCAACCACTGCGCCACCAGGGAAGCCCCTCACTTGCTATGTTTTGAAGCACTACAGCACTCTGAACTATTACTGATTTACTGCAGTTGACTATTTTCTATATATGTTCCTCCACCTTCCCAATACTTCAGTGCTTTCAGGATAGTAGGATTTTCTCTTTGCTTTGAGGGCTGTGGTAGGGCCTGGGGATGTTTGGTGAGGTCATTCCCTGATCTCTGTTTAGGACAGTTTTCAGGTATTATGTTTACAGTTGCTCTTGCATTAGTTATCTCTAGCTGTCTTTTTTTTTTTTTTTTTTTTTTTGTGGTATGCGGGCCTCCCTCTCGCAACCACTGCGCCACCAGGGAAGCCCTAGCCGTCTTTTTAATGAAGCCATTTTTCACAGATGTGTTTATTTTATTGCACACAAGAGTAGACTTCTCATTGATTTGTGATCATTTTAGATGAGAGGACTTGGCTGCTGGGTTGCCCTGTAACTGGGAATCATAACCTGTGGTACCTAATATTTACCACATCAAGTCGTCTATGAATATGTAGGTTTCTGAGTTTATGTTTTTTGGGCTTTTGAAAAATAATCTGAGACAAGAGGAAAGAGTAATTAGGGGGAAAAGCTGCGTTTTGGGATGTATACTTATGCTCTTATTAGGAAAACTATATTTGAAAGGATTTCATCATATAGTTATATATCTTTCTTTTGCCTCTGTCCTTTTCTCTTCTAGGGTTGTGTTCTGCTTGTAACAGTGAAAAATCAGTGAGGTAAAGAGTAAAACATCCAGGTGTAGTTGTAGAAGTCTAGGATTTTCAGTTTAAATTATCATGGTGTGCATGTGATTTTTTAAAAAATTAGTTTACTTATTATTTATTTTTGGCTGCGTTGGGTCTTTGTTGCTGCGCGTGGGGTTTCTCTGATGCGGCGAGTGGGGGCCACTCTTTGTTGCGGTGCACGGGCTTCTCATTGTGGTGGCTTCTCTTGTTGTGGAGCACGGGCTCTAGGCGCGCAGGCTTCAGTAGTTGTGGCACGAGGGCTCAGTAGTTGTGGCACGCAGGCTCTAGAGCACAGGCTCAGTAGTTGTGTCTCACAGGTCCAGTTGCTCTGCGGCATGTGGGATCTTCCCGGACCAGGGCTCGAACCCGTGTCCCCTGCATTGGCAGGCGGATTCTTAACCACTGCGCCACCAGGGAAGTCCCTTTGTGATTTTTAAAAAAATTACTTGTTGGATCAATCAGATTTGCTGCAGAGTTGAATTTCCATGATGGAATATGCATGCAGTTGGAAAAGTGATTTTTTTTTCCCCTTCATGGAGTAACCTTGGAATTTTAATTAATTCCATTTCTACATATGATAGAAATCTGTTTCACCAGGTTTGACTGAATTGAATTTCAAGGGGGAGGGAGCACCTTTTCCATTGAGAGACGAGGGCTGTAGATTATTTTCAGACTATATAAAGCTTTTTTTGGGCGGGGGGAGGGTGGTAAAATATGAATAACAAGAATGTTACTCTAGTCTGTTTCCTTGTATTTTGTCCCCTGCATTGGCAGGCGGATTCTTAACCACTGCGCCACCAGGGAAGTCCCTTTGTGATTTTTAAAAAAATTACTTGTTGGATCAATCAGATTTGCTGCAGAGTTGAATTTCCATGATGGAATATGCATGCAGTTGGAAAAGTGATTTTTTTTTCCCCTTCATGGAGTAACCTTGGAATTTTAATTAATTCCATTTCTACATATGATAGAAATCTGTTTCACCAGGTTTGACTGAATTGAATTTCAAGGGGGAGGGAGCACCTTTTCCATTGAGAGACGAGGGCTGTAGATTATTTTCAGACTATATAAAGCTTTTTTTGGGCGGGGGGAGGGTGGTAAAATATGAATAACAAGAATGTTACTCTAGTCTGTTTCCTTGTATTTTAGAGAAACCAGAAATGCTTTAGTGGAAACTCTCTGCTGTATTCTGTCCTAGAACACATGGAGGCGTGTTCATAGTTCTTTGTTGACATCAGTTCCTCCGTAATTATAGGAACCTGTTTGGCTCCTGCTGTTCGTTCGTCTCCTGCAGTGGCATGTGAATACTCCTAGGCAGTAGCTCCTGGCTGTTATCCTATGTGGGGTTCTGTGGCTTAGGAACTGGATGCCATTATGCCACTGTGGTAATGAGCTCCTCCTTCCCCATACTGTACTGCTTTTCAGGAGCAAGGTTGAAGGGCAGGTGGACAGGTAGGCAGACTACCATCAGGGGACTTTTAACCCTGGAAGGCTTCCAGTTAGTACCTAGGTCCCTAGCTGTACTCAAGCCAACGAGAGATGAGGTACAGTCTGTGGGATTAGTGAACGAGATAACTGATGGAACTTGTTTACTTTGGGTGTGAAGCTGTTGGTTTGTTTAGACTTCTTTGGTATAATAGGCATATTGGATGGAGAAGGATACTACTTTTGGATTTGGAGGATGGCCTACAGAGGCCTCAGATTTCATCTCCTCTCACTCTTCACCTCACCCTGTTCTAGTTACTCTGGCTTTTTCACTAGTTTTCTAACACATCAAGCTCATTACTATCTCGGGGTTTTTCCCTTTGATGTTTGTGAATTCTTTTTGGAATGCTCTTTCCCCAGATGTTTCTAGGGCTTGGCTGTTCATGGAGAGACTTCTTTGGAGAGCCAGACCCCAGCCCCCTCCCCTCTCCTCATCTAAAAGAACACTGTACCCTACTCCTGCACTCTCCCTTTATGATTCTCTTTTTTTCATTCTTTTTGTCAGTAATGGAAATGTTGAGATTATATTTGTTTCCTTGTTTATCTTTTCCTCTAGAATATAGGCCCCAAGATTGTAAAAAATTGTCTAGTTCAGCCTCTGGAACAGGGTTCATCAACCTCAGCATTATTGACATTTTTGGACGGGAAGATTCTTCGTTGTGGGAGGTTGCCCTGTGCACTATAGAGTGTTTAGCAGCATCCTTGTTTTCTATCTATTAGATGCCAGTAGCACCTCCTAGTCATGACAGTCAAAAATGTCTCCAGACATTGCCAACTGTCTCCTGGGGGACAAAATCACCCCGCTTGGGAACCATTGTTATAGAACAATGCTTTGGCACCTAGTGGGTGCTCAATAAATGTTTATTATATGATAGATGAATTAATGAATGAATAAATGCAGCAAGTTAAGCAAGTTAAGATTTTTTGGAACACTGAACTACACATGTGTATATAGCCTTGTGTTTCTTCCTTACCTCTTTTCTTGTCTTTTTCCATTTCTGGCACATTGATCCATCCTTCATTGCTTTTTTCCCTCAACTCAGACTTGCTTGCTCTTTCAGACAATGCTACTTTTAAATTTGGTTCGGTTCAGCAAGTGACAGATGAGCCCCTACTCTGTGCTGTAAAATAATAGGAAAGAACTATAGAAGGATACGGTGCTGTCTGTGCTTAAGAGCTCATTGGGTAAAATGGACACCGATACATGAAATGTTCCTCTAAAGTTTCTTAGTTCAGGGTAATGTCTAAACTGGTACCAGGGCCATTATAGGGTTATTTGAGGAATAGTTGTTAAATGAAATGCTTATCAGAATGGGATGATTGCTGTTGAATTTGGAATCCAGTTTTAACAAAAATCTACCCGTTCAGGGAATTCCTTGGTGGTCCAGTGGTTAGGACTCTGCACTCTCACTGGCCAGGGCCCGGCTTCGATCCCTGGTCGGGGAACTAAGGTCCTGCATGCCGCATGGTGTGGCCAAAAAAACCTTACCTAATCATTTTCCACTTATTTTCATTGTTGCAGTTACCCTTGGTTTCTTGCTATTGATTCTGTCGGTAACATGGTTGAGAAGTATGCAAAGTGGGCTTGCTCATTTTGCACTTGTATGATGGGAATGTTTCCAGGGTTGGTTATCTTATTGAATGGTCATGAGGAGCTGATTCATCAATGGTTCTTTTTTTTTTTTAATATCCGTAAAACCTTTTTAAAAAAAATTTCTTTATTTACTTATTTGTATTTATTTTGGCTGCGCCGGGTCTTAGTTGCAGCACATGGGATCTTCATTGCGGCATGTGGACTTCTTTAGTTGTGGCATTCGGACTTCTGAGTTGCGGCATGCGGACTCCTAGTTGCGGCATGCATATGGGATCTAGTTCCCCGACCAGGGATTGAACCCAGGCCCCCTGCATTGGGAGCTTGGAGTCTTACCCACTGGACCACCAGGGAAGTCCCATCAGTGAGTTTTTAACGTCCTTGCTTGGAAAATCTTGCCACCTCTATCCACCTGGTATGAAAATACAGCAAACAAAAACCCCATTGTCTGTTAATGTGACTTTTCTCTGTCCTAGAGCAACTGATTTTTCTCTTTCTGCTGAATATTTATGTTCCATCTCTCATACTGTTAGAGAGGTGTTTTGTTTTGTTTGTTTGTTTGTTTGTTTTTGAACTATGGGATCAGACGAATTCCATTGGGGGAACATTTGGAACCTTTTCCTCTTGAAGACACAACTGTCTTCTCTTTAGATTATCTGGAGACAGAGTAGACAGAGCTAAATGGTCTTTCATTGAGAATCTTGAAATGTCTCTTTTAGCTGTCTCTCTGTTTCTTTATATTACGAAGCGGTTTAATAGGATATTAAAGAATTGAACATGTATTTAACAAAGGAGAGATAATTTACTTGTTGACATCCCAAATTCCTATTCATATGACTGAGTCTTGTAAGGTAGAACTAAGGCCCTTGAGACTTTGCTGAGGGAGACAGCCTACTTAAAAATGTTCAAGGTCAGGTGCTTTTTTTGGTTTTTTTTTTCCCCTGTGGGATTTTGTTGGGTACTTTGGTACAAAAACTGTAATTTACTCTGTAATCAAAGCTGAGATCAAAGGAGAGTGCTGTTACCTGAGGTCGCTCAGTATGAAAATGGATGTCATTAACATTTAGATACAAAATAAAAATTTTTTTCTTTGTAAAATAACTTGATATTGAAACCTGAGTTTTATAACAGCAGAATACCATTTGAGTAAAGCCCTCAAATTGTAGTGGTAACTGGAATACCTCTTAGATCTTTTAAAATATATGATAAAAAGCAACAACTAAATTGGATTCTTCATTTATCAAATGTAAAAGGAAATAGTTTCCGTCTTTGTCCTCAGGAGGTTTCCTGCTCCTGAAGTGTACGAATATTTGAAAATTGAATAGAAAAATAGGTTTTGTCTTCTGAGGAACAGAAGAAAGCACTTTTTTAAAGTGCATTGCTTGAGTTTTATGGAGACTTATCTCTGAATTCTGTGATAAATTTGACATTAAGAAGACTTGAAATAATGCTCTCTGATCTTTATTTCAGAGAAACTGACTCCTGAGGATGTGAAAAGCTATCATGGTTTTTAAGTGGAAAGGCTTAAGAAGGGAATGAGAAGTTTTCTGAAATTCAGGGACTCTGAAGAACACAGATGGTGAGGTTTGTAGTTCTAATTTAATAGATCAGAAAGGAAAGACTTAATTCTGTGATGAACCCTCTTTTTTCCTTTTTTTAGTTTAATCTCAGGTTTAACTTCAGGAATGTTAGATTCTTTTTTAAAAAAATAAATTTGTTTATTTTATTAATTTTTTTTTTTGGCTGTGTTGGGTCTTCGTTGCTGCGCATGGGCTTCTTCTAGTTGCGGCGATTGGGGGCTACTCTTCATTGCGGTACGCGGGCTTCTCATTGTGGTGGCTTCTCTTGTGGCAGAGCATGGGCTCTAGGTGCGTGGGCTTCAGTAGTTGTGGCACGTGGGTTCAGTAGTTGTGGCTCGCGGGCTCAGTAGTTGTGGCTCGCGGGCTCTAGAGCGCAGGCTCAGTAGTTGTGGCACACGGGCTTAGTTGCTCTGTGGCACGTGGGATCTTCCCGGACCAGGGCTTGAACCCGTGTCCCCTGCATTGGCAGGTGGATTCTTAACTACTGCGCCACCAGGGAAGCCCGCTTCGTTTGTTCTTAACTGAAAGCAGTTCTCAAAGCAGACCCTCTGCATTGGGTTAGTGCTTGTAGTGTCAATCCTGAATTGGTTTGAATAAAACTTCTTTAGGGAATCTTCAAGGCAAGGAAAATTGTGTTAATTTAAATTTATATAAATTGGTTTGCTCTTGGAAAATATAGAGATCTGTTTGTATTCCATCACTAAGATAGGAATTTGGAGTGGGTTAAGTTTTCATTTAGGAAAAATAGTAGAAAATTGCTAAACCCAACCAACTTGCAGTGGAGATTTTTTTCATAGTGATTGGTGAAATAGAAAGGGCTCAGGAGACCTGAGTTTGAGTCCTAACTCTGCAGTTTACTCCTGAGTGATCTGGGGGGTTGCACTTAGCTCAGTCGGTCTGCCTCTCTCCCTAGTGTGCATACATGTAACCCCACTCCTTGAGCTTCAGGGTCCTCACCTGTAAAATGGGAGTGATAATACTCTACTGTGGTGTATCATTGTTTGCTCAGTGTCCCTGGTAGGAGGGTGTCATGCCTGCAGTCTTTGTGGAGACAGAAGAAAAGTTGAGAGCCACTGCTGGTAGTCAACCATGGTGCTGGTAGTGATTTTTTTTTTTTTTTTTTTTTTTGCCACACTGCATGGCTTGCAGGATCTCAGTTCCCTGATCAGGGATTGAACCCGGGCCACAGCAGTGAAAGCCCAGAATATCCTAACCACTAGGATACCAGGGAACTCCCAAAAGTGATTTTTTTTTTTTTGATGGGTCTACTTTGAAATTGGAGTCTGAATTGAGCCTATTTTAAGAAGGCATCTTTAACTGCATAATGTATTAGTGGTCTTCTGCAGTGGGTGACTAAAAAAAGATTTGCCTTGCTAGAGAACTACTGCTTTGCCTAATAAATGACTCTCACTGTCAGACTTAAGTTTGTCCCTTTACGTCATTTCTTACTCTGTAGCGTGTAGATTGGATCAACTGTGGATCTGGAAAGAACTAGGGACTTGTCTGAATCTCTTTTCCGGGTCATTCTAGGAGACCATTTCAATTGTGGCAATGGCCAAAGTAGGTAGAACTGGAAACCCAGAAAAGGTGGGAACTGAGGTGACTGGAATTAGTTGAAAATGTTTGTTTCTGAATAAACTACTATTTTCCTTATTCTTGGGCTGCTAGCTTTAAGACTGCTATGGGGGCTTGAGTGGAATGGTCATAGTGAACCCAGAGACTTTAATAGAAGAAAGTTTTTTTCTTCTTCTCCATGTGTTTCTTTCACTTTAACACCCCCCACGCCCCGAGATAGATGTTCTGCTTGTGAGGATTTACTATTTTGATCAATTTTTCAAGCCTAGTGTGTTAGATTCCTGGCAAAGAAAGACTAGACTTAATTTTGAAACCAGAAATGAGAAGGTATTTCCCTTAGAGGGGAGTCAGCTGCTCGTTCCTTGAAGCGAGTTCAGACATCATTCCCTCTGGGAACCACCTAGCCAAAGTACTGTCCAGTTCTTTGTGATTGGAGCAAAAAGCTCTGGTGGGCAGCCAGCCTAGAGTGGCATTCCACTGGAAGGAGTTGGGATTTTGAAGATGTTAATTTAACGGTCATGTTTTTGATCAAATTTACTACCTACAAAGGTTCTTGGTTTTATAGAACCTTTGGAATATTTGCCCTTTTATCATTCTCAGGGCATTGAGAGAAGTGTTTAAGTGGTTACTTCTTTATTCACAGAGAGATTTTGATCACCCATGTAAAGGGTTTAGAACCAAACTTCTGCAGTTATTTGGCTTTGACTTTTGAGGGTTCAAGAAGTGGGATTTCCTTGGGGTGACTTTTGGGGGGTATTGTTCTTGAGTTTTAGTTTTATCTTTGCCCCCTGCTTCAATGTCTTAATGAGGACTAAAGTCCCCTGGCTTTAGTCTCACTTGTGAAGTGAGGATCACTTACAGACTGTAATAAGGAGACAACTGTATGCTTTTTGAGTGTCAAGCCATGATAACTGGATAAATTCTCACGTGGTATTTACGCTCTTATCAGATTCCAGTGATGTGACTATACCAGGGGTCAGTAAACTGTGGCCCATGAGTCAGATCTGGTCCATGGTCTGTTTTGTATGGCCCAATGACTAAGAATGGTTTTTACAATTTTCCTTAATAAGTTTATTTATTTATTTTTATTTTATTTATTTATTTTTGGCTGCACTGGGTCTTCGTTACTGCACGTGGGCTTACTCTAGTCGTGGTGAGCAGGGGTTGCTCTTTGTTGTGGTGCGTGGGCTTCTCATTGAGGTGGCTTTGTTGTGGAGTTTGGGCTGTAGGCACGCTGGCTTCTGTAGTTGCGGTGCACGGGCTCAGTAGTTGTGGCTTGCGGGCTCTAGAGCGCAGGCTCAGTAGTTGTGGTGCACGGGCTTAGTTGCTCCGTGACGTGTGGGATCTTCCTGGACCAGGGATCGAACCCGTGTCCCCTGCATTGGCAGGGCAGATTCTTAACCACTGTGCCACCAGGGAAGTCCCGGTTTTTACATTTTTAAAATGTAAAAATCAAGGGAATGAGAACACAAGCCACAGAGTAAGAGAAAATATTTGCAAAAGATACATCTGATAAAGGACTGTTATCTAAAGTGTACAAAGAACTCTTAAAACTCAACAATAAGAAAACAAACAACCTGATTAAAAAGTGGGCAAAAGACCTGAACATGCACCTCGCCAAAGAAGATATATAGGGACTTCCCTGGTGGTCCAGTGGTTAAGACTCTGCGCTCCCAATGCAGAGGGCCGGGGTTCGATCCCTGTTTGGGGAATTAAGATCCCACATGCCACAACTAAGCCCGCGTGCCTCAGTGCAGCCAAAATACATAAATAAATTAATTTCAAAAAAAGAAGATATATAGATGGCAAGTCAGCATATGAAAATATTCCAACATCATATGTCGTTTAGGAATTGCAAATTCAAACAACAGGATACTACTACACACCTATTAGAATGACCAAAATCCAAAATGCTGGCGAGGATGTGGAGCAATAGGGACTCTCATTCATTGCTGGTGAGAATGCGAATTGGTACAGCCATTGTGGAAGGTATTTTGGCAGTTTATTACAGAACATACTCTTAGCATATGATCCATCAGTCATGCTCCTTGATGTTTACCCAAATGCGTCAAAAACTTAGGTCCTCACAAAAACCTGCACAAGGATGTTTATATCAGCATTATTCATAACTGCTAAAACTTGGAAGCATCCCAGATGTCCTTCAGGAGGTGAATGGATAAACAAACTGTGGTACATCCAGACAGTGGAATGTTATTCAGTGCTAAAAAGAAATGAGCTATCAAGCCATGAAAAGACATGGAGGAAACTTAAATGCATATTACCAAGTGAAAGAAGCCAATCAGAAAAGGGTACTGTATGATTCCAACTATACCACATTCTGGAAAAGGCAAAACTATGGAGACATTAAAAAGCTCAGTGGTTGCCAGGGGTTCAGGGGTGGGGGGCAGGGAGGAATGAATAGATGCAGCATAAGAGATTTTTAGGACAGTGAAACGATTCTATATGATACGACATTGGTGGAGAGTTGTCATTATACATTTGTCCAAACCTATGGAACGTACAACACCAAGAGTGAACGCTAATGTAAACTGTGGATTTCGGGTGGTAACGAGGTATCAGTGTAGGTTCATCAATTGTGACACATGTATCACTGCAGGGTATAGGTAGTGGGGGACTCTGTGTGTGGGGGGGAGGACAGGGGTTTTAGGGGAACTCTGTACTTTCTGCTCAGTTTTGCTGTGAACCTAAAACTGCTCTAAGAAATGAAGTTTATTAATTTAAAAGGTTGTCAAAACAGAACAAAAGAATAACGTGCGACAGAGAACATATGTGGTTCACAAAGCCTAAAGTATTTTTTCATCTGGCCTTTTACAGAAAAGATTTACCGAGCCCTGGACTATATCACAGTGCGACTAGGAGATGAGTGCCTAGTTTCTCTCTGGTGTCATGCTCAGTCCTCTGGTTCTCCTGGTACTCAGTGTCTCTCATGGCAAAGTTGTTCTCATGAATTTATTTCTGTTTCACTTGCAGGTATATGAGTGACCTAAAGCTGCAGATTAAAAAGGAAAGAGAGCAGTGCCAGCTGCAAACAGGGCAAGGATGCCAATTCCTCCTCCCCCTCCACCACCCCCCGGTCCTCCTCCACCTCCCACTTCTAATCAGGTAGGTAGTCCATCCACCTGGCTATCTCAAGACCTGAATGGATACTTAGGGCTTCCTGGTATAAGACATAGTGTTCTCAAAGACATGTGGTGTAGGAAGATGGAGAATAAATAAGTAAAGTCTGTCTTCCTCAATTCATTCTGATTCCTGAGAAGTCCTCTTAGGACCATAATGGCTTGTCTTGGTTTTTTTTATCCTGGTTCAGTCTAAATGGAGATTTGGGCAGGTGGCATCAGAGTAGGAACTAGTGTGTCTTCCCTAAAACTATTGTAATATAAAGGTCAATGTGTCCTTTCCCTGCGTCTTTGAGAAAAGGGATGGCAATTCCTAGTTGTTGTTTCTTGCTGCCATTTCATTTCCTTCTCTTCTACTCCAAATCAGTTCACTTTAAAGTCAAGTCCATCAGGTCTAAATGCCCCCGCGCCCCATATCAAGAAGGAAAGGAGTTAATGGGATTAGGAAGAAGACTAAAGGTTCAGTAACGGGAAGAAAAAAAGCAACGTGGCTTCTGAACCAAGGAGACAGCCACTTTTACTATATCTGAGCTGTGATACCTGGAGTCACATGAGAAAGAAGGAAGGAACCTGGGTGCTTCATCTCGTGTGTGTGTGTGTGTGTGTGTGTGTGTGTGCGCGTGCGTGTGTGTGTGTGTGTGTTGTGTGTTTAACAGATGAGAAATTGTGCCCTAAAAGAGGAAAGGTGACTTAACCTAGCTAATTTGTTTCAGAACTAGGACTAGAGTTCAGGTCTGCCAACTTCTGTTTTTTTTCCTGTAATTTTTGGGGTGTGGTGGGAGCTGAGGCTGGAGGTGTAGGTGGGGGGTTTGGAGTTTTCTCTTGGTCATGATGGGGAGATGCTGAAGTCTCTTCAGCAGCAGGAGGAACCTGCTTGGGTTTATATTAGGAAAATTACTCTTCACAGTGTGGACAGTAGGTTGGGAGTTGAGACTACAGACAGGGAGGTTGAGACTGGAGACAGAAGCCTGTGGCAATTGAAAATGAGAGTCTGGACTAAAGCAGTGAGGATGGAGAGTGGAGACAAGAGACAATGACAAAGTAAAATCTTAGGAGTCTGATGACAGATGGAAGAGGAAGGAGATTTGAATGACTAGTTGGGGGTTTGATTGAATGCTGATGCTATTTACAAGAGAAACAGGTTTGTGGAGGAGGATATGAGCTCAATTTTGGACATGCTTAGTAATATTTTTCTCTTTACAAAAGTAATATGTTCAAGAAACTGTGGTTAAGCAAAAAGGAGCAGTTACCCATAATCCAACCGTTCATAACAGTTTTGTGTCTAGCCTTCCCCTCCCTCCTTCCTCCTTTTGTATCTGTCTACCTTTTTAAAAATAATTTATTAATTTATTTATTTTTGGCTGCATTGGGTCTTTGTTGCTGCGCACGGGCCTTTCTCTAGTTGCAGTGAGCGGGGGCTACTCTTCGTTGCAGTGCGCAGGCTTCTCATTTTGGTGGCTTCTCTTGTTGTGGAGCGTGGGTTCTAGGCACGTGGGCTTCAGTAGTTGTGGCGCGTGGGCTCAGTAGTTGTGGTTCGTGGGCTCTAGAATGCAGGCTCAGTAGTGTGGCGCACGGGCTTAGTTGCTCCGCGGCATGTGGGATCTTCCCAGACCAGGACTCGAACCCGTGACCCCTGCATTGGCAGGTGGATTCCTGACCACTGTGCCACCAGGGAAGCCCATCTACCTTTTTTTTTTAAAAAAAAGGCTGTGCTTTATATGCATACTGATTTCTGAGCGGCACTTCTTCCTCATTAATACATCATGAATGGCTTGTCATGTCATTAAATGTTTAGTGATATCATTAAAAAATTTTTTACTGTACTAAAAATCCAGAAAAAATTAGAGAACACCAATAAACATAGAAAATGTTAATCTATAATTAACCTTTGTTAATATTTTGTATGTTTATTGTAGGAAAACTAGAAAATACAGATAAACATAAATAATTATTATATATATTATATATATAATTAAATATAATAATATAAATAATTAAATTAAATATAAATTAAATATAATAATATAAATAATTAACTTTTGCTAGTATCAGTGTATATCCTTCTAGAAATTTTCTGTATGTGTGTACCTTTTTTTCTTCACAATATAAACTAGCTACTACTTACTGAACTCTTACTATACACCAGGCACTGTGCTAAGCTCTTAAAAAGTGTTATCATTTAATTCTCAAAACTACCCTATGAGATAGGTCCTGTTATTGCTCCTGTAGAAAACTGGAATCATGCTATATGTATTGTTCTAGAATAGTTTTTGCTTGATTGTGTCAGATATTTATTTCCATGAAAAGATGCTTACCTCTACATCTTTAAGAGCTTAACTGGCATCCCACTGTATGATTATACCATCGTTGTTCTTTTCGGTTGAACTTTTAGATTACTTCAGCTTTATGCTATTATAAACTGTTTTTTGCTATTATTATCGTCTTTGTGCACTTCTCCAATTATTTTCTTAAAGTTGATTTCTGGGAGTAGAATTCTTGTGCTAGACTTTTAAAAGGTGTTTGATACATAAGTTACTTTCTAGAAAAATCATACCAATTTATCCTACCACACGTAGTAGAAAAGAGTACCTGTTTTCCTGGATCCTTATGATCACCATAGGGCAGTTTTTTATTCCATGCATTGTTTTGAACATCTTCAGTGTGCCAGGCACTGTACAGGCAGTGGTCCCAGCCTTCACAAAGCTAGTGGTCTCTTTGTAATTTTAACCTTTACCAGTATCATAGGTAGATAATGATAGTTTTACACTACATTTTTTAAAATTATAGTTGATTTTTTTTCATATTTGTTGGCTCTGTTGACTTCTTTTATGCAGTGTTGTTCATATCTTTTGCTTATTATCCTACTGATTTCTAAGTCATCTTTCTATGTTAATGCTCTATAGATTTAGGCCACTACCTTTGTTTCTATCATATGTTACATTTGTCACCGACAATTTTTCTTCCAGTGTGTCATCTGCTTATTTACTTATATTCCTAAATAAATAATTTGTAATAAGCAAATCTGTCAGTCTTTTCCTGTATTTTGGTTGTCTTGATTAGAAAGTCCTTCCCATTACCTATTTTTTTCCATATAGTACTTGTGTGGTTTTATTTTTTTACACTTAAAATTTTATAATTCAGCTAGAATTTATTTGAGAGTAAAGTGCTAAGGTAGGTGTTTAACTTTATTGTTTTTTTCTAAAAATTAACCACTTGTCGGACTTCCCTGGCGGTCCAGTGGTTAAGACTCCACGCTTCCGCTGCAGGGGGTGTGTGTGTGATCCCTGGTTGGGGAACTAAGATCCTACATGCCGCCTGGCATGGCCAAAAAAAATTAACCACTTGTTATTAACACCTTGTATTTAATAATCTATCCTTTCTGCACTGAAGAAATATACTTTTATTATTTCTATATAGACCTGGGCCTGCTTTATGGACTTTCTGTTTTGTTCCATTTATCTAGCTGTCTGTCCCTATGCTCCTGTTGTTGTTGGTCATAGGAATATTTCAGGATTTAAACGAGATAATGAAAGTAATGTGCTTATTATTAGCACAATGCCTGGGATATAGTGGGGGCTCAATAAACGTTTGCCTTGGTGGTGATGATACAAATAAAGTGTCCGACACACAAGGCTAGCACAGAGGTGCTCAGTAAGTATTGGTGCAGGTCTCCTGTCAGAAGCTTCTGAACAGGAGGAAGACCTATACCCTTCACAGAAAGTACAGCATGAGAGAAAGGTCTAAGGAGGAGGATAATGGACATTGATACTGTCGTTTGGCACATGTATCTTATTAGGTTAGACAGGCATCTCGTGGAATCCAGTTTGGCTTAAGGCATTTATCCCGAGCTTGTGATGAAGGGGATGTTGAGGGTGAACTTATGTTTCCCTCTTCCTTCAGGCCAACACTGAGCTGCCCAAGCTGAGTAGAGATGAGCAGCGGGGTCGAGGTGCTCTCTTACAGGACATCTGCAAAGGGACCAAGCTGAAGAAGGTGACCAACGTTAATGATCGGAGCGCTCCCATCCTCGAGAGTGAGTCTAAGCGTCATCTCCTAACGAACCACTGGGATCCCAGGATTGACTCGGAGACTAGGCTTGGCTGTCATTTTTATTGTTGGGTCGTGAGTGGGAGAGTTTTGTCTTGGGATGTTCTTCGGCTGTCTTCTCATCTGTTCATTTGAATACCTTAGAAATTTCTTTTTGACCTTTGAGAAGCATTCTCGGGGTCTTAAGCGTCCCATCTCCTACTGTAACTAGTGCTTGTTAGGGCATATCCTTGGCTTTTCTCTGAGGAGACCACCACAGTCCTAAAAACCTGTAAGCTGAAGCCAACGATGAGTTTATAATTGCTACAAGTGTTCATTCTGAAAGGCCTCTGGGGGTTTTCTCACACCTGGGTCCCTGAGCCATTAAGCCCCCTCACCATCTGGGACTTGGAGAGGAAGGCCTAGAGAACTCTGTTGAACAGGTCTTCATCCTGGTTACCACTCTGCCCTAAATAAAGGAAGATCGGCTCCTCGTTCCTTTTGTTTTCTCTCTTTCATCACAGCACAGAGTTTCATCCCCACACCTACATGAAGCTGTGGAGCAGAGAAGCCCAGCTTTGTATTTCAGTGGAAAGGCAAAAGCAATATCGGTTTGTTTGCAAATTAAAGCCCAGGTAGAGGAGGGGTTTCTCCTCAGGATTGACTTGGTCACCAGCCTCAGAGCATATGAA
The DNA here is from genome assembly GCF_002837175.3 of Physeter macrocephalus. Lineage (NCBI taxonomy): Eukaryota > Metazoa > Chordata > Mammalia > Artiodactyla > Physeteridae > Physeter > Physeter macrocephalus. The sequence continues at coordinate 115,886,979 of NC_041227.1, forward strand.
ATGAAAATCCTAATGGTGTGCTTTCCAGAACCCAAAGGAAGCAGTGGTGGTTATGGCTCTGGAGCAGCTGCCCTGCAGCCCAAGGGAGGTCTCTTCCAAGGAGGAGTGCCAAAGCTCCGCCCTGTGGGAGCCAAGGACGGTTCAGGTATGTGATAAGTACTTTCTTAGGATATTTCCCAAGCGCGTTCACTTCTGACTGGTCCCAGGCGGGCCATCTGGGGTTGAGGAGTGTGGTAGAGATGGGCAGGAGGAGGAGTGGGAGCAGGGGAGGAGTTATAAAGTGGAATAAAGCAAAAGCTGAGGGTAAATAAGAAGGCATTCAACTTGCATCAGTAGTATTTGTTAATGGGCCCTGAGCCTGAAACCAGGTTAAAACCCAGAATCGTACAGGTATTTGCCCTGCTGCCATGCAGGTTGCACTAAGGAGGCGGGGTGACGTGGAGATACCCAGCAACATAGGTCCAGCTCTGTTGACCCAGTGCTGTCTGTTGTATTTGTAGAGAACCTAGCTGGTAAGCCAGCCCTGCAAGTCCCCAGTTCTCGAGCTGCTGCCCCAAGGCCTCCAGGGTCTACAGCCGGCGGGCGCCCTCAGGATGATACAGACAGCAACCGAGCCTCACTCCCAGAACTGCCCCGGATGCAGAGACCCTCGTTACCGGACCTCTCTCGGCCTAATACCACCAGCAGTACGGGCATGAAGCACAGCTCCTCCGCCCCTCCTCCGCCTCCCCCGGGGCGGCGTGCCAACGCCCCCCCTACACCTCTGCCTATGCACAGCAGCAAAGCCGCAGCCTACAACAGAGAGAAGCCCCTGCCACCCACACCTGGACAGAGGCTTCACCTTGGTCGAGAGGGACCTCCTGCTCCACCCCCAGTCAAGCCGCCTCCTTCCCCTGTGAATGTCAGAACGGGACCAAGTGGCCAGTCTCTAGCTCCTCCTCCGCCGCCTTACCGCCAGCCTCCCGGGGTCCCCAATGGACCCTCCAGTCCCACTAACGAGTCAGCCCCTGAGCTGCCACAGAGACACAATTCTTTGCATAGGAAGACACCAGGGCCTGTCAGAGGCCTAGCGCCTCCTCCACCCACCTCAGCCTCCCCTTCTTTACAGAGTAATAGGCCACCTCCCCCAGCCCGAGACCCTCCCAGTCGGGGAGCAGGTAAGTGCCTGGAAGCACCTTATTTTTCCTACCGTACTGCGATTGAGTTTATCCTTCCTCTTCACCCTTTTCCCCAAAGCTCTCCTTCAGTGATTGAAGTGAATACTCATTCAACAGGTTTATTGAGTGCCCTTTTACGTGTCAGACTCTGTTGTTAGGAAAACAGCAGTAAATAAAAAAGACAAAAAATCGTGTTCTCCTGGACAGTTAACAAATTAATTAGTAAAAAAAAAAAAAAAAATTATATATATATATATATATATAAAAATACATAGTATATAGAGGCTTTAGAGAAATACAAAACAGAGAAAGGGAATGGGATATACTGGAGTGGGGATGAGGTAATACTTTAAATTACAGGGGTGAGGGTAGGGGTGGGGTCAGGGAAGGCCTTACTGATGAAGTGACAGTTTGGCAAATACCTGAAGAAAGTGAGGGAGTACGCTCCGCAGGCATTGAGGGCAGCAAATGCAAAGACCCTGAGACTGGGGACAGCAAGGAGACCATTGTGGCAAGACCAGGATGCGTGAGGGGAAGAGCGGCAGGACGCGGAGGTCAGAAAGCCAGATGCCACGGGAGAACATTGGAGGACTTTGTGAAGACTTTGGGTTTTACTCTGTGTGAGATGGGGAGCCACTGGCGGGGTGCGGGGGGTTGGAACACAGAAGTAGCTTTGATTTACCTTTTGAAAAGGCAACTGGCTCTGTTGTTGAGAACCCACCGCAGGAGGACAAAGGGGCCAAAGGAGACCACTCAGGGGGCTAGTGCAATAATCTGAGTAGATGGATAGGATCACAGCAGGTTTGGGGGAAGGTGGGTTTCAGTTTTGGATGTCAAGTTTGAGGTGCCTGTTAGGCATCCAAGAGGAAATAACCAATTGTCGATTGACTCTCAGACTCTGAAGTTCACGGGAGTGGCCTGGGCTAGAGAGAGAAATTTGAAGGATATTGAGAACCACATGCTGGGGTGAGATCACCTGGGGAGTGAGTATAGAGAAGAGGAGAGGTCCGAGGCCTGAGGCCTTCTCCTACATGACGGGTGAGAGTGATAAGAGTACTAAGCAGAGAAAACTGAGAAAGGGCCTCTAGTGAGGAAGAAAGGAGGAATGCCACGAGAGTAACGGAGAAAGTCCAGGATAGAGTGAGTGAGGAATTGTGGCCTGTGCTGCAGGTGGGTCAGGTAAGTTGAAGACTGACATTGGTCTCAGCAACGTGAGAGTCATTTTGGGGACCCCCAAACTACCCTTCTAAGTAGTTTCAGTGGAGTGCTGGAGGGAGCGTGAGGGTGAAAGTCTAATTGGGGTGGGTTCAAGCATACAGGAATAGGAGAGGACTTGATGAAGATAGCAATAGCGAAACTCTAGGGAGTTTGCTATAAAGGGGAGTGGGGGGTACAGGTATGTGGAATGGTTGCTGGAGGAGGATGAGAGATTGAGAGTTGGTTCCCCACGCCCCACCCCACCCAAGACGGGAGATATTTCAGCATCTGTTTGTACGCTGATGGAATGATCCAGTAGAGAGGAGGAAATTGCCTGGATAGTGTCCTTGGGGAGGCAAGAAGGAATGGAACCTGATCTACAGGTCAAGGGTCGGCCTTAGATAAGAACACAGTTCTTTGTGGTAACAGGAGGGAAGGCAGAGCATATAGGCAAAGAAGCAAGTAGGTAGGTGGGTGTAGTGGTAGGAGCATGTGGAAAGTTTCTTCTTAATTTTTTAAAAAATAAAATTATTTATTTATTTATTTATGGCTGCGTTGGGTCTTCGTTGCTGCGCGTAGGCTTTCTATAGTTGCATGGAGCGGGGTCTACTCTTCCTTGCGGTGCGCGGGCTTCTCATTGCAGTGGCTTCTCTTGTTGCGGAGCAAGGGCTCTAGGCACGTGGGCTTCAGTAGTTGTGGCACACAGGCTCAGTAGTTGTGGCTCATGGGCTGTAGAGCGCAGGCTCAGTAGTTTTGGTGCATGGGCTTAGTTGCTCCGCAGCATGTGGAATCTTCCCGGCCCAGGGCTCGAACTTGTGTCCCCTGCATTGGCAGGCAGATTCTTAACCACTGTGCCACCAGGGAAGCCCTTTTTTTTTTTTTTTTACTTCTATATTCTGGGTGAAATTGAAAGCAAGGACATATGCTGTGAATGAGGGTAAGGAAATAGAGGGAGATTTGAGGAGAGAGGAAAGACGGCACAAAACGGCCATCTGGGCATGCAGGAGAATGAGTGGAGGAGAGACGTGTGCTAGGATGACCAGCATCACGGAAGGCCCGCTTGAGCTTAGGGGCCACACATTTCAAGTGAGATTCACCAGCTCGGTGTGTGTTCAGTTGTGCCTCTGCAGGTACTGAGTTGGAGCAGAGTTGTATTTAACCAGGTTAGCGTTGTTTTTTTTGTTTTGTTTTGTTTTGTTTTGTTTTTTGCGGTATGCGGGCCTCTCACTGTTGTGGCCTCTCCCGTTGCGGAGCACAGGCTCCGGACGCGCAGGCCCAGTGGCCATGGCCCACGGGCCCAGCCGCTCTGCGGCATGTGGGATCCTCCCGGACCGGGGCACGAACCCGTATCCCCTGCATCGGCAGGTGGACTCTCAACCACTGTGCCACCAGGGAAGCACCCAGGTTAGCGTTTTTTAGGCATGTGCGACTGTAATGGAGAGCAGGGCAAGGGAGTTAAGGGTGTATGTAAGGGAGTGCTTGTAACAAGGGACCATGGTCCATGAACTGGGTAAGGAGGGGATTAAGGAACCTTCAAAAAGGTGGGAGAGGTTGTGTCACCTTACAAAATAGCCTGACTGAAAGTAGAGAGTGAACGAGACCATGCTGGGGCCTTCTCAGACCCAGGAATTTTGGCTCCTGTATTCTCTTGTTTCACTGGGCTTTGAGCCGCAGCCTCCACAGATGGCTTTTGAACTTTTTTTTTTGCGGTACGCGGGCCTCTCACTGTTGTGGCCTCTCCTGTTGCGGAGCACAGGCTCCGGACGCGCAGGCCCAGCGGCCATGGCCCATGGGCCCAACCGCTCCGCGGCATGTGGGATCCTCCCGGACCGGGGCACGAACCCGTATCCCCTGCATCGGCAGGTGGACTCTCAACCACTGCGCCACCAGGGAAGCCCGGCTTTTGAACTTTGATTTTAAACAGTCCCTGCAGGTATAGATGAGATCATCGATTAAGCAGGTATGTCATCAGGAAGCATGTATTAAAGGCCCATTAACTGGTACTGCTGCTTGATTAGGTGCAGAGACTTGTATTCTAGGAGCTGGCAGTAGCATCAGGCGGTCACATGGGAGCCTGGTACGTGGCCGACCCTGTATCTCCCTGGCTTTAGCCGTAAGGATATAGTCCTAACGTGACCTTTGATGCTACAAAGTTTAGGTTAAAAAGAAAATTTTTTTCTTTAACTTAGGGATTTTTTTAAATGACCCTTTATCTGAGCAGAGCCCATATCTTTCTGAAGCCAACCAGGAATAGAAGTGGAGAAAAATGTAATTTCTGTGGGTTGAACTGAATCGTTTTAAATGTCTGCAGACGTCTTGCTTCCCACTTCTCAGTTCTTTTTTGGTGATTTCTTTAGAAAAATGTGAAGTTATGAGCCTTGTTCTTCTGTCTACTAGCCATCACCAACTTCGAGGCCTGACATAGGCCTCAGCCTGCTTTCTGTATCAGTAACCAGAGCAGCAGTTCTTAAGAGTGACGCTCTGAAAAATAATTCAGATATTTTAGTCAGAGATCTTTCGAGTATTGGCTCCACTTGTTTTGTGACATTGGGCAGGTCACTCTGATTCTCTGAGTTTGTTTCCTCATCAGTAAAATGGTGTTCACAGTACTTTTCAGAGGTGGTTATAAATAAAAGAATGTGTAAAAGTGCTTTATAAACTGTGGTGTGCTGACAAATTTAGTGGTTTTATGCAAAGGACTTCTAGGCAGTTTTCATGGACTTATCTCTGTTAATAAATCATGTTGGTGTGATAACATGGGATAATTTACTTTTGTTTCTTTATGAATTATTTACATTTGAATGAGTATGTAGTCTTTTACCCTCCCCGGGGTGCTCAGAGACCAAAAAGTCCCTTATTATTGGTCCATAGTGTCTGTTTTCTGAATTTTTCCTTTGCAGAGTAAAACACTATTTTAAAAAAATATATATATTTATTTATTTTATTTTGGCCGTGCCGGGTCTTAGTTGCGGCATGAGGGATCTAGTTCCTTGACCAGAGATCAAACCCAGTCCCCCTGCATTGGGAGCACGGAGTCTTAACCACTGGACCACCAGGGACGTCCCTAAAACACTATTTTTTTAAGGGAATTTTTTTCTTTTTAAAAGAATCAAGGGCTTCCTTGGTTGAGAGTCCACCTGCCGATGCAGGGGACACGGGTTCATGCCCTGATCCGGGAAGATCCCACATGGCGCAGAGTGGCTGGGCCCGTGAGCCATGGCTGCTGGGCCTGCGCGTCTGGAGCCTGTGCTCTGCAACGGGAGAGGCCACAACAGTGAGAGGCCCGCGTACCACAAAAAAAAAAAAAAAAAAAAAAAAAAAGAATCGAGGATGGAGTGGGAGGTTGGGTTTAGCAGATGTAAGTGATTATGTATAGAACGAATAAACAACAAGGTCCTACTGTACAGCACAGTGAACTATATTCAATATCCTATGATAAACCATAATGGAAAACAGTATAAAAAAAGAATATAACTGAATCACTTTGCTGTACAGCAGAAAGTAACGCAACATTGTAAATCAACTATACTTCGATTAAAAAAAAGTAACATCATGCTTTAATACGAGTTTATCTTGGTTTACAAAAGTCAGTCTTCCTACCCCAAGGTTTCTTTTGCACACTGCTTGTTTCTTGGGGTCCTTAGGTTCTGGCTCTGTCACTTGAAAGTCTTAAAACTGGATGTGACAAAGAGCTCAGAAACTTCTTAGAGACAGCAGAATCTGGCCAGGATGACCGGCCCTGAGGGAGCCAAGCGGGTAGCTCTTGGTCCTGACCCATTTTGCCCATCCAGGTTGGCCCTCATCACTGCCTCCCGCTCAGAGTCTGGCTGGTGTCCTTTTGAGCCTGACCAACCCTCTACCTTACTCTCCCTGGCCCTGCCCTCACAGTAGATGCAGACTCTCAGGCCCTGAGAAATCTGAGTCTTAGGGAAATACTTTGAGGATGACCTGAAAGAGCTTCAGTCTGGGCAGATTTGGAATGAAAACAGGGTTCAGAGATCTGCTGGGAGGAGTTAAGGAGATTTCTCTTTAATTATGGCCTCTACTGGCCCCATCCATACTGATAACAGACCTTGGAGAGTGAGGGAGAGTTGACATTCTGAGTGTGTTTTATGGGAAGCTAAAACTAACATTTACTGGGCCTGCAGTGCCAGACTTCTTGTCTATAAGCATCATCCCAGGGACTTCCCTGGTAGTCCAGCGGTTGAGACTCCACGCTCCCAGTGCAGGGGGCTCAGATTCTATCCCTGGTCAGGGAACTAGATCCCTCATGGCACAACTAGGAGTCTGCATGCCACAACTATAAGATCCCACACGCCACAACGAAGATCCCTTGTGCTGCAACTAAAGACCCGGTGCAGCCAAATAATTATTTTTAAAAAACAAAAACAAAAGAAAATCATCCCATTACTGTTTCATTCTTAACTGTGGTTACTCTATAGAAATTCTGACAGTAATTCAGGAGGAATGATATATACTCTTATTACTAAGACAGTGTTGTCTGTTAAGCCGAGTAGTATCCATGTACTGTTTGGTAACATGACCCAGGTACCAAAAGACATATTTCCATCTCACTGGGTTATACATATGTTCGGGAGATATTTAATACTTGAGGTTGTTGTGAAAAGCATTGTGTAGCAGTTTTCTTACTATGGAAGAGCAGACGTATGCTGGGTCTGTTAGATCTATGACCTTAGACAAATAGCCTGAGTCCCAGTTTCCTCATTTGTGAAATGGGGATAATGCCTCATACTTGTGCAGGGGTGGCTACAAGAATTTTTAAAGATTTAATGCATATAAAGTGCCCGGGACAGTGCCTGGAACATGATGGATATCAAATAAATGGTAGCTGCTGTTATTGTTAGTGCAAAGCATAGAAATAATCTAACTTAAACACATTCGAACCTATTCCAGTGATGTCCAGCATGCTTTTTATTTATTTATTTATTTATTGGCTGCATTGGGTCTTCATTGCTGCATGCGGGCTTTCTCTTAGTTGCGGCGAGCAGCGGCTACTCTTCGTTGCGGTGCACGGGCTTCTTATTGCGGTGGCTTCTCTTGTTGCAGAGCACAGGCTCTAGGCACGCAGGCTCCGTAGTTGTGGCTCGCAGGCTCTAGAGCGCAGGCTCATAGTTGTGGCACCCGGGCTTAGTTGCTCCGCGGCATGTGGGATCTCTCCCCGGACCAGGGTTTGAACCCGTGTCCCCTGCACTGGCAGGCAGATTCTTAACCACTGCGCCACCAGGGAAGTCCCCCCAACATGCTTTTGACATTACCTTATGCTTGGTGGCAATTTTGTCTTTTAAGGGTGAATTTGATCTTCGACAATGGCCAAAAATCAGAGTCAGACGTAGGTATGAATTATTTTGTTGGTGGTGCAACCTCAGAAATGAGAAGTGACCATCATATGATAATATTTATGGATCTGTCTGACAACCTGGGTTTGGAGGCAATTCCAAAGGAGGTGTTCCCGATTTTTTTTGAGCAGTGAGCCTATCATTGGAAATATATAACTTCTGCAGATGAAATTATTATACATAATTTGAAAATCACTCATTTTAGTCTGTACTACTAAGTGTTAGAATAAGTGACATAGCCTGTCAGTGCTGTGGGAGAGAATCAGATTAGAGTGGATTGCTTTGGAAAAGCTTTGAGAAGATGGGACTTGAGTTGAACCTTAAAGAAAAGTAGGATTTGATAGTAAGGGATGAGGGGTGGTATTTCTGAGTATTGTGGGGGAGTTACAAGAGTAAAGCGTATGTAATTTGGTTTATTTAGCACGTATTGATTGAGGACCTACCATGTGCTGAGCTTGGGAACTCAGATGAATGGACACTGCTCTGACTTTAAGAAATATACAGTACCCTCAGGAGGAAGCACGTGTAATACAACATAGTAGTGGCAGAGAGAGACAGAGTCGACAGAGGCAGTACAGAAGAGTGGTACCTAATCCAGTGTAGGAATCAAGGAAGAAAAGAAGGTGCGATCAGGCTGACTGATGTGGTAGGTTACTGTGTAAGAAAGGAAAATGATTGGGTGAGACCCAGTCAGTGTGGAAGCTAAGGATTTGAAACTTTATGATGTGGGAAATGCAAAGCCCTTGGAAAAGTTTGAGCTAGTATTTTGGGGGAGATTAGTGAGTTGGTGTTATGCAGAATGGATTGAAAGGCTAAGAGATTAGAAGCAAGGAAAACATTTGAGAGGCTTTTTGCAGTAGAACAAGATAAAAATGAGAAAGCCCTGACTTAGAATTGTGGAGGAAGGCATGCGAAAGCAGAGAAAAAAATCATCAAGGATAAGTGGAATTCTTGACTGACTTGTCATGGGAAATAAAAAGGGTCATAAATTTATTCTGAACTTTGGTATCGAGAAGAATGGTGATGTTGTTAAAGAAATAGGGAGGAGGGGAGGGTGAATATGATATTTAGCATGCTGCCCAGTGGTTCACAGGGTCTGGTTCTCTGGGAAAGCACCGAGCACTCTTTTGGCCCATGTCTCTCAAACCCCTCCTCCCATCACCGTCTCTACATCCACACCTAACTGCTTTGAACTTTACTGCAGCTCCTCCACCCCCGCCACCCATGATCCGAAATGGTGCCAGGGATGCCCCCCCTCCCCCGCCACCGTACCGAATGCATGGGTCAGAACCCCTGAGCCGAGGAAGGCCCCCACCTCCGCCCTCAAGGACGCCAGCTGGGCCCCCCCCGCCGCCTCCACCACCCCTGAGGAATGGCCACAGAGATTCTATTACCACTGTCCGATCTTTCTTGGGTGAGTAGCTAGCTGTTTTGCTCTCATAGTTCCTGTGGTGACTTCACTAATTCCAGTGGCCGCTGCAGAGTGGGAGTGGTCGCTTGGTGTCCTCTGTTCACTGCAGTTCCTCTCCTGACCTTCCCTCAGACTTCTGGGTCCCATCCATGGACATCCCTCTTCTTCGGCAAATTCTAGGCACGATTCCGTTGGAATAGATGGAAGTAAAATCAGCAGGCGTTGTGCTAACTCTAAAGCCAATCTTTTGCTCCACAAGGCCCATTATTTGTGGTTAGCTTTTAGGTCAGAAACTGTATCCTCTTCAGGATTATTGAGACAGGAATTACGTATCCTCCTAGGAAGAAGAGCTCCTTTCTGGACCTTTGAAAACAAAACAACACTGTGTACACAACTTTTATCTAGTAATCCAAAGCCACTGACTAGTTGTGTTACTTTGAAGAAATCACTTCATTTTTTTGGACCTCACTTCCCTTATCTGTGAAACAAGGAGACTGACTAGCTCAAGAGTGTATCGTTTTAACTTTTCCAAGGTTATAAATGAATCTTAGACCCCACCTAAGAGATTCTAATTCATTAGGTCTGGGATGGAGCACCAAGTAAAGATTGTCCAGCAGGTATTGTTAGACCCTCTGTTGAGGAAGTCTGGAAGGATCTGCACAGTCCCTCTGAGCCTGAACACTGTACATTCTTTAATGGTTGACTCTTCTCTGGCCCTGCTCTAGTCTGTTCTTGTTAAGTGGACCAGTATTTTTGCTTGGAGGATATGCCCTTTGGAATGTGATCGAGCCACACCCATAGAACATTTGAGCCTTCTTGTAGAGGGGCCGTGGAAAGTGGGAGTGGGAGCCATGACATGGCCATCCCGACTGTGTTGCAGAGCTCAATGAGGGGAGCCTCGGCCAAAAGGGAATTTTCTGGTCAGATCGTTCCCTAGCTGGTGGCATATAGTCCCATTTTAGATTAATTTCTACCAGTTTGTGGATTCAGTTCAGCTGGTTTCCCATGGTGATAGTCTCTAACATGACTCTGTTACTGAAACACAGAACTGTATTTCCTTCTCCTGCCATGCAAACAGCTGGGCTCCTTTCCTGGTGTGTGCCTGGTTTGCGGTGGAAAGATGTAAAGAACCAGTTCAAAGACTCATTCCTTAACGTAAAGAGCCTTTGAACACACTCTGTGCGTGTGAGGCGCAGAGAGTAATGCTGTTGCTGCCCTCACGAACCTTGCTTTAGTGGGCAAGGCAGGCCCTCATGGTACATCAGGAAGCCCGGGAGACTAGCCTGGGGAGGGTCAGAAGTGGCAGAGAGGTTTGTGGGAGCACAAGGAAGGGTGATATGAATTAATATTGTTCCTTTTGCAGATGATTTTGAGTCAAAGTATTCTTTCCATCCAGTAGAAGACTTTCCTGCTCCAGAAGAATATAAACACTTTCAGAGAATATATCCCAGCAAAACAAACCGAGGTGAGAGAAGAGAATCGTGGAAGGTCTTCCATAATTGCATAGGCTGTAGAATTGGTGTGTGCTTTTCTTAGCTTAAAATTTGCTTCTCCTTGTCTGCATTTTCTTAAAAAGACAATGAAGCCTTGTCCCAAATTTTAAAGGTTAGCTTGAAGAGCCTGTCTGTCTCTCATTTTAGGAATGTTTGGGTTATTCAGGGTCTGGTGGGTGACCTTGCGTATGTGGTTTTTATTTATTTTTTTCAGCTACCCGTGGAGCCCCACCTCTGCCACCCATTCTCAGGTGAAGCCTGGCTTGGTCCTGTTCCTCAGGAAAAGGATGGACCCTCTCCTCTTCTCAGATGGTCCCTTCCATTCTCCCTGAAACCTGCATGACAGCTCCTAACGTGTTTCTCCAGTGCAACCAACCTCGAGGCTCCAAGCGTCCACCCAGCTCACCTCCATCTATGCACCTCGTCTCTGGACTTGGTGACCGGACTCTTTATATTGACAGTAGGGTCTCAAACCCTGCATCCATCCCTCCTCTTGCAAGCCCTGCTGGCCAGATGAGGAAAAAGATTCCATGTCTCCTGCTTTCCTCTGGGGAAAGGTGCCTTGTTGTGCTGAATGAACTCATTGTCGGGGCAGGGTGGAGAATGGTACTCCTACCTTCTCCTACCCACTGTGGGGGGAGCTTGGTGGGTATATTATATTTCATCATTTTAGGAGGCCGGCATGGCCAGGACTTCTGGGGGTGGGCATTTTTAGTGAAATTGGAAAGGAGTTTGCAGAGAAGTGATCTGTTTTAAAGGTCAGGTTTAGAGCATGGGCAAGGAAATGGGTCTGCTTTATTTTTAGGGGTATTTTGGTTTTGCCCTCACCCCACCCCACGCTCATACCCAGAAGTAGGTTGGATATAAACACTAAATACTAATCAGTTGAACTAAACGTCTAATAAAAAGAGAGGGTGAAGTAAACTGGGGGTCCTTTTAGAGCTAGTCAGTTCCTCTGCGGCACAGGGACCAGGAGCCATGTGAGCCCTCTGGGGCTCCCTGCTCTATTTCTTCAGGTGCTGAGGCTGAGGGATGTTTTTCCCCCTCTCACCACCTATCCCCTCAAGAGAAAAGTCCCTTTCATTCATTCATTATGGATTCAGAAACCCCCAAAACCTCTAGTGAGAGATAGGAAGATGGGACCTTGGCCTTGGCCTTAACCTTGACCTTGAGGCTGCCTCAGTCTTCTCTGCTTGGCCCTGAAGGCCACTGGCCCTTTCAGTCCTTTTCAGAAACTTCAGCTCCTGATGGGTGCTCCAGGATGATGAAGAAGGGGAGGGTGAAACACCTTGTGGAAGGGACCAGCTCTGAGGGCTGTGAAGGACTTGAACGAAGGCCCACTCGTTGTGAAGTTCATAGCCCATCTGAGTGCGCAGGCTCTTCCTGTTCCCTTCTGCACCACTCCACCCCAAGACTGCAGGGGTTAACACAGCAGAGTGGAGAAGGGTGAGGAAGCTTATGGGGGTAGTCAAAGATTCCTCTGCCAAAAGCACAAGGACTTTGGTGCGGCGTGCCTCAGTCCAGTTGATCTTCCCTGGCAGCCAGCAGTATGTTGTTTTGTCTTCCAGGTCCTAGTTAAAGAGCACAGAGAAAATGGAGGTTCCCAGTCTAGGTAGGAACTGAGCTTGGATCATGGTACAGGGACTTCCCCTTCTCCAACAGCATGATGGAGGAGCTCCTGGGCTCCACATCCAGCTGGTTTGGTTTGCTAAAGCTCTTGTCAAGTGCAGAGGCTGCTCAAAGCTTGAAGTGAGAGCAAAGGAGCTTTCATCAGATACATCACAGGCTTAAACTGCCCTAGGGACCTTTCCTATCTGTTGGATCACAGACGAAGGATCTGTACATGGTGCCCAGTGAAACCCAAGTCTTCCCAGTGCTAGATGAGAGAGCTCTCAACTTGGGTTATTTATCTGGGGTCTGCGATCCTTTGCCATCCCCTGGACCATATTGACTGTTGGGGCAAACCATGATTAGGTCTGTGACCACGCTTTTTCTAATCGTTCTTTATTTATCATTCTTATTTGCAAATCTGTTAGCAGTTACCTCCCAGCAGTATCCCCCCAGCATCCTGAAGCCAGTGGAGCTTAGAGAGAGGATGCTAGTGGAGGGAAAAGGAGAAAGTACAAGACTTGATACTGCAGCAGAGTTCCAGGGTAGATGCTGACCCCAGTTACTGAACTTGGACTGTGAAGTCTTCCCATTTATTTTTGAAATGGGAGTTGATGCCTTTTGTACAATGTTATCAAAGCGTATCTCTTTTCCCCTCACTACTCAAACATAGAGCATCACACGTAAAAGCCAAACCCCAGTTTTTCATTGGGGCTACTATCTTCCTCCCGTATGACGTGCCCCTCATATTCCCCAGCATTTGGACTGTGTCACGTGGGTATTGACTGTATTTTCATTTTCTTGGCCTCATGGAAAAAGGCCTGGGACTAGATCTAGTCAGATGGATTTTCTTCTTCAGAGCATGTTGATGACACAGTACCTATTTAAACGTCTTTGCCTTATACCTTATTTGGTCCCTGTGTTAATAACAGATTTATTATCATGTATATTTACTATTGATGAATGGGAATGTGAGCCTCATAGTTATTGATCTATTTTGTATGCTGTAAAAAGCTTGTAATATAATAGGTTTGAGGTGGGCTGGCTACAAGAGCACTAAAACTTCTCACCTTTTAAACTGCTCTTTTTATCTGCTTGTGGGAATGTCATCTCTTCAGTGGAAGATTGGGTGGTCTCATGTTGAGGCTGTTGCCCAGTCCCATTAACCCCCTTATCCCTTCCCAGAAGGAAGAGACATTGCCCAACTAGGCGTCAGGAAGCTGTGTTAAAAGCCCTTGTGTGGGTTTGGTTTTATGATGTTTTTCTCGGGTGGGAAAAACTTCATAGTTGTTTCTTACCGCCCTTTCTGGGAAGCGGGCCAGTGGTCTGCAGGTTTTTCCATGCGCTAGATGCCCCTCTCCCCCTCTCCTCTGGTCCCCAGACCTGGATCGTAGCACTGTGGTGCTCCAGGTGTGGTTTGCTCTATCGTGGGGGTTTCCTCCAGCTGCAGAGGCCCGGCGTTTTCCCAGCTGGGCCCGCAGAGGGAGAGCACTTAGGGGCTATCCCACCCAACGGACATGAGGCTCCTGTCTCCAGAAATTCATCCCAGCCCTCTGAACTGGCAAAGGCAAGGAGACTAGCCACTGACCGTTGCCCTGGGGGCATCCCCTCACCCCATAGCTTCCCCTCTTGAAACCTAAATTTACCTCCAGGGAGAGGTGAGATGAAATTGTAAATAGACTTGCTACAGAGCAACTCAGGGTTGGGGTGTGTTTTAATTCTCCTGATCACTTGAAATAATCTGTAGGCTGAGTGCTTATGGGAGTGGGGGTGAAGTGTGACTCCAGGGTCCTTCCCTTCTGCAAAGCTCTGGGGGTGGAGTAGAGGGCATCTGAGGCCCTTTGATGGCACTACACTGAGCTGTCTGTTCTTCTGGAAACCCAACCTACAATCAACTGCAAATCAGATTCCTCACATTCCAGTTGTAGTCTTTCTTTCCCTGTTGAATCTCAGTCCCTGGCTGTACGTGGTCAAGGTGGCTTTCTGTGAGCCACCCTAATTTAGGGAATGCGAGGCAGTACAACTCTGCCTTCAAGACTCGTCTCTTTAAAGCAAAATGAAGCAAAACTACAACCACCTTCAAAACACATACAAAAAAAAAAAAAAGAAAAGGATAATTTTAACCGAAGGAAGGGTTTGGTTCCATTCAACTCCACGTTCATTGTGCCTTTACTTGTGTTAGATTTCTGTGCTTTCTTCCTCCCTCTTTGAAGCAATTAAAATCTTCCTTGATAACTGCTGTTTCCTTCTTTCTACTCTTGTCTGACAACTTAGTGGGTTCCCTCTCTAATTGTCTTAAATCTCATTCCACTGGTGGCAGAGGGGCCGAGCCTTCTTTTCTGACGTCTAACCCTTGTCCTTTTCCACGGCGACCAGCATGGGAGCCATCGTCAACACTGAATAAAAGACTTGAGTGACGTGT